>NC_057718.1:64399211-64412632 GCF_004010195.1 Chiloscyllium plagiosum
CCTCCTAGGATCTATCTTCCTTTTTGGAATGAACTGATCCTGCATCTTCTGCATTATACACAGAAATATCCACCATTGTTCCTCCACTGTCATCCCTGCTAAGGTATTGCACCATTGAACTTTGGCCAGCTCCTCCCTCATAGCTCTATAGTTCCCTTTATTCAACTGAAATATTGTCACTACCAGTTGTACCCTCTCTCTTTCAAATTGCAGATTGAAGCTTATTGTATTATGGTCACTACCTCCTAATGGCTCCTTCACTTCGAGGTCCCTGATCAATTCCAGGGACAATACCAGATCCGGAATTGACTTCTCCCTGGTAGACTCCAGCACCAGCTGTTCTAAGAATCCATCTGCCATCCAAAAGGGACCTAAGGGGCAACCTTTTCATGCAAAGGGTGGTGCGTGTATGGAATAAGCTGCAAGAGGAAGTGGTGGAGGCTGGTACCATTAGAATATTTAAAAGGCATCTGGGTGGGAACATGAATAGGAAGTGTTAAGAAGAATGTGGGCCAAGTGCTAGCAAATGGAACCAGATTAATTTAGGATATATGGGAAGCATGAATAAGTTGGACTGAAGTGTTTGTTTCTGTACTTTACAGCTTTGTGATTCTATGAATGCATGAGCCAGATGAAGAAAACATTTGTACTTGAATTGAAGATAATAATCTGTCATTCACACATTTTGTTGTTTTATCCTTCTGTGGATTGATTGGGCTTTGAGTCAAGGCAGCAGTACTAGGAAAAGTGAGAGATTTATCTTTGGGATAACCTTCAGCTGAACTATGTTGCAACCAGTGTCAGAGACAGTGTGAGTGAATGTGTGTCTACAAACAGCAGCAGTGCAGGAATAGCAGTTGTATCTGTTTGAGACAAAGCACACACTGAATGCTGGACATTAAAAACCAATAAAACGCAGTACCTGAATTCCCACTTTATCAAATGCAACATAATAGGTTAACACAACAGTGATGACAGATGATTCCAGATCAAATGGTACTGTGACCTGAGAATGGAACGTTTCAGAAATATCCTACTTAAGCCATTCCTGTGCATAGTGTAAGTACTTAATATTATTGTATGGATTTGCATTACTTTCCCTCAATTGCTCAGTCTTGATTTTACTACATCAAGTTCTGTTCTTTTTCTGACCTTTACATGCTTCACATTGTTCAGCACTCTTCCATTTAAAACCACATCCAGACTGCGAAAGTGAACCAGCACAGGCTGCTGTCTGGGCTTTTTGTTCCTATTGATTGTTGCCTGTTTTCTGTTTCTAAACTTGCAGTTCATCTCGTTAGCAAATTTTCCAATGAATGTTATTCTTCTCTGTAGATATTTTAATCAGTCCTCTTGGACATATTATGACACACATCTGGAGTAAATGGGAGTAGATTGCATTGATTGGTTTTTGAGAATTAGTTGATAAAATAATATTTTTGGAGAAATCCAATAGAGTTGTAGGTAGAGTCCTTGTAGGACAAATTGGACATAGTCTGGAAGGAATAGACTTGATGGACTAAATTTGCCTTTTTGTTGCATTCTTTCGAGCATTCTGTTTCACTGAAAATGGCCTGATTGTGGTGTAAACACACTTTGAGTGAAGGTCAGAAGTCACACAAAACCAGGTTATAGTTCAGCAAGTTTATTTGAAATCACAAGCTTTTGGAGTGCTTTGTCACTTTAAGTGGAACAGGATTACAATTAAATAAAGCAAAGAACCGTGGATGCGGGTGATCAGAAAGAAACAAAAAAAGAAAGGATCTCAGCTGAAGTGAAGATGGTTTGTGTGAGAAACGAAGCTCACTCACTTCAATAATTTCAGTCCGAGACAAGATCTGAAATAGTAGTATAGTTTATTACGCTCTTGCAAGAGGGGTGTTGTGTCCACTGTCCACAAGGCAGGGACACACACACACTGAATTCAACTAGTACACAATATTTATGTAATTCATTCCTATTCCATCCTCCCATTGCTCCTCTCCTGTATACATCTCCCACCTCTCTAAGACCGACGCCCATTACTCTTGTTCATCTCTTGCCTTATCCGGCCTTGTCTGTGACAAAATGCTTATTTCTGGCCTCTCAAGGCCGTTTGACCACATCCTACTGTAGTCCATTGTTAGGTATATCTGCCTTCACTACCATCCGTTTCCCTCACTTGTTGTGACCTTATGACCTCATGACTTCTTGATTGTGCTTTGTTCTTGTTTTTGCAGAAGCGGGAAATAGATGCTTATAACTACTGTTTGTACAGGCATGTCTAGCTTTACCCCCTCGCCTCACAGCAACTTATCTATTTGTCTGTAACATCTACCATTGTTTGCAGGCACATTTCATTCTTGTGTGCACATTTTAGCTAATACAAAAAAAATTATGTATTTCCTTCACATAGTTTTCATTCTTGTTGACTCAGCTCTTGGCTGAAACAATTATACACTGGTGTGAGTTCATTTACCTTGCATAAGTAATTATGATTGCAGAAGTAACACTACTTTACCTATATCCCACAATTTGGTTTTGAAAAAGGGTCGCTGAACTCAAAATGTTAATTCTGCTTTCTTTGCACAGGTGCTGCCAGTGTGGTGCTGGAAAAGCACAGCAGGTCAGGCAGCATCCGAGGAGCAGGAGAACTGATGTTTCAGGCATAAACCCTTCTCCTGCTCTTTGGATGCTGCCTGACCTGCTGTGCTTTTCCAGCACCATACTCACGATTCTGATCTCCAGCATCTGCAGTCCTCACTTTCTCCACAGGTGCTGTCAGACCTGATGAGTTTCTACAGCAATCTCTGTTTCCGTTTGTTTCAGGACTACAATTAACTCTAGTTAAAGTGTAAGACTGTAAATTAGAAAAGTGAATTCACTAATGAAGCTGACATCATGTGTTCGAAAAATGAAGTAAGTGACAGCTTGAATGGAAGTAGTCACCTCAGCAATTAGTCTTAAAAAAAGCTTCCTACTTATGGCTGTCATAGGGCAAGCACATTTTGAGATAATATTTCATTCCCCCCCCGCCCCAGTCCTGGCACTTATTATACATATTTCAGAAAATTACCTGTGTAACGAGTTATTAAACATTTTGTTTTCCAGCTTCGAAACAATCGGGGTTATTTGGTTCCAATTAATGGTGAACTGAATATAAACAACAGGCAATCGTAAGTCTGGAGTAAAATGCAATTATATCTGTTGCACTTTTCACTCGGGGTGTCCTTACCTTGTCTCTCCTTCTTGGTTACTTGGTTAAGAAGTGCTTTCAATCTTCCTTACATGAAACATTTTCTCTTTTTTTGTGTGAAAACGAATTCATTGCTTGGGCGTTGATCTGGTCGTCAAATACGTCATTCGAATCTCAACGCTATGACAGAATTGTTGTTCAGCAGAAGCAACCTGCTTCACCTTAATTAGTAAAACAATACCAATAATTGTAGTTTAATTAAATAATATTTTTATACTGAAAATATATCTATGATGTATTACAGGTGAACTATAGAATTTTTGTAAGACTCAGCAGCAAAATGATTAAGAATCTCGGTGTTACACAAAAGAAAAAATACTGTGGATGCTGGAAATTTGAAACAATAAGAATGCTAGAAATTCTCAGCATGTCAGGAAGATCTGAGGACAGAGAAACCAAGTCAATGATCTTTTGTCAGAACTGGGATATATGGAAGAAGTAGTAGGTTTAAGCAAGACAGAGGAGGTGGGGATGAGGATGAACAAAAGGGAAGCTTTGAGATAGAGTGGAAGACAGGAGACATTAAATGAGAAAAGAGATAATGATGTGAGGCAAAAAGTGAATGTGGTTGAAGTATTGAATTAATACTTTACGTCTGTCTTTAAAGAAGTTGGTGCCGAGAACACGGAGAAAGAGTGTTAAGCTCAATCACTGGAAGGATTGATGAGGAAGAGGTATTGGATACGTTGTGTTATGTCTTCTGGTTCTCTTTTGGCTCCTAGATATTAGTAATAATTAAACATTAGGCTGGCTAAACTTAGAATTATTTACCTTGAATCTAACTTTTTATGCTGCCTGGTTAGGAGACTGACCTAGGCTGGTGTAATGTTACACAACACCTGACTCTCCAGCAGCTGTGAATGTGGTCCTCTGGAATATTTACAAATTCAGTATTTCTGTCTTATTAGTTCCTATGGTATTGTTACTGGTTCCTACTATTATAAGAGACCGTATATTGTTTTTTTATTTTTTGAAACTATAAACTGAAATGGGAGGTTGACTGCTATTAGTGAAAAGTCAAGAACGTTTTACAACTTGAAAATCAAGTGTTGCATATTGTTGAGCGGTGAAATGTAATGGTACGTTTTGGAAACAGTAAAGAGGAAAATTTGAAACTGAACGGCATTGTGAATTTTTTGAGTGAAGGAAGTTATGCCTGACTACAGCCATCTGACAGGTTTGAGCTGCAAAATGCTAAAAGGTACAAGTGCCAAGAGCAGCAAGGTGAAAGAAACAGCCAAAGGATGCAGACAGCAAGCGTCCATCTCTCTGTCTCTCTCTGTTGGTGTGGGGCAAAGAAAAAAACACAAGAAATCTTAAATAGTTCATCCAAGAAAAGAATAGTTCATTCAAGAAAAGTTCATCAAATCGATTATTGAATTAAAGGTTGACTCTCACCCTAGAGACAATAGCATAACATCATTACAAAATTAAAAGGACTGTAAAATAAAAAATAACTTCTTGTGGTCAGGATTCTTGATCCTTGGAATTTTGTTTACCTGTCCATATTCTTTTTCCAACCATAGTATATATATTAAATCGTTTGTCTTTGTTAATTGTGAGAGAGACAGAGAGAGAGAGAGATAAAATATATTTTAAGTTATGTAAATTAGAAATCCTTTCTTTTCACTTTTTGTGTTAAATTATGTAGTCTACTGTGAGAAACAAAACTCACATATTAATACATTTCAGTCCGAGTCAAATTCTGAAGCAGATACGTACTTGCAAGAACGGGTGCCTAGCGAGTAAGCACCCCGATCTGAGGGTTACATTCTGATTTATGCTGTTTAGCTGCGTCTCTCGGTCCTCCCTTTTCACCCCATTGGTTACTTTTGCTGTAGCGCGTAGCCTATCACAGGTCTAGCTTCTCTCTGCCTCTGTTTACTTCTCCCATTACTCTAAGCCTGTCACCCCTTACTCTTATTTATCTCATTCCTTATATGTGACTATCCTGGCATAGTTTGCTGTCTTTGTGCGACCATCCTGCCAAACTAAATTCCATCCGTTGGCCACATCCCTCCTGAGACTGGCACACCCCTTCACTCCGGACACTGTTATTTTCTGATCTGTAAATTGTACTCCTCTGGGTATAAAATTTAAGGATGACCTCGCTGCCCCCGTGTCTACTCGGAAAACTACACCTTCCCTATAAGGGCCCACCTTTACGTTTATCAAGGGTTCCCGGTGGGTCTCCGGGGGCAGGTACCCCTGACACCCCTCGTCTTCATCAAAGTTCATGAGCGGGATGGTTTTTTCTTCCCTTTGTATTTCAGGACACCCCCGCTTAAAGTGTCCTTTCCTTCCACAATGGTAACACCCTGCTTGTTGGGGTCTCCACCTCTGTCCTTGTCCCTGTTGACTGGACCCTACGAAAGGTCCTCCTCGTCCTCTACCCCTTCCTCTATGTTTTACGTGCTGCCACCTTCCACTCCGGTTGCTAGTCACTGGTTCGATTCTTTTCTTGACTACTTTGTCAGCCGTGGCTACCATCATTTTCACCTTCTGTTTTTGCTTCTCATCCTCTCTCTTTACAAACACTTTCTGTGCCTCTCTTTATAATTCATCAAGTGATTTCTCACTCCACCTATCTATTTTCTGAATTTGTTTTTGGATGCCTGGCCATGATTTAGTTACGAAGTATATCCTCAGTAGCCCTTCAGCTACTAGCCCTGCCAACACGAAGCATAATCTGATCCCTCCTGACTGAAAGGCTGTTTTCTGTTGACATATAAATTCAAATGTTTACAAACACAGTCTTCATCCGACCCATACTTTGGCCAGAAGAAGGCAGGACGAAGAATGGATTTCTTAGTCCATACAAAGCAACAATATTTAATCTTCTTTTTGCTATCTTTTTCCCTTGTACAAGTATTATTTTTCCAATTCCGCAACATCCTGCCCAACGGACTTTCTGGAGGTATGTTGTCAGGGACCCTGCCTCCATTTCCATTTTTTTTTCCCGGAGGCTTTCACTTTACCCTCGGCACAGCCCATATTGAGTTCCTTCGTTAGACACTTATTAACTACCAGAACTCAATCCCAGCCACCAAGGCAGTACTTAAAGACCTCTTATCCTACCTTGGTCCATGCACAGAGTTGCCTGGCTCCCTGTGCCGACTTACAACCTTTCGCCTGGTTCAGATAGACTTTCATTGGATCTCAATCAGTCAACCAGAAGGGGAAACCCACCGCCGAGGAACACAGGACCATTCTAAAAGGAATGGGAGGCGTGTTCCCAGCCATCGACGGTGCCTACCTCACTGGTGATGATGGACACCCCGGACGAGCACCCAAACTGAGAGAAACAAAACTCACATATTAACACATTTCAGTCCGAGTCAAATTCTGAAGCAGCAAATTTTATTGGTACGTACTTGCAAGAACGGGTGCCTAGCGAGTAAGCACCCCGATCTGAGGGTTACATTCTGATTTATGCTGTTCAGCTGCATCTCTCGGTCCTCCCCTTTCACCCCATTGGTTACTTTTGCTGTAGCGCGTAGCCTATCACAAGTCTAGCTTCTCTCCGCCTCTGTTTACTTCTCCCATTACTCTAAGCCTGTCGCCCCTTACTCTTATTTATCTCATTCCTTATATGTGACTATCCTGGCATAGTTTGCTGTCTTCGTGCGATCGTCCTGTCAAACTAAATTCCATCCGTTGGCCACATCCCTCCTGCGACTGGCACATTATTCTCCTGTTACTGGTACATCCCGCTACACGGTCGCTCTGCCCTATTAGTCATAGATAATTCTATCTGTTTTTGCTTCTCACTGTTTAGTATTGGCATGCACAGCCTGATTTTATAATGTAAGCTTTTGCAGAAGCAACACCTGTTCCCTTATTCTGCACAATTTTAACCCTATACCTTACAATCCCCCCCTTTTCTTTTTGGCTACTAAGTGTTGTCTTCTGCATTTGTCTCATACGTTGCCTTCCAGTTCTCTAGCATCATCCCTGAGACTTCATTTGTAGTGGCTAATTCCTTAAAGTCACCCATCCCCTCATTGTTCAAGAGGTTGAGTTCCTCTGCCTGATTACCTTTTAGAGGCATTTGTTTTGCCAAGGCCGCCTCAGTTAGCCGCTGGGTTAACTCTCGTACACAAGGTATAATACAACAGCCAATTGCTGTCTGTACCCCTGCTACCACTATCAGGGAGGTGAGGATGGAGACTACCACACCTTTCCATTTCCTAAACCATGATTTCAGTCATCCGGTGAGTGATGTGTCCACTCCTGAATTCTCAGCCAATTCTTCCGCCAAGGTGGTCAATCCTCGCAAGGCACGAGTGATTGACCCATCAGGTGCTGTATTATTTGGAATAAAGGTACAACATCTACCTCCTAACATCACACATACCCCCCCTTTTTCAGCTAGCATCATATCTAAGGCCAATCTGTTTTTCAAGGTCATTCTGTTGGTTGCATCAAATAGCTTGGAAATACCCTTGACTGCATCTCTAGTGTAATTGATGAATCTTTGCTGGTTGTTAAAAAACTATCGAATTTTATCCAGTCCACATTCTTGTTGACTGTTACCCACCAAAATAGGGCCGATTCAAAACCTGCTGCCATCTGGTTGCAGGCCTTGAATTCATCGGGGAGCCCTCTAGGAACTCCTATAGAGTCGAGATAAATCCTATTATCAAAGGAAGTATCTAATATCAACCTTTTACTCCTCCCATTCTTTGTTACTATCACCTTCTCCTTCTCAAATGCCAAGGTGAATGGGATTGTCAACTGCACAATTGCACATATCCCTCTCCAGTCAGGAGGTAGGGTAGGTCGCAATATTCTGCCTCCACAGTACCACCAGAGATCCGCCCGGGGAACCCTGAGTGCTGAGTAGTTCCCTCCTTTGTCTGTTTCGGTGTCATTCTGAGTTCCTATACATAACCTCAACTCCCCCAAGTCTCTAGATTGATTTGTACATCGGCTTATACACGATGTGTGATTCCTGACCGTGGTCAAAAATGGGGGGAGGGGAGCTTTCAAATCTGTCTTCTCCAAGGGAGGGAACATTAGAGATAGGGATATACAATTCCTATCATTCCATGCAGTCTTATCTATCATACATTCCATGCCCTTTCTGTTTTGGTTCCACCCAAGCGGAAAGGGGACTATGTGGGCAACCGGTCTACCGGAGGTACATGCACAGCAATTGCTTTTATTCAGAGTTTTAACAGTGTACTTTACCCATTCAACACAGACATTTGCGTCCCCGTGTCTAGTTTCTATTTCAATAGTCTGCTTCAAGTCCTTCACCTCTATAATTTTTATCACCTTTGGGTCGTTGGGAGGGGCAAAATATTGTACCTTGCTATCAAGTTGTTTGGCTCATTTTCCATTTCCTATGACTTTTTGGAAACAGCAGCCCGAAAAACACTCCCCAGTGGTAGCCATTACTATCTTTAAATCGTTACTAAGGAGTCAAGACCCGTTTTTACGGGGAAAAGAGTCTTCAGAGGAGGTATTCCTAATGATGAGATATATTCCGGTGACACGTTCTGTCAGGACAGTCTAGGGCTGGGTGAAAGGGGGCTCTATGGATAGTGATGCCAGGTGGCGGTTTTTGCGAACCATACCTTGTGTCCGGTAGGGTGTTAAGAAAGATTTTGGAGGAAATATACTCCCTCTGATACTTTATATCTGCACATTTTACTAGGCTGCAAGCATCGACCTCTATTACTTGCGGATATTCAGACTCAGGGACCATTAATAACAAATATGGAGATGACAGCATCGTTTGACAAGATCCCAATACTAAGAAGGCTAATATGGTAACCCTAAGCGTCCCCAGCATCCTACAATAGTATAGAAGGACCGAAAGATTTAACATGCAATACAATGTATAGATAACAAAAAGAAACTATCCCGCGTCCGCATAAAAATCAGTTACTGAAAGTCTTTGAGTCTAAGTTTCAGTGGTTCTTCCATCGATTCGGCTGTCCAGATTTCTTCCTTAACCGGGGATTCCACCGGTCCTTTAATCCTGGTGTAGTGAGTCCAGCCTTTCTCCGCTGTGCGTATCGCCGTTTTAGTAGTCAAAAGAGCCTGGTACGGTCCCTCCCAATCTGGTTGCAATTTAGTTTCTGTCCATGACTTAATTAGGACCAAATCTCCCGGCCGGATGGGATGAACGGCGAATTCAAGCAGTGGAGTCTGTGCCAGTAATCCTTGTCTCCTAAGAAAAAGCAAAGAGGAGGACAAGCCCAGTATATACTTCTTTAAGAACAGATCTTTAGTCTCCAGGGTTGGCAGTTCCCCTTTCGTTCGCAGATAGGGCAGGCCAAACAATATCCCATAAGGGGACAGCCCCATATCATTCCTTGGGGCCGTTCGCACTTGCAAAAGGGCTATAGGTAAACACTTAGTCCAAGGGAGTCTGGTTTCTACTATTAATTTCGATAACTGCTTCTTGAGTGTCTGGTTCATTCTCTCAACCTTTCCTGATGAAGGTTGGTGCCAAGGGGTGTGGAACTCCCAGGAGACTCCTAACCCCTTCATTACTCCCTGGAGTACCCTGGAAGTAAAATGAGTTCCCTGATGTGAATCTATACATTCCACTATCCCGTATCTAGGGATTATGTGTTCAAGTATTATCTTGGACACCCCAGTTGTGGTGGCAGTGACTAAAGGGTGCGCCTCCACCCATCCACATCGGTGATCAACCATTACCAGCATATAACTCAGTCTTCCCACTCGGGGTAATTTGGTATAATCTGCGAATGCTCTGAAATGGTTGGAGCCCAAGTTCTCTCCCTCCTGGGACTTGTTTCCTCAATACCTTCTTATTGATTTTCTTGCATGTTATACATCCCTCACATATCTGTTTGGCTATCGTATAGATCCCTTTGCATCCATATTTCTTTTAAGACCAAATCACACATTGCTTGCACTCCCCAGTGACTCCCCTGGTGTAAGACAGCCATAATTGGTGTAAGACAGCCATAATTTCTCGCATCATCATCTTATTTAGCATCTTCCGGCAATTGGGTAGCATGTAGCGCCCCTCTACTGTCTGTATAGCTCCTAGTTCTTCTATCTCTCTTCCTTAGCGCTAAATATCGGTCTCCCCCCAGGTTCCTGCACCATCGGTACCAAAGTATATATTGTAGCGGGCTGAGGGTTCAGAGCTGCCTCCTTAGCGACTTCATCTGCCAATCTATTTCCCTTTGCTTCGGGAGATCATTTCCCTGCTGATGTCCATTTATGTGGACTATTGCTATTTCCTTTGGCAATAAAAGGGATTCCAATACTTGCTTTACCAATTCCTCATGAGCCAGTTCTTTACCTCTACTGTTTATCAATCCCCTCTCCTGCCATATCTTCCCAAATGTGTGTGCCACCTCAAAGGCATACTTAGAATCTGTGTGTACAGTTCATTCTTTGTCTTCCAAGGCCTTAAGGGCCCTTCCTTGTGCATAAAGTTCTCAAGTCTGTGCCGACCAATCATTGGGTAGCCTACTAGCCTCAATAACACTCCCCTCTATTCCATCCACTACTACATATCAATTGTGTCTTTTACCTTCAATCACTCTGGAGGACCCATCAATGAACAGCCTGGCCCCTGCATGGAGAGGGATATCTCTAAGGTCCATTCTTACTTTAGTCTGATATTCTATAATGTCAAGGCAGTCATGTTCTGGGTCTGAGGGAGCTTCATCCTCCCCTTTCCAGAGAATGGTAGCTGGATTCAGACAAATGTCTGTGATCAATGTTAGGTCATCCCTCTCTATTAGAATTGCTTCGTATTTTAGAATTCTAGAGTCTGTAAGCCACCGCCCTGCTCTCTGATTTAATATGGTCTGTACCTGATGTGGGGTGCTGACTATTAAGGCTCCCCCAAAAGTAAGTTTCCAACTTTCTTCTACCAATAAGGCTGTTGCTGCCACTGCCTGCACACACTCCGGCCAGTAATGTAGCTTTCCATTCTTTAATTAACAATGAATTAATGCTGTCATGTTTTAAATTAGCTATGAATCAATATGACAGGTCACTGAGAATGTGTGAAGGAATCCTGCCAATTAATATTGAGTCAGGCTAATACAATTGATTTATTATAAATATTAATTATTAATTATATATTATATAAATAAAATAATCATTATCTGTAATTCAGGGTGGAAATGCAACAAGTGACTAAAACATTTTAGAAACTGTAATTGCACAGTTCTGTTTGTTTACCAGTCACTTGTGACGTCTCATTCTGTTTCTGTAATTGTTTTGCTCGAGCACGTTCATTTTTAAAAACCTCAACAGATTCCATAGGACCATTTGCAGTTAATTCAATTCCCAATTTGGTGGCCGTATCTTGCCACGAACTGAAAACTGATTCTTCATGCCTCTCATCACAAAACCGTCGCCATAGTCCAATTAACTCTTTCGTTCTTGCTCCCATGTTACGTTGCCAGATCAATTGCTGAGCCGATTTAACCAATTGAACAGCTTTAGGGCCACCTAATGGCCATTCTTCATCACCCAATGTTTTGTTTAAGCCTTGTTTTTTTTAAAGAAATATTGTAATATTTCTTCCTCCCTATAGCTTCAAATACCAATTTATCAATTTATGCTTGCCTAACTTTAAAGCCTATTCCTAACTATACATTTTGGAATCTTACTTGTAAATATATATTTATATATTAAAATTCATTTATTCAGTATTTAATATTTAAAATGTAAAATGCATACAGTTCCCAACTTTGAAATCCACTATTATTACCCAGTTTTAGTCCCTTAATTTAAATCCAAAATTAGTTTTCTTAAGTAGTCCTGACCAGTCACTGCTCAATTACAATGCTATAGGTTGTGAAATAACCAGAGCTGTCTTAAAAGGATTTGTCTATTCAAGTTAAAAAAAAACTTCTAATGCATGAATAATGGCCGAATCCAAGGTCACAGATATTAACCATAAGATTGATTTATTACAATCTAATGTTGAACTGAAACTTCAACTGTCACTGAGAGAGGGAACTTTCTGAATAAAGCTACGGCTTAAATTGAGTGAAAATAAATGAGTCTGATACACAAAGAAAGGTTATCATGTTGTTTTGCTCCGTATTAAGCTGATTTGAAATCGCTTTTATGTAAGGATAAAAGAGATTAGTTAGAAACTGATAGTAAGGCAGTCATGACCTGTAAAAAGAACAGGAATTAACATTTTATTTCATAATCACTGTAAAATCCTTAACCTTAAAAGAAATCATGTTAAATTTCCATAATAGAAATCAGATTCAAAACAGTCCTGGATTTCAAGCTCCAGGGAACAAAGCACAAACATTCATTCACCAACAAACAAATGTGCATTCAAACCGAATCACAAAGGGTTAAACTTTCTATTAGCTGTACAGCGCTTTTCATTCTCTCTCTCACACACACCATATCTCACAGGCACTTTCTGAGCTTTCCACAACAACACCTCTGGGTGCTCCTCGCTTCAGCCCTCTATCTTTTGAATATTTTTCTGAATGCCTGGCCATGATTTAGTTACAAAGTGTAGCCTCAGTAGCCCTTCATCCACTAGCCCCTCCGACCTGAAGCATAATCTGAATCCTCCTGACTGTAAGGCTGTTTTTCATTGACATATAAATTCAAATATTTCCCAACCCGGCCTTCGTCCGACCCGTACTTTGACCAGAAGACGGGGGGGGGGGGGCGAAGAATGGATTCCTTAGTCCATACAAAGCAATACTATTTAATCATCCTTTTTCACTTGTACAAGTATTATTTTTCCAATTCCACAGCATCCTGCCCAACGGACTTTCTGGAGGTATGTTGTAAGGGACCCCGCCTCCATTTCCATTGCCTTTTTCTTCTTTTGTTCTCCCGGAGGCTTTTTCCTTACCCACGGGCACAACCCATATTGAGTTCGTTCGTTAGTCCCTTATTAACTACTAAAACTCAATCCTGGCCACCAAGGCAGTACTTAAAAGTCAATTCTCTTACCCTGGTCTGTGCACAAAGTTGGCTGGCACCTGTTTGCCGTATTTTCTATCGACCTCCTTTCACTGTCTGATTCAAATGTCTCTCTTGTGGGATTCGTACCAGTCGCCCAAGGGAGCGGACCAAACCGGGACACGAGACCGCTCCTCAATTGCGAACAGGACGCGTCTTCCCAGTGTCCAGGGCCAGCCACTCCCCCCGGCGATGGAAGAACATCCCGGACGAGCCACCAATTGTGAGAAACAAA
>NC_057718.1:64413214-64420649 GCF_004010195.1 Chiloscyllium plagiosum
TGCACAATTTTAACCCTATACCTTACATCTACAATAAATAGTTATTTGTTTCTGTTGTTGAAGAAAACAAGGTTTGAATTGTTTTTGTCCTGAAAGCAGTCATTCAGACAAGTTGGTCATTTTGGTGGTCTCATTGTGAATTTATACATTTATTCATTTTTGTGACCGCTTGTGGAACAGTGAGGCATGTTATGACACCATAGCATGATACGTAACAAGATGTTTCTACTTAAGGTTAATAAGTCACGAGGACCAAATATGATATATCTGTGCATACTAAGAAAAGTGAGAGTGGAAATTTCAGCAGTACCAGGCCTTTAGTTTTTTTAGTCTTTCTTAAGATTTAGGGGCAGAGAATTGCAAACATTGCAGTCTTGTTCAGAAAAGGGTTTAAAGATTAGCGCAACAGGTAGTAATTTTCACTTTGGAGGTCTGGAAATCTTTGGAACAATAATCTGGGACAAAATTAATAACCATATAGATAAATGGAGATTAGTTGAGGAAAGCCAGCCTGGATTTCTTAAGTGAAAATCATGTTTGACTAACTTGCTGGAGATTTTTTGGAGAGTTCACAGGGAGAGTTGATGACAGCAATACTGTTGGTGTAGTATAAATTTGATATTGTCCCATACAATAGACTTGTGAGCAAAGTTAATGTTAATAAAATTTAAAAAAAAGCAGAGTAACATGGATACAAAATTGGCTGAGTGGCAGGAATCAGAGAGTAGTGTTTCATGGATGTTTTTCATGCTGGGGCAACTTTTGTAGTAGAGTTCTCCCAGGGTCAGTGTTCAGAACCTTATGTTTCCAGGTGTATGAATGATGAGGGCCTTGGAGTACAGGGCACAATTTCAAAACTTGCAGATGGCATGAAACTTGGCAGCATTATCAGCTGTGAGAATAGTATGGGACTTCAAAAGGATGCAGGTTGGGGAAGTAAGTAGACAAGTGGCAGATACGTTCAATACAAAGAAATGTAATTAAGTTTGGTATAAAAAAACATGTAGGGAAATGTGAAATAAAGCATCCCTCTCCAAAGGGGAGCAAGAGCAGAGGGAGCTGGGTGTAAATGCAGGTAAGTCATAAAAAATGACCAGAACAGATTAAATGGGTGCTTGATAAAGTGTACAGTACCCTAGGTGATTTTAAGGAAGGCAAAAAGTACAGCATTAAGTAGGTTATGTTGAGCTTATACCAGACACGAGTTTGGCATCAGCTGGAATATTTTGTTCAATTTTGAGACTTTAGAAATAATATGAAGACAAGTGCAGAAGAAATTTACAAGAGCAGTTTCAGTGATGAGGAAATTCAGTTATGAAGATGGACTGAAGAAGTTAAGATTGCTTAGGAATGTTCTCATTCGATGAAAAGGCTGAGACGAGATCTGAAAGAGGTGTTGAAGTCATAAGAAGTAGGGGCATGTAAAAAGGGTGAGCCTGTTCCCAGTCATGAAAGGGTTGAGAAGAAATATGCACAGATTTAAAACAATTAGCAAAAGAAGCAAAACAATATGAGAAAAGGATTTTCAGGCAGCAGGTTCTTAGTGACTGGAATGCTTGAGAATGTGGTAGAAGTAGGTTCAATTTGAGGCATTCAGAACAGAGTTAGATTGTTAACATCAAAAGGAACAATGTGTAAGGTAATGGGAAGCAGGCAAGCGAATGACGTATTCGAAGAGTTGATGCAGATGTGATGGGTCAACTGGCCTCCTCCTGCACTGTGACAATTCTATGATTCTGAGAAGGCTGTGCTAAGCTATCTTACACAGAAGTGTGACACTGGAGATGACAGAAATGAGAGGAAGATCTGTTGAATCCGAAGAAAGATTCAGTAGAGGTTGAGCCTTATGGTGAGCAACGGGAAGGGATGAGAACAGAAGTGCTCAAAGTAGAATGGTCACAGCTGAAGGTCCAGGTTAGGAAAACAAAGGCATATCAGATGCAGTAGCATGAAAAAAATTGTCCTTAAAACTGATGCAATGGAAATCAAGAAACTAGGAAGATAGAACAAAGTCCTTAAAGTAAGTAGGGCGTGAGAAAGTATCATCAATACATCTGTCAGAAATAGTGGACTACTCTTGAATGTTAGTCAAGATCCCATCCCTGGAAATGAAGGCTGAGAAATTGAAGGGAAGACTTTGAGACAGCAACATGAAGGAGAGAAAAGGGAGAATTGGAAAGGTTGATGAAATTCTTTTTACAAAGGTGAACACAAGAAATGGCACTCATGCATCATTAGCTAGTTTCTCTATTATAAGGGGGACATTGAGTTTGCATCAATCCGAGTATCATCTATACACCATGCCAAATTAGGAACAGAGTAGGCTTAACAGCCTCTCTTACTTCTTCCATCATTCAATAAATTACTAATTTCATATCTCTTAAAAACCTCACGGCTAACAAGAATCACCCAATTCCATATTTAAAATTATTAATTGAGTTTGCCTCTCTTCAAGATGAGCTGAGACATACAGCCGTTATATACACTATTCCTTTGGAAGGATGTCTTAGCCTCTGTTCGTTTTCGAATGGTCTGGCCTACTTGCTTATGTGGAACTCGTTTTATACTAATATTGAGATGTGGTTTATCATGAGACATTTATTATTGTTGAAACACAAGAATGACTATATACATTTGTTACAAAACCAGTCTTTCCCTCTAATATCACAAGTAACCCCTACAGTTCTTAAATGTCTATGCGCATACACCAGTTTAAAATCTGCTTTGGGAGCATAAAAGTTAGAAAGTGTATGCTAACTTGATTATAGCTCGTTGATCTGAAATTGAGACTGTACTTTCTGCTCCCTAGGTTCTTGCGTCTTGGTCCTGATGTTCTCTGGAGTGTGTGTGAGAGACCCCTCTGATTTGAGTGGCTTCTTTTAACTACTTATCTGGGTCATTTCTGAGTACAGTGGCTTAGTAGTATTTCAATGTATCCATGTAATTAGAATAATTTAAATTGAGTTTCTATCTCAGGAAAGGTGTTATAAAAGACAGTATTGGATATTTAATTTCCCCTATTGATTGAGCTGACCCTAGGAATTGAGCTATCTCAAAAACTCATTTCCATTGTTCCACCTGAAACCTTGCAACATTGTCTCATCAACAACCCATTCAATAATCAACATGAATGGCTTGTATATCCGTTTGATGAAGGGCTAATGCCTGAAATGTCAATTCTCCTGCTGCTCGGATGCTGCCTGACCTGCTGTGCTTTTCTACTACCACGCCCTCAACTCTGATCTCCAGCATCTGCAGTCCTTACTTTCTCCTTGTAGATCTGTCTGGCTTGATTCAATTCCCAGCACACCATTCAGTTGGCCAGTTTTCCCAGCACACCATTCAGTTTGCCTGTATTGCTTTCAGTGTCCCCAAAAAGATGTTATTTTGTTTAAAAGGAACATTCTACTACCTACATTTCGTCCCTTTGAACCCGTGAGTTTTTACAAATTTGGTTCACAATTTACTTGACTGGTGGCCTGAGATGTTGAAACCCATGATGTTTAAAAAAAAAAATCAGCAAAAACTGTTACATCAAAAGGATACGTAAAAGTTCCATGAAGGACAGGTTACATCAGAAGAGCAAAGTCCATGACCTGCATGATTAGCAACAGAATACAAGTCACCAATTGGAGTAACCAATATGTCTCGGAGTTCCTTTGCCATACCCATTTGAATGGATTGTTTATTTTGCTGCACCCCCAGAAATCCTCCCACCAAGTGATCTCATCTTGGTGAGCCATCTCATCCTTTAATTCTTTAGTGATGTGCTATTCATGTAAAGGTTTTTATGGATGCTAGCCAATTGTGATCACATCTGATCCAATTTCTCCAGCAGGAGTTTTATTCCTGTGTCATACTTTTCAAAGTAATTCCAAATATATTAATTAATTTGTCATTTGCATCAGTCAGAGTCACTTCCCTTCTGTGAATATCTGTCTATTCGATTTGGCCAATTTGTGTGGGGATGTGATACAGAAAGTGGTGTTTAGAACATGACACATGGTGCTGGTACAATACACCTGTGCTGGTATTCCTTGAGTGACATTTTGACACAGTATTTACCATCTCCACTGTAGGCAACTCCAGTGAGCTCGGTTGTCAGGCTCCAAGCCTTGAGGGTTTAAATTAATGCTTGTTCTGAATCAACAGAGTACATGTTTATTTGAGTAGATTGGATATGGATATACAATTGTCTGATCAGTTTGTTCACAGTTACTCAGAGTGGTCCCCACCAGTCTGTCTTCCTTCTTGTGAATATTTGGGACTGGTCTGGGTTTAGCTTCATATTTGCCCGTCCCATTTCCAGGACTCTCCGAGTCTATACGTGATGTAGCACTACTCCAGAGCAGCCTGTCTCTGTGCAGCGGTTCTTAGAAAATCCCCACTAATCCTCTGTAATCCCTATGCTCATACAACAAAGGACGGAACTCCTGCTGGGTTTCCTGTACACAGTGAGTTGGTTATTACAGCCCTCGGAAGTGACTGTTTTTGCCGGGTGAACCCACAGAATCCCAACCTCACATACTGTCACATTGGGTGGAACAAACCACAAATATCCTGGGCACCTGGGTTTCCCATACAGCCATGCAATATCACAACAATATGTATATATTCATATACCCACTGTTATGAGGTTGAATGAATGTATGCTTATTTTAAAATAGAGTCTTTTCTGAATTTTGAGGTAAACTTAAAAGTGCAGGCTCAGCTGCCCGAACAGAATAGCTAGGAAATGAACCGTTCCAAAATAGATACATGCAACAATTGGCAGTTAAATGGATACCCGAGTTTTGTTTGTTGCTTTGACAACAATTTGAATTTAACCAATTAGTTTAAATTATGCTTGGCTTACAAAAACCCAATCGAGTTTGAATTTATTGCTTTGATGACATTGGACCAATGACTGCAAATGATGTTGGTGGGGTGGGGGTATAATAAAAAATGGGCATTTTGAAAATTGGTCAGAAAAATTGCCACCGAACAACAGAGCAACTGCCACAGAGCCAGAGAGTTCACTGCCCATTAGAAGACACTCTCTATCAAAGATACCTTTTCCTGCAAAACATACTCGCAGTAAAAAGAAAGAAGACCCAGGGAGATCAGCAGATGGAAGACTGAGGACAGCGGAGAAGACAGAAACTGTATGGACTTGAGATTAAGTTAATGTAAGGTTTAGTAACTGTATTATTGAAACAGCATGGTAATAGGATTGTGTTCAGTTAAGGGAAAGATTATTCGCTTTGTTAATAGTTTTGTTTAGTGTTCACTATTAGAAATACAAAAATAAGTTGTCATTTTTCTTTAAATAGTGGAAATTAGGAGTTCTCTGTCATTCACATATATTTTAGCAGACTATGAGGCGAGGTGAGCTTTTCTGGCTGTTTGGTTTTAATTAACAGAGAGGTTCGACCTCCATGTCATAATACCACCAACAATTAAACAGATTTAGAAGAATATGTTGAATGCGGTTCATCTGGTCACTTGTAAATTTCCTGGAGGTAGGCTACCTAAAAAAAAAAAGCAAGAGTAGTTTCTGTGAGTATCATGATTTAATCTCTGAATCCTCTTGTCATTTTAATAAACAGCAATTTTTAAAGTTTAAAATCGCATTTAATTTTAGAATCTGAATACTATCACTCATCTTATTTTAAAATTCAAATCAGTGCTATCACCTCTGGATCAGAAGTGAACCTGCCAATGAATGGGCCAGATTGATATCAGTGCCCCACATCTGCCTTTTTCTTCTTCCTGCTCCTTCATGGGGAGAATATCTAGGGCAAGGTGTCTCCTTCTCTGTACAAGTATGGGGAAGGAACTCTGAGGGGGTGGGCTGGGTGTCCTATCAGTTGGGGAAGGTAGCGTGTTCACTAATTTGATTCTCAGGTTGTCTTCAGCCCGAGTCTCCTGCTTGAGGGCATCGGTCCAAATGGGCTGAGTGACAATGTATGAGTTGTCCCTTGAACAATTTGAGTTGATTTAAATGATGCCATCCCTGTTCACCTACTTCCAGCTGTCTTAATAATTCTACCTTTCTTTCTAATGCTCCAAGCTGTCTATCATATTTTGATGATTCCCCAACCAGGTAACATATCCGCTGCACTGGACCCATTTGGTCAATACTTCAATTTTACTGTTAGCTGCAGCTTTCTTTCCCTCCAGGATTCCGCCAGTGTAATGCAAGCTCTCGGTATCAGTTATAGCATTTGCTATTCCAATTCTCTTTGTTACTCTATTCTTTACTTTACCTTTGGTGTGTTCTTCCCAGAAATTATCGCCGGCTCCTGGACTCTTTAGTGAAAGTGTAAGAGTGATCCCCACAGGCTCCTCCATTTTGCAGCGACCTTGTGGATTAGCACAAACCATATCTCATGTTCTTTCGGTGCCATTATTTTAATACAGATACTTCAACCAATTTAATGCATGTAAAGATGTTTTGCCCTGGTGCTCTTACTCTGTGAATCCAACAATGGAATATGGTTCACTCTTCTGCTGCTTTGGGTCTCTGACCCCGCCTCTGGCTCCTTTTCAAACTACAGGTCCTTGACTCTGCACCCAACTTCTTTTACTCTGGATCCTTGAACCAATCTCTGGCTCCTTGCCATTCTCTCTAGCTTGACAAAGATATAGGAGTTGACTAAGTTTGGGGTCCCCTTTTTGCTAAATTCCCATTCCAGCACCTGTAAGTCTGAGGCATGAAGAATAAAGCCATTTTACACTTCCAACACTACCAGGAGAGAGGTCACATCCCTTCTCATGGTTTGACTCTAGAGTTTCCCACACCATTTTTTTCAACTTCTACTCTTTAGAACATTGGCATTTGGCCCAATTACTGGTTCTCATTTATGCCCTTGGGTTCTTGGCCTTTGTGTGGGGCACCTACCCTCTTAACAACCAACTTAAGTGTCTGAGAGAAAAATAAAAATACTCCCATTCGTTGGACCAGAGGGCATAGTTTAAAAATTTGAGCCAGACCTTTATTAACTGAGATTAGAAAATATTTTGAAAAATTAAGTGGACAAAAGTTTAAAACCCTCTGATATGAATTAATACAATTAATGTTAAGTCAACTGCAAATTTTAACCCTAGATGGATTTTTTGTTATCCAAATGTATTAAGGGATATCGAGGATAGTTGGGTACGTGGATTAGGTGCCAAATCAACAATTGTCTCATTGAATGGGGAAGAGATTTGAGGAGAAAGTGAGGACTGCAGATGCTGGAGATCAGAGCTGAAAATGTGTTACTGGAAAAGCGCAGCAGGTCAGGCAGCATCCAAGGAGCAGGAAAATCGATGTTTCGGACATGAGCCCTTCTTCAGGAATGAGGAGAGTGTGCCAAGCAGGCTAAGATAAAAGGTAAGGAGGAGGGACTTGGGGGAAGGGCATTGGAAGTGCGATAGGTGGAAGGAGGTTAAGGTGAGGGTGATAGGCCAG
>NC_057718.1:64420744-64421697 GCF_004010195.1 Chiloscyllium plagiosum
TCCAGGTGTCCCAGAGGTGTTCTCTGAAACATTCCACAAGTAGGCGGCCTGTCTCCCCAATATAGAGGAGGCCACATCGGGTGCAGCAGATGCAGTAAATGATGTGTGTGGAGGTGCATGTGAATTTGTGGCAGATATGCAAGGATCCCTTGGGGCCTTGGAGGGAAGTAAGGGGGGAGTGTGGGCGCAAGTTTTGCATTTCTTGCAGTTGCAGGGGAAGGTGCCGGGAGTGGAGGTTTAGATTACTTACAGTGTGGAAACAGGCCCTTCGGCCCAACAAGTCCACACCGACCCGCTGAAGCGTAACCCACCCATTCCCATACATTTACCCCTTTACCTAACACTACAGGCAATTTAGCATGGCCAATTCACCTGACGTGCACGTGTTTGGACTGTGGGAGGAAACCGGAGCACCTGGAGGAAACCCACGCAGACACGGGGAGAATGTGCAAACTCCACACAGTCAGTGGCCTGAGTCAGGAATTGAACCCAGGTCTCTGGCGCTGTGAGGCAGCAGTGCTAACCACTGTGGCACCGTGCCGCCCACAGTTGGGTTGGTGGGGGGTGTGGACCTGACAAGGGGGTCACGGAGGAAGTGGCCTTTTCGGAACGCTGATAGGGGAGGGGAGGGAAATATATCCCTGGTGGTGTGGTCCGTTTGGAGGTGGCGGAAATGACGATGGATGATATGATGTATATGGAGGTTGGTGGGTTGGTAGGTGAGGACCAATGGGGTTCTGTCCTGGTGGCAATTGAAGGGGCGGGGCTCAAGAGCGGAGGAGTGGGAAGTGGAGGAGATGCGGTGGAGAGCATCGTCGATCATATCTGGGGGAAAATTGCGGTCTTTGAAGAAGGAGGCCATCTGGGTTGTTCGGTATTGGAACTGGTCCTCCTGGGAGCAGATGCAGCGGAGACGAAGGAATTGGGAATATGGGATGGCGTTTTTACAGGGG
>NC_057718.1:64423636-64450568 GCF_004010195.1 Chiloscyllium plagiosum
CAGGCCGGCTACTTGCGGGGCGTTTCAGAGAACACCTCTGGGACACCCAGACCAACCAACCCAACTACCCTGTGGCTCAACACTTCAACTCCCCCTCCCACTGCACCAAGGATATGCAGGTCTTTGGATTCCTCCATCGCCAGACCACAACAACACGAGGGTTGGAGGGAGAGCGCCTCATCTTCCGCCTAGGAACCCTCCAACCATAAGGGATGAACTCGGATTTCACCAGTTCCCTCATTTCCCCTCCCCCTACCTTGTCTCAGTCAAATCCATCGAATTCAGCACCGCCTTCCTAACCTGCAATCTTCTTCCTGACCTCTCCACCCCCACCCCACTCCAGCCTATCACCCTCACCTTGACCTCCCTCCATCTATCGCATTTCCAAAGCCCCTCCCCCAAGTCCCTCCTCCCTACCTTTTATCTCAGCCTGCTTGGCACACTTTCCTCATTCCTGAAGAAGGGCTTATGCCCGAAACGTCGATTCTCCTGTTCCCTGGATGCTGCCTGACCTGCTGCGCTTTTCCAGCAACACATTTTCAGCCCTTAAAGATCAGCAAGGCTGTCTACACGTGGAACCACAGGAGATAGGGGAGATACTAAATGAGTATTTTGCATCAGTGTTTACTGTGGAGAAGGATGTGGAAGCTAGAGAACTTGGGGAAATAAACAGCGATATCTTGAAAAGCATCTATGTTACAGAGGAGTTGGTTCTGGTCATCTTAAAATGCATAAAGGTGGAAAAATCACCAGGACCGGATCAGGTGTACCCTAAAACTTTGTGGGACATAAGAGAAGTGATTGCTGGGCCTCCACTGAGATATTTGTATCATTGATAGCCACGGGTGAGGTGCTGGAAGACTGGAGGTTGGCGAATGTGGTGCCACTATTTAATAAAAGTGATAAGAAAAAGCCAGGGAACTATAGACCGGTGAGCCTGACATCAGTGGTGGGCAAGTTGTTGGAGGAGATTCTGAGGGACAGGATTTACATGTATTTGGAAACTGATCAGGGATAGTCAGCATGGCTTTGTGTGTGGGAAATTGTGTCTCACTAACTTGATTGGGTTTTTTGAAGACTTGATGTAGAAGATTGATGAAAGCAGAGCAGTGGATGTTGTCCATACGGACTTCAATAAGGCATTCCACAAGGTTTCGCAGACTGGTTAACAAGGAGAACTAACCATTTGGATACAAAATTGGTTCAAAGGTAGGAGACAGAGGGTGGTGGTGGAGGGTTGCTTTTTGGACTGGAGGTATGTGTCCACTGACGTAAGGATTGGTGCTTATGTCATTTGTCATTTACATAAATGATTTGGAAGTAAGTATTGGAGGTATGGTTAATATGTTTGCAGATGATGCCAAAATTCATGGTTTAGTGGACAGCAAAGAAGGTTACCTCAGAGTACAACGGGCCTTTAAACGGAAGGGGTGATGGACCGAGGACTGGCAGATTGAGTTTAGTCTAGATAAATGTGAGGTGCTGCATTTTGGAAAGGCAAATCAGGGCAGGACTTGCACACTTAATAGTAAGATCCTGCGGGGTGTTGCCGAACAAAGAGACCTTAAAGTGCAGGTTCATAGTTCCTTGAAAGTGGAGTTGCAAGGTAGGATAGGAGAAGGCATTTGGTATGCTTGCCTTTGTTGGTCAGTGCATTGAGTACAGGAGTTGGGATGTCATGTTGCAGTTGTACAGGACATAGGTGAAGCCACTTTTGGAATACAGCGTTCAATTCTGGTCTCCCTGCTATAGAAAGATGTTGTGAAATTTGAAAAGGATCAGAAAAGATTTACAAGGATGTTGCCAGGATTTGAGCTATATGGACAGGCTGAATAGGCTGTGGCTATTTTCCCCAGAGCATCAGAGGCTGAGGGGTGACTTTATAGAAGTTTATAAAATCCTGAAAGGCATGGATAGGGTAAATAGACAAGGTCTTTTCCCTGGAGTAGGCAAGTCCAACGATAGAGGGTATAGGTTTAAGGTGATAGGGGTAAGAATGAAAAAGGACCTAAGGGGCAACTTTTTCATGCAGAGGGTGATGCATATATGGAATGAGTTCCTGGAGGAGATAGTGGAGGCTGGTACAATAACAACATTTAAAAGGCATCTGAATGGATACATGAATAGGAAGGGTTTAGAGGGATATGGGCCAAATGCTAGTAATAGGGCTCGATTAATTTCGGATATCTGGTCAGCATGAATGAGTTGGACTGAAGGGTCTGTTTCCATAGTGGACATCTCGTTGACTCTATAAAACAGGGGATTGATGCTCCAAAGGGGGATTATTTCAGAAGCCACAAAGTTGACTAAACGCTGCTATATTATGGTGTCAGTTTCTAAACCAAATGAATCCATAACCAACTGAGTTGACTTAACAGATTTGATCAAGGCAGATTTGATCATGTCTATAGACAAGAGCTTCAACTGCCCTCTGCAATAAAGAATTCCACAGATTCACTTCCTCATCTCTATCTAAACTAGGTGACCTCTTAGCCTAATATTATACCTCTGGTCCTCGACTCTCTCACAGTTGGAAATAACCTCTCCAAATCTAAACTGTCATGATCCATAAGAATCTTACATTTCAATAAGTTCTCTTCTCAGTTTTCTAAACTGGATTGAATACAAGCCCAACCTACTCAACCTCTCCTCATAAGCCAGTCCCTTCATACCCGGGAACCTTCTTTGGGCTGCCTTCAATGCATGAAATTTTCTGACAATGTCTTAGACCTACTGGCCAAAATTGAACCTATCTACAAGCTCCCACGTCTTATTGTCTTATGGTAACTTTATTAAATACAAAGGAACTTGAAAAGAAGCCTCCAAAAATCCAAAGACTTTGATCATTGCTGATGCAATATTACATGATTATAGAATGTGTATAGTGGATGTGCCAGACTATGCTGCAACTTTATCAAAAATAATCATTGACAGCCCATACCAGGAAGATGCAAACATTTATTCAAAAAGACTTTCCTTAACACACTCACGATTGGTCAGGCACAACAAATATGTTGCAGAAAATTCAAGAGAGGAGGCTCAATTATGTGTTGACAAACATGGGCAGGTTCGCATGATTTGCCTTGATGTCTGGCCAGAGTATGCTGCCTGAAAGGAGCACTCAAACCTTTTATGTAGGTGTTCCTCTCTTGTGTGACAGACCAAAGACAGGGAACTAACTCTGAAGTTAATTAAACAAACGCTTATTTAACTCCTTAGGTACCAATACTCAGTACAAAATGTACATTCATTGCAGCATTTACTACTTACTTCATCTAACTTAACTTCAACGTTCACTCATTTTATTTGATTTCACTTTATCTGACTTTAACTTCATTCATATTTAAACCTAAGTCTAATTTAAACTTTATACATTTGAAACAAATACATTTTCAAGCCAACTACAGGGAGAATGCCTCATCTTCCACCTTGGGATCCTACAACCACATGGCATCAACACCAGCCTCACCACTTTCTAAATCTCCCCTCTCCCAACCTCATCCCCAACCTAACCCTCCAATTGGGCTTCACCCTCTTGACCAGTCCTACCTGTCCATCTTCCTTCCCATCTATCCACTCTATCTGCCCCACTGATTTATCACAATTATCTCCCACCTGTATCCACCTATCATCTACTCACCTACCTTCCCCCTCAGCCCCACCCCCACCACCTGATTTATTTCTCAGCCCCCTTCCCCCTCCACATTCCTGATGAAGGACTTATGCCCAAAAGGTCAACTTTCCTGGTCCTCGGATGCTGCCTGACCTGCTGTGATTTTCCAGCACCTCACATTTTGACTCTGTAGCTCTTTGTCAACCTCACAGTCATTTCTGCTGCTGGCCACCTAATGGCAAGTATATCCTTAGTAGCCTTGTCCTGCAGCAGAATTTTGAACAATGCCATTACATCAGTGTTATTGATGACTTTTTGATCTATAATGAATGGTTGGTAGTCCCAAGACTTCTCCATCTGGACATCCTCCAGCAGATTCACCAGGGACAACCAGGTATTTCAAGTGTCAGATTGGGACACAATGGTCAGTGGGTGGCCTGGTACTTCTCATCCCCTCAAGCACATGGTCTCCAACTGCACTTTGTGCCCTATGCAGAGACAGCCTGCCTTTCTCCTTTCTAGCTAGACCATTAGAAATCCTTGACATTGATCTTGTTGAAGATATGGGGATGTTTTTTCTTAACTTGGTCAACTGTTATTCCCACAAATAATTGCAATGCATATAATTCTGGATATACTGTAAGTTTTATAAAATTTAATGTTACATAGACAAGGCATAATTGGAAATTGGACACACGGTAAGGACTGGAGTTCATCACCACTTTCTATTTAAATTGGTTTTGTCCTGATTCTCATTAACATTCATCTTTTTATATACTAGGTTATATACTAGCTGTGGCTTTTATATACTATCTCTGGTTAACTTCTTTGAGGCCGTGTTGTTCACGCATAGAATTCTTGATGTAGTTGCCTCTGGCAGTGGAGCACAATCAGCCAATAGTGTTTCCAGTTCTTTGTAGCCTTGTTTGGAATTGATCATGTTACTGAGGTACTGTCAAACCAAGCGTGAAGCTGAGAGTTGTCTGCAATCTATTATATTAAAGAAACCTCCTGGAAAAGAGTGACAATTTTCATCTCATCCAACTCAACTATAACTCCACACGACTAGAGAGAGAATGTAGTACTATTATTAGCTTTAGACTGGTTGTAGGTTGCAAGATCAACTTTTCTCTCTGTCCCAGGCACTAAAGGTAAGTTTCACCAAGTGTGACAGAAAGAGGAATGACGTGGAGGTGCCGGTGTTGGACTGGTGTGGACAAGGTTAAAAATCCCACAACACAGGTGATAGTCCAACATGTATATTTGGAAATACAAGCTTTTGGAGTGCTGCTTCTTCATAAAGAAGCTAATGGGGCAGGATTATAGGATACGGAATTTATGGTAAAAGATCAAAGCATAGTAAAAGATCTCTCTCTCTCTCTCTATCACACGCACACACACACACTCTTCCCCCCTTCACATGCACATACACATATAAATCTAAGGAGTGAATTTGCATTTGCAGATTTTTATTTGCAGATATATTCTATTTTGTTCAAAAAGCACACAATCTGTAGGCATTCAGTCCATGTGACATCTTATAAATCCCTACTTTGGAAATAGAACCAGTCTGACTCAAAGTTGGAATACAGACAGATTCTAACTTCACACTTTTAATGCATTGTCTGAACTGAGATGTCACTTTTTAAGTAAACCTTAAGTTATCTTGGGAATGTGACTTCAAAGAAGTTCTGGGATTTACATATTAATGAATTGAAAGCTGCAACCGCATTCTAAGTGATTAAAGACTTAAACAGCAGTCTAGATTTGTTCAATACATCACACCATGACACTTTGATCTTTTATTATAAATACTGTGTTCTATAATCCTGTCCCACTAGTTACCTGATGAAGGAGCAGTACTCGGAAAGCTTGTATTTCCAAATAAACCGGTTGGATTATAACCTGGTATTGGGTGATTTTTAAGAAAGAGGAATGACAAACTAAGCTTGCATCTTCAACCAATAACACAGAAACAATTTTAAGGAAATTGATTAATCCATCCCACACTCATTCTCTGTAAATCACAGACATGTTGGGGAGGGAAAGGGGTGGAATGTATCGTAAATAATAATGGGGGGGGCGGGGTGGAAGGGATGTTCAGAGAAAAAGAGTAAATTATATGTTTACTCATAGGAATAACAACTGAGCGTGTGTGAAAAGATCTATACCATAGTGTCATTGATCTATTACATCTGGAGTTTGATTCTGTAGAACTCTGGAGAAAATGGCCTTTTTTAAAAACCAGCTTCTATATATAATTACGTTCAATGAAAAATAGACTTCACTTTACTTCCTTCCTGATGAAGGGTTTTTGCCCGAAACGTCGATTTTCCTGCTTCTTGGATGCTGCCTGACCTGCTGTGTTTTTCCAGCACCTCTCTAATCTTGGCTCTGATCTCCAGCATCTGCCGTATTCACTTTCACCTAGTTCACTTTACTACATCACAGACCTAGTTACTTACCATGGCACTGCATTCCCTGAAGCTAGAGAGATTCTGATTGACCCTCCAGCCTTGTGAGCCTGGGTAACCAGCTTTGATTGGTTAGTGAACCCATCTCCATTCCAATTAAAGTCTCACCCACATGAAGATGTCAACTTTTGTCACTTCCCCACTGCAGGGGGTTTTCTGACCAGAAAGCAAGCTCAACTACTGTTTTGTAACTCGGGAGAAAATTTAGCCCTCTATTTTAGTAATGATGTATGAGGAATAAATATTCACCAGGACATTTTGGAAAACTTCTGTATTCTTTGCCCACATAATACAATAAGATTACAGTATTTACGTCCGTCGCTTACATTTCAGCACTAGAGTTAGTCTCAGTTTCACTTGAAATATGTCTAGACTTAGCAATGACAGTACAATTTACTGTGCCACAGCTAATACTGCAGTTCTGATGCTTCTACTAGGTATGTGCAATTTTGCAGACATTTTTGAATGTGCCATGGAAAAGATTTGTTGGCATAATCAAATCTCTGGAGTTAAATGGACGCTGACTACCTGGATAAGAAACAAGCCAAGAGATGTTTCTATCAAATTGGAGGGAAGTTGCTGTTTTAAGGCAATATTTCAAAATTTGCAGCTGACACAAAACTTAGAAATTTATTTAGGAAACAATGAGCAGAATAACAATAAATTTGAGGAGAGCTTGGACAAATGGGTGAAAGGGGCAGATACATAGCAGAGAAATATGAATGAGGAGACTCAATATTAACTAAATAGTACAGAGTTCTAAAGGTAGAAAGAGGTTTGGAAACTGAAGAACATGAGAGTTCACGGACAATCTTTGAAGGTTGATGGACATATCAATAAAGATATTTTAAAAAGCATAGTGGATTCTGGCTATTATGATAGAGGCATTGGTTGCAACATTAGATTACCTCTGGAAACAGATTGTAGGATAGTGATTAACCTAAACATGTTGCTATGGGGCAGGTTGCACACAAACTTTGTGCTGCCTCCTCACTTTGATGACTTAATTGTGCAATTAGTGCTAAATGCACTGTTGAGTGACTGCGTGCTTGAGCTGACACTTAAAATTGTGAACAGGTACACTGAGTTAAAACTCACCAACAGTACTGAGAGTCAGCCTGTGGATGTGCTGGAAGCCATTCTGAAAGTGATTTTGACCTGGAAAATACACAGGAATGATAGAACTTTGCAGAGAGTGTGCTCCAAGATTTTCCAACTCTTCTTGTTGGCTTGATTCAGGAGGAATTGAGAGGAGATGTAATTTATCCGCAAGGATCCAAGATGCATTTCAGGCAAACTTTACAAAGGCAGCAGGACCAGGAAGCAATGCCACAGACCTGAATACAGTGCCAAGATGTTTGTTTATCTCCCCTGATCTGTCTATGCCAGAGACTGTATCTCTTTAATATCATATTGTTTAATTCACCACCCCAACCATCAACCAACAATGATTATCAATTATGACCTATACAATATCTCACTTTTATAGTAAGATAGTCACTTTTAGTCACTTAGCTCTTCGTCAGCCTCACAGTTTGCCACACCACAGCCAGTTATTCACCGATGGCATCCACATTACCCAAACATATTACACTACACTCACTGATACATTTCACTACACTCACTGATACATTTCACACTCCCTTGTAGGATAAGATGTTTAATAATTGGAGCAGCATCTCAGCAGCACGAGACAAGCATGGCTCCATATCACAGTGGAGAAAACAGTGATCACCAACAGTGTGGCAGCTATTGCTGAAGTTGTGGCCAATGTGATTCTGAGAACGCATTGAAGATATGCTGATACCTATCCTCCATTGCATATCCCACTCTACCCTCACTTTTCAATCTCTTCTCATTTCAAGCTGCAAATTGTGTAGGCATCTATCTATTGCCGCAAGTAGATCATTCTTGTTAGGTACCCTGAAGTATTGCATAACCAGGGATATTTAGCTCTCAACATTGACCTCCTTGGAGGCGGCACAGTGGCTCAGTGGTTAGCACTGCTGCCTCACAGTGCCAGGGACTCGGGCTCAATTCCAATCTCAGACAACTGTCTGTGTGGAGTTTGCACATTTTTCCATGTGTCTGCATGCATTTCCTCTGGGTGTTCTGGTTTCCTCCCACAATCCAAAGATGTGCAAGTTAGGTGAATTGGCCAGTGGCCATGCTAAATTTCCCAGAGTGTTCAGGGATATGTAGGGTAGGTACATTAGCCAGGGGGAAATATAGGATAATAGGGTAGGGGAATGGGTCTGGGTCTGGGTGGGTTAATCTTTGGAGGGTCAGTGTGGACTTGTTGGACCAAAGAACCTGTTTCCACACTGTTGAGATTCTGTGATTTCATGATTATAACTATGTCTTTGTAATGGTGAGTAGACCTATATCATTTATTTTTATTGGTGCCACTAGTCTGTCTTTTCTTTGTCTTATTCTTGGAATGTGGATATCAATGGATGCACCAATAGTTACTTTTAGTTGCCCAGTTGCCTTTGAGGAGGTAGTATTGAGCTGCCTTTTTAAAATGCTGTAGCCCATTTTGTGTAAGTAGATCCACAATGTCATTAGGGAGGGAGTTACAGGATTTTGACCCAGTATCACTGAAAGAATCACAATATAATTCCAAATCAGGGTGGCTATTGGTTTGAAGGTGAACTTGCAGGTGGTAATGTTCTCCCCTGTATCTTTGGCCCTAGTTCTTCGAGATGGAAGTGGTTGTGGGTTAGGAAAGAGCTATCTGAGGAGCCTTGGTGATTTTCTGCTGTGCTTTTTATAATAGTACACACTGCTGCTACTGAATGTTTATGGTGGAGGGAGTGGATGCTTGTGAATGTGGTATCAATCATTCAGGCTGTTTAGTCCTGAATGTTGTCAAGCTTTTTGAGTGTTTTGGAGCTGCATCCATCCAGGCAATTAGTGTGTGTTCTATCACACTCCTGACTTGTATATTATAGATGGTGGACAGGCTTTGGGGAGTCAGGTGGTGAGTTACTCACACAGGATTCCCAGTGTCTGACCTGCTCTTGTAGCCATTGTACTTATATGATTAATCTAAGTAATTGATGTTCTTACTGATAACCCTCGTGATGTTGATAGTGGGGATTCAGTGAAGATAACGTTATTGACTATCAAAGGGTGATAGTTTCATTATCATTTGTTGGAGATGGTCAACACCTGGCACTTGTCTGGTGCGAATGTAACCTACCACTTGTCAGCCCAAACTTGAATATTGTTCAGATCTTGCTGCATTTAGTTATTGAATGTTTAACTATTGGAGGAATTTCAAATGGTAATGATCATTGTTGTAATTGGCAGGAAACATCCCCATTTCCGACTTTATGATCGAGGGAGCTCAGTGATAAAGCAGCTGAAAATGGTTGGGTCAAAGACACAACCCAAGGAGACTATCCTGTAGAAATGTCCTGGAACTGAGAAATGACTGACCTCCAACAATCAACAAACATTTCCTTTGTGCTAGGTACAACCCCAACCAATGGAGAATTTATTCCTTTATTCCTATTGACTCTAGATGTAAGTTTTGCTTGATGTACGTGCTCAGACTCCTGACTGGTGACTATACATCTTACCAACCTGACATAATTGAGTGTCTGTTATGGAGCCAAAACAGGATAGACCATGATCAATTCCCTGGGTTGCAGAGGTATGGACCTCCTCACCAAGATCACCCTGACTGGACACCTGATCATGGCCAATTCCCAGGACTGTTATAGGAGGCTATTTTTGACTTCCTGTGCTAATACCTCCTGACTGATAGGTACCTCATGGATGTTGGTGAGGACTGTCTCCCAAGACTTTGAGATATGACTACCTGCTTGCTGCAAATGAAGTGTGTTTCCCCCATAAGGTGCTAAAGCATGATTCAAGGGTGAGATTGATGGAGCACAGCTGTACAGCAAGATATATGTCCCTTTTTCTGAGGACTGCTGACCTGCAATGTAAGCCTCTCTGATTGTGTGATTGCTGTAAGTGTAATGGCAAGGCAAGACTTGGCTGCTGTGAGCATTGAAGTATGCACCAAGTAAGCAAGGGCAAAGAAAGCAAGTGCGCAACCCTGATATGCAGTTTCTTCCAATTCATGAGCTAGGTCTTTGTCCCCGTTGCAGCCTTTCAGTGCTTGTTACTGGTGCGCCCTGCAACACGAGTCTGTGCTTTTGGAGTACCTTGCCAATGCATCAGAGAAGTGCCATGACATTCATGATGGGTTGGTAAATGTGAGAAGCCATTGTCCATGTATGAAGGGTGCATGAGACTAGTGCCCATGGACAGTGCCCTGAGTTGCAGTTTGATCATATGCAACATGGAAGTCCTTCAAAGTAAGTGGCAACCTGGATTCACCAGATACCTGCTGTGTTTATCATGTTCAATTTTCTCAATGTGTTGTTTGTTTGTAATGAAGTGAATTGGGCTGTCAATGAGACAAGCATTTAAGCAACAATAATCCCCCTTAATTGACAAATTGCTGCTACCCAGTGAGAATCTTACCATGCCACTTGTCAAAAGTATAAAAGATGTAACAATACACTCCCAACTTTGAGATTGGTCTTGACAGATATCTCGTCCATTCCTGTAACATTTTTCCATAGCCTACATCGCTCAAACTCCGATAAGATTCACCTGTGGTGTCAAACAACCTTATTCAGGTTTATTACTAAATACTTGTTTGATTACCATAGAGAGGTAATTAAAATTTGCACCCTTCAAGGATATTAAAATTTCCTCATGGAAATGCCCATGGCACAATGAATCAATGTGCTTTCCATTTATTAAAAACTACAGATTATGTTTTCTGTTAATACTACAATAAATATACAAAATACATATTTGCTACAAAATCCACAACAGTAGAATAGTATTTTTGAATGAAAGCAGGAATGGACCAATAAAACATTCAAAAAATGTTAAAAGTACTATTTAGATTGAGGTGAACTTTACAGATTTTCTTTCACAACTGTATGTAATTGTTGCATCTGTTGATTAAAAATAACAATTATGTTTTGCCCTGAAGAAAAGTGCAATCTATTAATATTCTAGGTAGCATCAATCATTCTGACTGAAAACCTGTTGAATCATTCTTTAACATGGAAAACTTTGATCAACCTAGGGTGGATTTTTCTTTGAGGGCAGAGTTAACCTTTCCAATGTGTTGTTTGTTATTTCTCAGATATTCGGTGTATTTCTCAATTTATAATTGTTTTGAACACAAGCTATTTAGCACATGACAGTTTAATTAATTAAATATTTAATAAGAAACATACTGCATTCATGAATGAAAACCCATTTCCCATTAATTTCCTTATGTCTTTTCAAGTTTTCCAAAGTTAAAAATCACACAACACCAGGTTATAGTCCTACAGGTTTAATTGGAAGCACCAGTTTTTGGAGCGCTGCTGCTTCATCAGGTGGTTGTGGACCAGGACCTTAAGACACAGAATTCTGTGTGATTTTTAACTTTGTCCACACCAGTCCAACATCGGGTCCTCCACATCAATGTTTCCATGTTTAAGTAAATTGATTAGCTCATTTAAAAGAATGAAATGTTACCATCTGCAGGCTATTTTAAATAGTATCAATGTAGATCAGTATCAAAACAAAGCTGTTTAGAATATCGCAATCAGACAAATGATTTAGCCCATCTTGACTGACACAGTGCTTGGGGTTGGGATTTGGGGGTTGGGGGTTGGGGGGTTTGGCTCTTGTGGTGCAGGAGAGTGTACCTATCTCGAAGTCAGGAAACCTGGATTCAAGTCTCATCTGCTCCAGATGTGTGCAGTAACATCCTTGAACAAATTCTGTCGAAAATATTTTACAAATATACACATAATGTGAGAATGACCTCTGGTTTATGCTATTTGATAGTCTCTTAAATGGTTAAAAGGCTGCCTTGTTTTCAAATAGATGAAAATTGACACCAGTAACTATTCGTATAATGGTTTCAGCCACAGCATTCTATAGAATATTTAATCATAATTAACATCACTGAAATTTTAAAGATTACTTTAAGTCCTCACCTTAAGTTATTATGCTTTATTGTACAGATATAATAGGTCAGATATGTGCACTTAGTGTCTGTTTTAATGTCATATCGTACTGGTGCTGATGTAGTGCCATGATACCTTGTCATTACTGTTTTGAGCAAAATTCTCCCAATCGTCATTGCTCCTGCCTGCTGACGCTCTCACTCACTGCTTCTCTCCCCACCTCTTCCGTTTGTAGCTTGTCTTGTTCCCTTTTTAGCTTTCCACTTTGCTCAAAGCAAAGGTTTAGGAGAGGGAAGCAGTGAGCTGGAGACGTGTGATAGGAGTTTTGGTGAACAGGAGGATCAATGATTTTGAAATGTGACAAATGGGAGAGTTGGTGAGTGGCAAGGTCAGGAAGCATGGATGGTGGTAAGTCGGAGAATTGCTGAGGGGGAGGAAGCAGTGAGTGGGAGGATTGCTGAGGGGGAAGAAGCAGTGAGTGGGAGGATTGCTGAAGGGGAAGAAGCAGTGAGTGGGAGGATTGTCTGGAGGGAGAGGGAGCATGAAAGAGAGTAATTTAGGAGTACATTGTATCTCATCTTGCAAATTATAATTATTTAAGGACTTTTTTTCACAATAGCTCTTCCAGAACATAACTATAGCTTTATATCTGGAAATCTGATTCACTTCACATTGGTTCATTTAAAGTTGCATTTTTCAGAAAGATAGTTACAATATTAAATGAAGAATTACTTTTCTGGGGCAAGGTTGATTAATAAAAAGCACAAATCTGGACAAATTAAGTGGACATCTTGAATAAGTGTAAATAGGTGTTAATGTGATTAAGTGTAAGACAATATACATTAATGTGTGGACAACACAGATCGGATTTGATTAACATATGTATAAAAGAGAAAAAGATTTATGTATTAAAAACAGAAAGCACTGGAAACACTCAACAGATCTGACAGCATCTCTGGAGAGGGAAACGGAGTGGTCCATGATTGTTCAGGTCCAAAATCTTTCATCTGAACCAATGGTTGTTAATTTATGTGCAATTGAAGTTTTGCTTCAAAGGCTAATCCTGGATCAGGCTACTTCCCAAAGGGACTTGACTCGACATCAAAACAAGTTAATTTAATTAGATGTAATTTGATGCGGTCAAGATAATTATGCCTCTCTTTTACTAAGGTTAATCTAACTCATCTGTAACTTGCTGATTCACATCTTACTCCAGGTTTAAGTATCAAGTTGACTTGAGAATCTGTCTGCTATCCTCATTTTATTATATTGTGAAAATGTACGTGGCTTAGAAATGCACCCACTGTCCTGACTGTTTTCTAACCAGTCGAGCCTAATTGTTCTGGCCTTTAGTTGTGAAGAGTGATTGAAATGGCAGTGCAAGTTATTGGAAAAACTAGAAAAAAAGGCAGAAACTGTTAGGAGAGCACTAAAATAAGACAATTAATAGACTTTCCACAGGGTTGCACTGTTCTTTGCAGGCTTCAGAAGCCATCCCTGGTACACTAAAAAGGCTACCTGCTCAGAAAAAATGAATTACCATTTATCATCATAGGAGCAGAAGTAGGCCATTCAGCCCATTGAGTCTGTTATACCATTGAATGAAATCATGATTGTTTTGTTCAGGTATAAAAATACAAAGATGATTGTTCTGAAAGTTTTTAAACTTTTAAATTTCTTTTGAAGAAACTGGTTACTCATCCTGATTAAATACAACAGTGTATTTAACAAATGGTTCTGAAGAATTAAAAAAAAAATCAGTTTCAAGAACATATGGATTTTAGTAAGGCGTTTGATAAGGTTCCCCCTGGTAGGCTACTGCAAAAAATACGGAGGTATGACATTGAGGGTGAATTGGAGGTTTGGATTAGGAATTGGCTGGCTGGAAGAAGACAGAGGGTAGTAGTTGATGGTAAAGGTTCATCTTGGAGTGCAGTTACTAGCGGTGTTCCGCAAGGATCTGTTTTGGGACCATTGCTGTTTGTCATTTTTATAAATGACCTGGAAGAGGGGTTAGAAGGTTAGGTGAGCAAGTTTGCGGATGATACGAAAGTCAGAGGAGTGGTAGACAGTGAGGAAGGATGTGGCAGGTTACAGCAGGATATAGAGAAGCTGCAGAGCTGGGCAGAAAGGTGGCAAATGGAATTCAATGTAGCTAAGTGTGAGGTGATTCACTTTGGGAAGAATAACAAAAAGATGGGGTACTGGGCTAATGGTCGGATACTTGGTAGTGTGGATGAGCAGAGGGATCTTGGTGTCCATGTACACAGATCTCTGAAAGTTGCCGAAAGACTGATGCACTTGGGGCTGTTTTCATTGGAGAAAAGAAGGTTTAGGGGTGACTTGATAGAGGTGTACAAGATGATTAGGGGTTTAGATAGGGTTGACCATGAGAACCTTTTTCCACGTATGGAGTCAGCTATTACGAGGGGGCATAGCTTTAAATTAAGGGGTGGTAGGTATAGGATGGATGTTAGGGGTAGATTCTTTACTCAGTGAGTCGTGAGTTCATGGAATTCCCTGCCAGTAGCAGTGGTAGTCTTTCCCTCTTTATGGGCATTTAAATGGGCATTAGATAGGCATATGGAAGATAGTGGGCTAGTGTAGGTTAGGTGGGCTTGGATCGGCGCAACATCGAGGGCCAAAGGACCTGTACTGCGCTGTATTTTTCTATGTTCTATGTTCTATAAGATTGAAGTACTCATAGTGCTGATTGGGATTGTGATTAAAATGCTTACTTAATCTATTTTCAGCTATGTTAATCAAATGACACTTAGTTAATCATGCCAAAAACTACCTCGAGAAGTAACCTAAAAACAGATTATTAAAATGCTATGTGGTTGCATTGGTTTTGATAGATTTCACATTGTTGATATGACAGTAAATGAAGGAAACCTGAGCAGAAAAACACGATACTTAATGCAACTTGCACCTGAACCAGCGGTTGTGCTCAAACTCAACTCCGTCAGAGTTAGACTTTCCAAAATAACAACACACTTCCTAGAAATTTTAATTGCCCAAAACCTTATTAAGTGATATGTGCAATCCAATCAAAGATGTTTGACTTCATGAAGAAAGAAATTCTGGTCTCCTACAAGCAAGGTATTAATAACTAATCCCTTGTTTGGAACATCTTCCTGAAGTCAAATGATCATTGAAACTTGTACACTCCCTTTATGTAAAAGAATATTTGATTTAAAAAAGTGCAAACTGTCGCTGACATCTTAATCAAATTAGAGAATGTAATAATTAGAATAAAGATATCATATATCCACAAGGGTGGTTCAATTTATCACATATAAACAATGTACAAGCATGAGTAAAACCTTTTGAAATGTAATGCTTCTATTTTAATCACTATGCCATAGATGATTATTATTTCGTGGTTAATGTAACTTTGCTACTAACTTTTAATACAAAAAGCACTGGAATACAATAAAGACAATTAGGTATAATTTAACTATTACAAGTAGGAGATAGCACGTGCAAGCTTATTCAGAAAACTTTAGTAAAACACAAGCATCCATTTTATAACAAAAATTATTGGTTGCCTCTGTTGCATGGTGCTTGAAAGTCTTTTCAATTTATTAGAAACATAAGTGATTGATGGTAAAATAAACTGTCCAGTGGTGTTCTGAACTGTTCTCTGGCTCATATATATATGTACATAAAACCTTTAGGTCTTTTGTGATGTTCTCATAGAATTATACAGTTTAGATCTTATATCTGCACTCCATACTGTTGGCAGTGCTTAGGGACATCATTGAAAGTTGAACAGTTGTCTAAACTGAGATGTTGAAATATTTTTTGTTTTCTGTCTCACAACACCAAACTAGATATAATATATTTAATTGCTCGTTTATATTAATCATTCTGTGTCTTCCATTCTTTATGAACCCCTTTAGTTTATTCTGTATTGCTCTAACCCTTTTACTTGCTGTTACATCTGTTTCATTTTCCTTTCTACTCAGTTTTAACTGGAACATCGATTAGGTTAAACTATTGAGCTGTATGCCTTATAGAATGTCTGCAATGACTGAACCATTTTGATGGTTGGGCCACGCACCCGATAACAAATGAACTGGTCATTTCTGATGTTAAGGAGCATTGATGGGGAAGGAGGAATTTCAAGTGGACTCAGTGTCATTATGAAGGAATTCTGTGGCTGAAACATTGGGCTCTTTCCTGCTGGTTCTCTTTCGGTTTATGGAAGTGCTGCACATTTGAAGGAGTTGGTCATAGTCCGTGAAATCTGAAGAGTGCTGCGACACATGGGGGTGAACCTACCTGCTACACATTCTGTACACACCATTTGGTCTCAGTCAAGGATACAATAATCGCAGTTTCCTCAGATCGGCAGCATGAGAGAGAGATGTACTGGCAATATATAGTGGGAGGAGGACGGGGGAAATAGGTTTCAGCAGGAAGCCTCATCAAATTAGCCTTCCAGGAGCACCAGTATTACTCCTTTTAATCAGGGAGTGGTAAATGCATCATTTGTAATTGACAGTGGACGTGCGGAAGAACTCTGCCATCTCTCGCAGCCAGATCTAAAGCCTCAGAGTAGGGTGGGGACTGCACTTGTAATGCTTGTGAAAGTAACTGTGGCAGTGAGTGTCTGTGTGATGAAATTGATCTAGGCTGATGCTGGTGACTTCTGTAAAATAGAGTCAGAGAGTCACACAGCACAGAAATAGACCATTCAGTCCAACTTGTCTGCACCAACCAGACATACCAATCTCACTTAGTCCCATTGGCCAGCATATGGCCCATATCCCTCTAATCCCTTCCTCATCATATGCCCATCCAGATGGTTTTTAAATGTTGTAATTGTATCTGCCTCCATAACTTTCTTTGACAGCTCGTTGCATACATACACCACGCTTTGCATGAAAAAGTTCCACTTCAGGTCCTGTTTAACTCTTTCCTCTCTCACTTTAAGCCTATACTGTCTAGTTTTGGATCCTGCCATCCTAGGAAAATTATCTATTTACCCTATCCATGCCCCTCATGATTTTATAAACTTCATCTTTCAGTTTTTCACCTACTGCTGCATCAGAGAGGTAGCAGAGGCTTTGAAAGCCTAGGGAGGAATTTGCATTTTTGTCTCTTCCTGAATAGAGAGAAGCAACGAGAGTGCATTTGTGGCATGGCCATGTTCATGGACTTCAACATGGTGCAGGGCACTGGTGATTGCACTTGTGTGGCATTCTGGGCACTGCATTACAATGCTCATTGTATCTTAAGGCTACAGTTCACTGAACGCACAGTTAGAGTTTGATCATGCTCAGCAGTAGTCAAGATACTTTTATACAAGTCCACTCTTCTGTCTATTATTCAACTACTACATCAAACAGGAGGGATTGCTTTGCAACAAAGGCTCTACACCTGGTTCATCTCAGTCTTACAAAACCAGCATGAATACAATAACAAAGCAGACCACTGAGACACTGAAGTGGAGCTTCTCTTATCTTGGAGGCTCTGCAGGATCTTCAAGTGCTTACTGGTCTACGTGTCTCAATTCATAGTTATTTGCAACCTGACAATCAAGAGGTTACAACCTTTGCCAAACTGGCTGCAGTGAGTACCTAAGGAGAAGGAGTATGAAGGGAGTAGGGAGCCAGCGGATCTACTTTCTGGACAGATGTTCCGTGAATGCCTCATTTGATTTCCTTTTCCATGGTACAACCTCCAAAGCACTACAAATCAAACTTATCAATTTCATTAAAGAAATCAATATTCCACCGGGAAGTCAACTGATGCATGTTCTCAGTGCTCGTCTTCCATGTGCCTTTGCCTCGCCCATTGCTACCTTCCTCATTGCTAGTCCAATAGCTGCAGCTTGGCTAGTGGGGCAGACTGTAGATGGCCCTATAGGAGATTTCAAACAGCTCAAGGCTTAGGTTAGTCTTCACATAACCAGTCTAGGCTGGCTAGTTAAAATGCAGGAGCAAGGACCCCAGAGGAATGATGTAAGAATGAATGCTGTCACCCTGTAAGAGGTTTTTGGAGCTACTGTGCGATGAATGTTCATAACGTATTATTATTTGGGAATGTGGGTATTAAAGTGGAGGAAAATGAATTATAGTTTTCCATTCTGTGATTGTCTAACCTTTTTTTTTTAAAAAGATGATAAAGTAATTTTGAACAGTGAGATGAAACAACATTTACAAGATGTCATGTAATTTTAGGTACATGAAAAGCAAGTCAGCTAGAGAGATATTTTCTAAGGAGTTTGTTCACTTGAGTTTTATAACTCTGAATGGGAGAATCGACAGGCCAGAAGTAAGCTCATTTAGAGAGAAAAGGGTCATAACAACAAATATACTGTTAGTGGCAGACTCCAAGCAACCCCATGGGAGTGGGTGGAGGGGATGAGATTGCATTAGGTTTGGGCAGGCCAAATATGCCAAGGGACTTCTTGCAAATTGACCATTCTTTTTTTTTCCCTTTCTTTTGCCATTTCTTTCTTTATATCCAGAAGTGTTATCAACCAGAACTGAATTTTTTTCCATCAGCAAATTTTCCCCCTTGTATTAACCACCTAGAGTATATCACCAATTTTACCAATTGAATAGTTTACATATAAAGCTCATTAAGGGCAATGCAGATCATCAAAGGTGAGGGAGATGTAGGGAGAATGAAAGTGGCTAAATCAAAATGGAATTAGACGGTAAATAAAGCACAGTATCCTTTGTGATGCCCACCTCTCTCTAAATGCATCAAGAGCATTGGTAGGCAACACACACTTCTCCAAGGATACCTGAGCACGAACATAACCACAGGAGAGGGGCAGACAGTCAACAGATCTGACCCCCTCCACAGCTTGCTGCCTGGACCCGTTAATAACCAACTTGACCTTTCTCAGCTGAAACCTTCAACATCGAAGGGGGCAGGCAGAGTGGAGTTGGAGAGCCCAGCTACTTCTGCAGCATCCTGAGTGGAGATTGTCATCGGGCCTGTGTGTAGCTCAACGTGAGGGGGAACACCTGGACTAATGTCTAGATTCCCCGTCCCTCTCTTGGCCCGCCTTCGGTCCTGACGGACACTGCATGGCGCGATGGAGTACAGTTATTGTTGACTTTGATGGGCTTGTCTCTCAATAGCAGCTTCCAATCTGTTTGTGGAGGCTGGCAGACATCTGCAGGAGTTGCTGCAATGCTGCAGCATCTGGCTGATAACATGGTGAATTGATGGACTGGCTGCAGCACTTCAGGTTCTCAGGAATGAGGGCTAGTGTGTCCTGTACACCTGTCTGCCACTGCTGCTCCTCCCTGTGCATCTGCATAAAGTCCCTCATAGCTAAGACCACAGAGTTATCTGCTGCCAGGGGTTCAGCAGGTGCCTGGTCTCTGGAGTCCTGAGACTCTCTAGCCAGGGGTGTTTCTTCCATACCTGTCAGCACTCTGAAACTCAGTGAAGGACCTCACAGAGCCCAATGAGATGTCCTCATCCATGTTTCTGCAGGTCCAGGTGGCAGATGATGGTTCATCCTCTGCGTCCCAACAATAATCTGGGAAGGTCAAGGAACTCTTCTCTGTGGCACATGGGTTAGTCCTTAGAAGGACACATCCACCTGTAAGACAAAAGAGGAAGGAGTGTTGCAGCCACTAGCTGGTCATGGTCTTTGATGTCCGCTTAATAGGACTGTTGCAGAAGAATGATAAGTGTGACTTACTCAGGTGTCGGGTCACGTCTCTGTATCCTTGTCACTGCTAGAGCAAGAATCCTTTCCGAAGATGGGATGAGGTACAATGATGTCCAGCACCCCATCCAGAAAGGATGTGTGGCATCACACCACTCTGTTCTGGGATGTCTTCTCCTGTAATGATATAAAGGGGCTGAATAACTAAGATAAAAGCAGGTGGCATGACTGTTCATGCTGGTATGTGTGGAGAAAAAGTGTTGGTGTGTTCCAAAGGAGTGAGGAGGCAGTGTGGAGGTCATGCAAAGTTAGTGGTGTGGGAGGATGGGGGAATAACGAGTGAGTGAAGTGAGAAGGGGTGTCCGAACATAAGTATTGTGGGAGGTGGGTGCACTGACATAGACAAGTGTGAGGCAGTAGAGAGCAGAGTGTTTCACTTAACTTGGCAAAGTGGAGAAGATCATTGACCTTTGCCCTACAGTGCATCCCAGTCCAACTGACCCTGAAGATGACATTGACCAAGTTGTAATCTCTGAAAAGGCTGGCATGGTATGGTGGCTTCCTCTAATAATCCTCTGGGAAGAGGACTCCTGTCCACTACCCTGTCCACTAGAATCTTGCCAGCTTCGCCTTCTTTGCCATATCTTTTGATGCCTGACACAGCGAGCAGAGCAGCTTTCAAATGGCGGCACTCCTGCACATGCACAGTGGATGCTAAAAGATGGCATGGCCCCAAGGGATGCTGGTCTTATGGAGGAGAAGAGCTGAGTAGCAAGTTCCTGCATGAATGTCACGTGGCAAGGTATACTGGAGATAGGACATGATTCGTGCTGTGAGGGCTCAAATCACAATTAAAATGGCCAGTTTGCTAAGATACAGCGAGAACTGGCTTGGTCTGGTGGTGTGAATCACTACAACAAATGTTATACAACTTGCACTTACCCCAAAAAAAGCAAGATTCAGTCCTATGTTTCTGCTCAGGTCCTAGGAAATACACATTGGCATTAACAGTGAGGCATATCTGCGGTCATTGTTTTCTGAAGATTTAAATAAAGACAGAGCGTGCTGCGGATAATCAGAAGCTCTAACAGCTTATCCCCTTCAGAGTAGATTTAAACCACACTATCTGACTTATTAATTTTATCACTCCCATCCCTCGTTGACCAAAATCATTTTGATTTTTCCTCGTATCAAAATAGGAAAGTAAAGGCAACAGATGAATAAGGCTACTGTATAACTGAGTGTTACAGAGTAAGGAAGGATCTGCTGCCTGCACACTATGTATCTATCTGGTAGAAGTCGAGAAGGGGAGGTAAAAATTTATCACATTTTCTTCCCTTCCTATCAAAGCATCTTATGCAATGGGCATGGTGAATGTGACTAACAGCAGCATGTATCATGCACCCACCATTGTCCTCGCTGCAGTTAATTTAGTTTGCCAGACAGAATTTTTCAAATTGGTTTGAGTGTCCAGAATATAAGGAATTTTCCAAACGGCAGATAAAGTTGTCTCATTCTGAAATGATACATGAGTGCCAGGCAGCAGCTCATGGAGTCGCTAACATTTGCGCATTTCATTGTTGTCATGTCTCAGATAATACAAACTTTTAATCAATACTTTACAGACTGGATCCAAGCAGACCATTAAAATGCTCGCTACAAATCATATCATTTTTGATATTTTGAGCTCCAGACAGAGCTGAGTCTCAAGTGAATATCTCGTTAAATATTCACAGCCATCCAGAGAATTCATGCATCCTTTATTTCAGGATGGAACAACAAAAAAAAGTAACAGAATTCCATCTGTCAGACTGTCTGTTTCACAATGGACAAAAGGTAGCATCACTGTACGTAAAGATTGTGAAAGAATCCAGCATCCTGCTGTTCCATTACAACAGTTTCCTGAACCAAACAATGATGACTTGCAAGATGTCAAATGACAATGTGGCATGAATAGAGTCAACTGCCCCAAGTGTAACAGAGCCTGAGGTAATCATATCAGTTTGTACAGCCACCTATGGACTCATCCTGAGAGTGGAAGAGAGTTCATCCTTGTCTGCAAGGGACAATCAGTGATGGTGATGATGACAAATAGGAGCGTAGAATACAAGAACAAAGATATTTTGTTGAACTGCTTGACACTAGTTTGCCCTCAGCTAGGATATTGCATTCAGTTCTAGGTGCCCCACATTAGCACAGATCTGAAGGGATTAGAGAAAGTGCAGCACATGTTTATACGAATGGTTCCAGTGATAAGGAATTTCAGCTATGAAGATAGATTGAAGAAATTAAAACTATTTTCTTTGGAGAAGAGAATTGCTGGGAGGAGATGTAATAGAGATATTCAAAGACATGAATATTCATGAGAAGCCTGGGCAAAATACAAAAGGCAGAAATATTCCTACTCCTGAAATGATCAAAATTGAGAAGGAACAGACTTAAAATAACTTTTAAAAGAAGCAAAAATGATATAAGGAAATGCTTTTTCATGCAGCGAGTCATGAGTGTCTGGAATGCACTGCCTGAGTGTGTGGTGGAGGCAAGTTCGATTGATGCATTCAGAAGGGAATTTGATAGTAATTTGAATCAGAACAATATGCAGAAGACATGGAGAAGGCAGGAAAATAGCAGTAGGTGAATGGTGTATTAGGAGACCCGATGCAAACACAACAAGCTGAGTCACCTCCAACTGCTGTAAAAGTTCTGTGATTCTATGAATTTGGTACCTTTGCCTGTCTTGATCTGCAAGCTAATAGGATTTACGCTTTGTTTTGAATTTTGTACTTCGTATATCTCTATATACATTGCAGTTAGATGGGTACTAGTGCATAGTTTTTCAGTGGTACCTTTGTATTTGGATGTAGTTCGTGATTTGCTTTAATTTTTTTTGTGTGATTCATGTTGCTGTGTACAATTTGTTCTTAGTTTTTAGTCAGATATGGCCACTAACTAACTGTGATCTTCCATTTAACTTGAACTATGTTTCTATTATGCAGACCATATATTCTAGAAGTAACAAAGTTGTTCCAGCATGGTATGTACTTTACAAAATATAAACTGCCTATTCATGATGCTGTTGAATAGAAAGTGCACTTTGCTTTAGATAGTTTGACAGAATGGCAATTATGATTTATTTTTAATCATGTACCTGTGAATAGTTTGAAATTCTCCATGGTTTATTTTAATCATTAAAACATGACCTTCCTTTGTGAAAATAATATCTGTTACAATTCTATAAAATGTAACTATTTAGCAGAAACATTTTTGGTCTAGAGTAGCTCAGTGTTACTTTATCAATCAATAAATCCTGCATAGCAGTAGCAAAGCATCACACACCTCTATTTCTGTCTCTGCTGGATGATGCTACTGACAAGAAATCTGATTTTGATTGTTTGAACAGAGTTAACTTAAGAAACGTTTAGACAATCAGTTTTAAACACACAGCATCCCTACTGTCTATGCCACATTTTGGTAAGAAAGATCCACGCTGCTACTGTCACAGAAAAATCCAAAGTATCACTTTTTAAAACTTCTATCCTCACATTTAACTGATTGCATGGTCTCACCCTCCTGACTCTCAATAAGCTGTTCCAGCTTTACCACATTTTCCAATCTCTCTGTGGGTTTGGTAGAGAGAGAATCTTTAACCCACAGGGATGGTTGAGTTGGCATTGTGTGGGAAGATAAAAAAAAGATTGAAGGAAATTGAACCAACTTCAATTTGTCAACTTCCAGGTTTAACAGAGGTGCTTTTGGCCTCTTGTAACTTACTCATTGAAGTCAGCTCATTAGCACATGGCAAAGGAGCAATTTCGATTCAGTTAAAGAGATATGAATGTAATGATTACAGTCAGATGGGTTCTCTGGAGCCTGTGAGATTGAGGTGCTTCATTAGGATGTTTGAAATTCAGATTATTCAATCTCTGTAAATGTTCAATGCCAATAGATGATTTGCCAGGTCACTCTGAAAAATATTTTAGAGATTTGGAGACTTTCAGATGACAGTGGTAGGAAGCAGGAGGCAAGGCATCATGATTCCTTTGACAGTACATAAGATGGGGAAGGTAATCACCAACCATGGTGATGACGTGCAGTGATTTGTTATAGAACAGACCTGATCCCCCTCAAAATATTTTAAGAAGGTAGCCTAGACATTAACTTTCTCTTATTTTAAAGGCAAATGTAACATGCAGTGTTCCAGATGCAATTTACAACAATGGAAATAACTTAGAATAAATTACCTCTATTGGAAAACTTAGCAGAATAATCAATACAATAACTATTACTAACTAAGTGTTTCAATATAGTAACATCGCATAAACACACCTATGGCAAAAAGGCAAATTCAGAAAAATAGATTCTCACTGGGAACCCAGCTGCAGAGAGAAACCGCAGCTTCAAGCTGTAACCACAAGAGGGAAAAGATAGCTTCTACTTCTTCAAAACTCCAGTAACTTCTGCCCTGTTGAGACTCCGACAGCAGCTGTTTAAAGCTAAATCTTAAACTAAACAAAACCGAGAAATCCTGGTTGGTGAGAACTGGCCATACCCAGCTAGGCTGTTTCTACTGTTCGAAAATCCCCAAGGCCTCACAAGCTGTTTACTTTCCAAGTAGTCAACTTGGCACTATCTTTACACCTCACTTTTTAAAAAAAAGAACAAAATAACCTCTTACAGCCACAGCATCGTCACAGGTGGGATCAGTGGATACTCAAAAGGGAGGTTCTCTGGAGGGACTAACAAAGTGGGCTGATGCAGAGAAGAGAGAGAGGTGCACAAGAGAGTTACAAAATAACGGAGAACAGTACTCTGAGTTTTATCATTTGGATAGAGTCCTGAGAAATCCACACAGAGAGGTAGAGAAATTCTGTGATTCTAAGGGTTAAAGTTATCACTGATCATCGGTCCTTCAAACCATTACATTGCAAGCTGCACATGAAAGCACCAAACATTTGGAAAGTTAATGCTAGAATAAAAGCCTCCAACTCAGAAATTGGGCTATGGCTCACAGTTCCACCCCAATCCTTCAGACTTTGAGGTGTATGATCAAAAGCCTATTGGTCTCTATGATGGTAACAGTGATCAAACCTTTATGGCTACCTCCTTTTAGCCATTGATATGATAGTGAGGCCCATGGTGCAATATCCGGGGCTGCTCACATTTTTCTTTTGATTCATGTATCATGCAAGCATGACATTTCAAAAATGGTTGCTCTCAAATGTCTTGCTCTACATTTCTTTCATACTTGGGTATGTTCAAAAGTGAAATTTTGCATGGCTCAATATTAAGAATATTGAGCCATGTTCCTGTTCCTGGATGCTGCCTAACCTGCTGCACTTTTCCAGCAACACATTTTCAGCTCTGATCTCCAGCATCTGCAGACCTCACTTTCTCCTCAATATTAAGAATGCATTGCTTACACAATTTAAGAGTCGTGTTATTGATGCCAAGAAGTGTGTGGACCTGACTTTGTACTTATCCTTTTGCAAACTGAGTTGAACTCTGAATAGAAGTCCTAAAGTCACGTTATGGGCTATATAAAATATTCAAGGACATTAACTGTGTGGAACTATCATATTCCCACTTCTTTAATTTATCCAAAATTATATGATCTCAACCAGTGTCTTCTTTCATTGCAGTTGTCTCCAGACCTCGTACTGATCCCATGACAGTGATCAATAAAGGTTTGAAGAACAGACTACAAAACATTATGAAGAGGGTATGAAAAATGCTTTACGTATGGTTTATGAATGAGCCACAAAACCATTGACAGATATTTCCAAATCAGACCAACAATTACATTGGGAAAAAGATTAATCATGATATAATTTGTGTTGGCATAGAGGTTCAAATAACATCAGTATGTATTGAGAACTAGTATTTTAAAACAATAATTTACAAATATAAACAGCATAAATATACAATATAGTTATGTTTGTACAAATTTAGACACATTGTAATTAGAGATGAGGAAAATAAAACTTGGGCAAAACTAATGCTCTTGGTTCTCCAAATTGACAATTGTACAGCTCTTGCACATATTTGGAGTGAATTCTGCCAGAAGCCATATTGATGAGGATATTAGCGTGTACAAAGTGTATAGAAAGTGGACGAACAAGCATGTATCAACCAGCATACAACACTGCAGCTATGCCATTTAGGAGCTGAAGTCTGCAGTTAATGCTGTCTTAGTCGTACTCAGCTTAGGAGGTGAGGCAATTGGAAGGATTCTTACTGGTACTATTTAATGTGATCATCAGCTACTTAATAGATTAGCTGCTAGCTGATTGTTTTGGCTGTTGTTTCAATTCTGTCAATTTTACAGCATTTTGCATTCGTTTTAAATTACAACATCTACAAGAAGTGGAGTGGTAAGTGCTGAAAGAGTTTTCATGACTTCAAGGTTTGGCACACATCAACTGATTGCATGAATGGTTGCAGTACTCTTATAGGAATAAGAAACAAAGATCATACAGAACTGAGCAAGCTGTGAGAAAGGGAGGAGGAGAAGCAGGTGAACAGCTATCAGCAGGACCATAACCAAGGGTTAAGGGAACAATTCTCCTATTTGAATCGCAGTAAATAACTAGATGTGAGATATCTTCCTTTCAATAAGGACCATGATTTGGAGATGCCGGTGTTGGACTGGGGTGTACAAAGTTAAAAATCACACAACACCAGGTTATAGTCCAACAGGTTTAATTGGAAGCAATTGCTTTCGGAGCGACGCTCCTTCATCAGGTGATGGTAGAAGAAACCGAGCAAAGGCTATGGCAACAGATGAATGGGCACCGCACAACAATCAACAGACAGGAGGGTTCCCTCCCAGTTGGGGAACACTTCAGCGGTCCAGGACATTTGACCTCGGACCTTCGGGTGACCATCCTCCAAGGCGGACGTCAGGACAGGCAGCAGTGAAAAGTGACCGAGCAGAGGCTGATAGCTAAGTTCGGTACCCATAGGGAGGGCCTCAACCAGGACCTGGGGTTCATGTCACAATACAGGTGACCAACATTGCACTATACACACGCAGACACTCCTACACACACACACAGAGGCACTCCTATACACACACATACACACGGACACTCACACACACCCTTACAGACACACACACTCCCACATGCATCCTCTCAGAGACTTAGACCACTCTAACTCACGTACACACATATACACTCTCTCACAGACACTCACAACCCCC
>NC_057718.1:64450745-64454044 GCF_004010195.1 Chiloscyllium plagiosum
AGATGAAAGACTCAACAGACAATCAAGGTATTTTTCAATGTATAATTTCAGTTACATCACACTGTAAATTTTTGCTATAAATTCTGTGCCTTACAATTGTGTCCTCCACAGCCACCTGATGAAGGAGCGGTGCTCTAAAAGCTAGTGCTTCCAATTAAACCTGTTGGACTATAACCTGATGTTGTGTGATTTTTAACTTTCAATAAGGATACGGAGGTGCTAGCATTAGACTGGGACAGACAAAGTCATAAGTTACACAACACCAGGTTATAGTCCAACACTAGAGGATAGTAATAGCATTTCAAAACAGGTTTATTTGAAATCACAAACAGGTGCAGTCCTGATGAAAGAGCAGTACTTTGAAAGCTTGTGATTTCTGACTTTTTCAATAAGGACATCTTGAAGGCAAAAATAAAACAAAATGAATGAATTAATGGCACAAGTACAATTTATTGGGAATGATCTTACAGGTATTATAGAGACATCACTATGAGGAGACTGAAGTTAGGAACTAAATATTCAGGGGTATGTGACCATTTTAAAGGATAGACAGAGGTGGTTTCGTTAGTACAAAATAGTACATGAGCAAGAAATGATTTGGATTAGATAATGTATTATCCATATGGGTGGAGGTAAGTAGTAAAAAGGGGAATAAGACAGTGGTGGGAGTAGTCTATAAGATACTAACAGTAGCTGTTTCTGTTGTGAGAGAATAAATCAGGAGATAAAAGGCTGAACCTAATTATTAGTGACTTTAATCTTCATGTGGCTGGGAAAATCAAGTTCCAGAAGTAGCCACAAGGAAGAATTCATAGAGTGTATATGGAATAGTTTCCAAGTCACTATGTTGTGGATCCAATCCGAGATCTGGCTGTTTTGGAATTGGTGATGTGTAATGAAGTGGGTTTAATGAACTACCTCTGAATAAAGTATTGTCTATGGAGCAGTGGCCATAACATGGAAGAACTTAACATTTAGTTTGACAGTGTGAAATTTGGGTCAGAAACAAGAGTGTTAAATTTAAACACAGATACATACATGGGATTGATAGCGGAGTTGACTGGAGTAGACTGGGAAAGGAGTTTAGCAGAAAAGATAGTTGATGAATTTTTTTTTTTAAAGAGTTCTTGGTTGACAGCAAGAATGTGTCCCATTGAGTAAAAAAGATTCTTGGAAGGGGTATGGTTAACCAGGGACGTTAAACAAGTATCAGATTGAAAGAAAAAAAAACAATGTAGCAATGATTACTGGTAAATCAGAGGTTTGGAAAGTTATGTGTCCCATTGAGTAAAAAAGATTCTTGGAAGGGGTATGGTTAACCAGGGAAGTTAAACAAGTATCAAATTGAAAGAAAAAAAAACAATGTAGCAATGATTACTGGTAAATCAGAGGTTTGGAAAGTTTTGGGAAAGCCATTTAGAGAATGAGGCTGGGGAAAAAAATAATGGGGAGCCAGAAGGAATTGAACAAATACTTTGCATCCTTCTTCATGGTAGAGGATAGTAATAGCATTTCAAAAATGTTAATTAACCAAGTGACTAAAAGAGGAAAGGAAATAAACACAATCACTGTTACTAGAGAAAAGAGTACTTTGGAAACTAATGAGGCTAAAGACTGACAAGTCTCCCGGACCTGATGGGTTTTATTCTACGATTTTAAAGGAAATAGTTGCAGAAATAGTGGATGCACTGATAGTAATGTTTCAAGAATCCTTGGCATCTGGAAAAGTCCCAGAGGATTAGAAAACTGCTGGTTAATTTATTCAAAAGGGGAAAGTGACAAAAAAAAAGTTAACTATAGGCAAATTAGTTTAACTTCTGTCATTGGGAAACTGTTGGAGTCCATTTTAAGGAATATAATAACAGGACATTTAGAAATAAATAATAAAATCAAGCAAAGTCAATATGGCTTCATGAAGATGAAACAAACAAACTTTGAGTGTAGGAGTTGGAATATTATGTTGAGATTGTAAAGGACGTTGGGGAGGCCTCTTCTGGAGTACTGTATCCAGTTCTGGTTGCCCTATTATGGGAAGGATATTATTAACCTGGAGAGGGTTCCGAAGAGATTTACCAGGGGGTTGCTGGGTATGGAAGGTTTGAGTTATAAGGAGAGGCTGGTAAGCTAGGACCATTTTCACTGGAGTGTAGGAGGTGAAGAGGTGACCTTTTGACATTTATAAAATCATGAGGGGTATGGATGATAGTGGTTGTAAGTTTGGAACATACTATCTTTGATCTTTGGTGAATTTCTGTAATGCATATTGTACATAGTCCACATTGCTACTGTTGAATATCGGTGTGGATGGGAGGGTGTAGATGTGGTCTAAGTCAATTAGACTGCTTTGTCCTGGATAGTATCAAGTTTCTTCAGTGTTGTTGGAGCTGCACATGTTCAGGCAAATGGGGAGTGTTCCATCACACCCCTGACTTGTGCCTTATAGATGGAGGACAGACTTTGGGTAGTCAGGAAGTGAATTCCTCAGTGCAAGATTCTAACCTGTTCTTGTAACCACAGTATTTATATGGTAAGTATATTTCACTTTCTGTCAATGGTAATCCAAGATGTTGATAGTTGGGGTTCAGTAATCATAATGTCATTGACTGTCAAAGGCTAATGGTTAGATATTCTCTAATTGGAGATGGTCATTACTGGCATTAATGTTACTTGAAATTTATCAGCCCTAGCCTGGATGTTATTCAGTTCTGGTTGCATTTGAACACAGACTGACAATATATAAGGACATGTGCAATTACCAGCCAACATCCCCACTTCTGACCTAATAATGAAGAGAAATACTGCAGTGATTGGGACTGAGGTCATTGACCTTCAACAACAACAACCATCTTTCTTTGTGCTAGGTATGATTTCAAGCAATTGAGCGTTTTCACAATCTGTGTTGTCTCCAATTTTGCAAGGGTTCCTTAATTCCAATGCTGCCTTGATGTCAATGAAAGTCACTCCCATGCCATCTCTGGAATTCAGCTCCTTTGTCCATGTTTGGGTCAAGGAGGGAGGAATTGGCAGTGCTGAGTCCAAGGGTTGGGACTGCGATAAGGTGAGGGGGAGGGGAAATGAGAAAGCTGGAGAAATCTGCATTCATCCCTTGTGGTTGGAGGGTTCCTAGGCGGAAGATGAGGTGCTCTTCCTCCAGGCATCGTGTTGCCATGGTCTGGCGATGGAGGAGGCCAAGGACCTGCATGTCCTTGGCGGAGTGGGAAGGGGAGTTAAAGTGTTCAGCCATGGGGCGGTTGGGTTGGTTTTGTGCGGGTCTCCCAGAGGTGTTCTCTGAAACGTTC
>NC_057718.1:64454236-64478331 GCF_004010195.1 Chiloscyllium plagiosum
CCTATCACCCTCACCTTAACCTCCTTCCACCTATCGCATTCCCAATGCCCGTCCCCCAAGTCCCTCCTCCCTACCTTTTATCTTAGCCTGCTTGGCACACCTTCCTCATTCCTGAAGAAGGGCTTATGCCCGAAACGTCGATTCTCCTGCTCCTTGGATGCTGCCTGACCTGCTGCACTTTTCCAGCAACACATTTTTCAGCTCATGTTTGGAACAAGGCTGCAATGTGGTCAAGAGTTAAGTGGCCCCAGAGGAACCAAACTGAATGACAGTGCCTTTGCCTGTCCTAGTTCTTCTGTATAGACCTTGAAGGATGAACAGTGGAGTTAATGACTTTCTTTGAAAATGTTTGTAGGTGACCTTGGAAGATGATTTTGATTAGCAAGACATTTTATGCTCAGTAGTTTTATATTCAGTTGAGATACCTTTGTTTCCTCAAACGGTGATCACATTTGCGCACCACTTTTGCCACTCTGCCAATGCTCTTGCTGTTGCCAGTTATCCCTGAGGTGGCACATACTTTAGCCTGGCCTTCCATTTTCTTCTTGTGCCACAGCTGAAGGTTAGGAGAAAGTGAGGACTGCAGATGCTGGAGATCAGAGCTTAAAAATGTGTTGCTGGAAAAGCGCAGCAGGTCAGGTAGCATCAAAGGAACAGGAGAATCGATGTTTCGGGCATAAGCCCTTCTTCAGGAATGATTCTCTTGTTCCTTTGATGCTGCCTGACCTGCTGCGCTTTTCCAGCAACACAGCTGAAGGTTGGCTGCTAAGGTTGTGCAACATCCAAAGAGGGAAGATTTGGAAGACCCAAAAGAATGGACACCGGATCTAACTTAACCTCAGTTCCCAAAACCTCTTCCAACACACTCACTATGGCATCCCAATTACTGCAAATCTTGTGGCATGACCACAAGCAATGAGTGAGAGTGCCCATATCCATTTTACACTTAGGGCACATTGGGGACACTCCTGTCTTAAATTTTGCAACCCATTCCGGTGCCAAGTGAGCCCTATGGAGTACCTTCAGTTGAATAGCCTGGGTCCTATTGCAAATTGAGATCTTCCTCACATTTTCCCAGATATCCTCCCACATCTCTGATGAGATCTCTGCCCCCAATTCTTGAGTCCAGGTTCTGCATAGCCACTCAATGTCTTTCGAAACATTACTTCCTAATAAGTGATAGAGGGTGCTAACCGAGAGGGCGCTCCTCAACCACAGCACTCTCCTCTCTGTATCTGACTTGTAGGGACTAACCATTAATGTAGTCTTTTTTTGTATGAAGTCTCTAACCTGGAAGTAATGAAAGGGATCTCTCCTAGGTAGCTCAAATTTCTGACTCAGCTGCCTGAAGGACGTCATGACCTCCCATCAAATAGATCTCCCAGCAGGAGATTCCTCTGGACTCTGAGAACATACAGCCAGAGTCCATCGATCCTGGCTGGAATCCAAATATTCCCACTATGGGAGTGAAAGAGAAAGTTTTTTCGTAAATTGCCCTCGCCCTACCACATCATTCTCCATGCTTTAACTGTGCTTAGGACAATTCGGTTTCACAACAATTCTCATCTTGTCCATAAACAACAAATTAATGAGGGGGCATTTTGTTTTGGGGCCTCAATGTCCAACGAGATTGACCACGGGTCTTGACAGGCCCATTCAACCAATTGGTATTTCTTAAAGTCTGGAAAATCTAAACCCCGTCTTTCCTGCGGAAGCTGCAATTTATCCAGCTTAATAAGAGGCTGCCTATGATGCCAGATAAAAGATCCAAGTCAAATGTAAAGCCTGCATAGTGCTTGCCTTGGCAGCAACTATGGGAGCATTTGCATGGGATACAATAAGTGAGAAAGAACATTCATTTTGACCAGAGCTGTTCTGCCCAAGCAAGATATCGGAAGATCTTCCCTGAGCCAAAGGTCCTGCCTTATCTTCTTTAACAACTGCACATAGTTGGCTTTATATAGTTGATCAAAGACAGTGGTGATAAAAACATCTAAATACAGAAAAACCCCCTGTGACCACCGGAAAGGGAAATGAGTTTCATCACCAAAATTGGGCATCCGAGTAAGGTCCCCAACAGGCATGGCCTCCGATTTCATGAAATTAATTTTATACTCTGAAAACAAACCAAATAGATTAATCACTTGTGTTAAATAGGGCACAGATGTCATTGGATCAGTTAAAAAGAGAAAGACATCATCTGTGTAGAGGGTGATTTTATGCCTGCCTGACCCTACCTCCGGGGCAGTTATATTAGGATCTGTCCGGATGCCTTCCGCCAGCGGCTCGATCACCAGTGTGATCACTAGCGGCGAGAGAGGGCACTCTTGACGGCAGCCTCTGCCGACACAAAAACTATCTGACCTTATACCATTAGTGAGAGCCACTGCTTTCGGATCACTATACAGCACTGCCACCCATTTGGCAAAAACCCCTCCAAGACTAAACCGTTCCAGGACATAAAAGAGGTACGGCCACTCCACCCGATCAAACACTTTCTCTGCATCCAGGGAGACTACCAAACCCAGGATCATTCTTTGCTGGCATATTTGGACCATATTTGATACTCTTCTAATATTGTTGGTAGGTCTACGACCCTCAATAAAACCTGTCTGGTCCTCCTTTACAACAAAAGGCAAATACCCTCTCCAGCCCTAATGCCAGTATTTTTGACAGGATTTTAAAATCTATGTTCAGTAACAATATGGGCCTATACGAAGTGCAATCCTCTAGGGTTTTCCTTTTCTTAAGAGTAAGAGAAATATTTACTTCTCTCAAAGAAGATGGGAGGCGGTCCTGACTGAATGAGTAATTGTATATACCCAAGAGTGGCCCGGCCAGCTTGTCTATAAACTCCTTATAAAACACTTTGAAATCCATCTGGGCCGGGCGCTTTACCACTCTGGAGCAGCCTCATTGCCTCCTGTATTTCCTGAATTGTCAGGGGGGCATTCAGAAAGGACGCCTGCTCTGAGGTTACACCCGGAAGATCCAGGGTCTTAAAAAAGGATTCCATCTTCATCATTCTGTCCTCACAGTCCTCCGAACAGTACAGCTCAAAATAAAACTTGCTAAATGCTGCATTAATCTTTTTAGCATTGCAAGTAAGAGTACCAGCACTCTCTCTGATGGATATAATAGATTGGGGGGGCATTCTTTTTTCTGGCCAAGTACGCTAGGTATCGACCCGGTTTATTCACCATACTCAAATAATGTCTGTTTTGTAAAAGAGATATCCCTCTTTACTGTCTGGGTGAGTGCAGCATTCAAAGTAGCCCTAAGGGCTGTATTCCGCTGCAATTTAATTGCAGATGGTCTGTTGAAGTGTGCCAACTCAGCTGCCTTCAGGCAAGCCTCAAACAAACGTTGCTGTTCTCACCTCTGCCGCTTCCGGATTGTAGAGTAAGAAATAATCAAACCTTGTGCATAGGCCTCGGCAGTCTCCCGCAGCACCGATGTATTACTGGCCGTACCTAAATTAATATCCCAAAATATTTTAAACTCCTGCAAAAAATACTCTATAAACTAGCTATCTTTCAGGAGGAAAGGGTCCATGCGCCAGTGTTGGGAGCCCGTCCTGCCACCACCAGCCTTGACATCCATATACACTGCCGCATGATCAGATGCTATGTTCCCTATTCTGCAAGACCAATACCAAATTCAAAACGGTCAATCGGACAAAAAGAATGTCAATTCTAGTATAGCACTTATGTGGATTAGAAAAAAAGGTAAAATCTCTACCCTCAGGCTGAAGACATCTCCACATGTCCACCAACCCCAGCTCCCTGTTCAGGTCCACCAACTGCCTGGATTGCAGGGATATATCCACAAGACCGGGGCATCCTGTCCACCTTGGGGTCAATAACGTGATTAAAGTCTCCCCCTGTAATTGTATGACGCGCCCCAAGGGTCATCAATATAGAAAGTGCATCAGTTAAGAATTTAAGAGGATGTGCTGGGGTGGGGGTGAGGTGGTGTGTGGTTGGCAATATACATTCAGAATCCCATATTCCTCTCCATGTATTAAAGCTTTAAAAATTATGAATTGCCCACACTCATCCTTAATTTGGCCTAGCATTTGAAATGGGAGGTTTTTCCAGATGAGAATAGCAACTCCTCCACTTTTCGAATTATAGGATGAGAAAAACACCCTGATTGGAATACCAACATTTCCACTATGGGAGTGAAAGGGAAAGTTTTTTGTAAATTGCCCTCGCCCTGCTGCATCATTCTCCATGCTTTAACTGTGTTTAGGACAATCTGCAGTGGTCCATAACAGTTCTCATCTTGGCCGAATCCTCCCTGTTGCAACTTCAAATGCTTCTTATTGGTTAAATGTATTTCTTGTAATAAGGCTACATTGACCCTCTCTTTTCTAAGGCTTGACAGTATCTTTTTTCTCTTAATTGGTGAATGACTCCCCTTAATGTTCCAGGTGCACCATTTAAATGAATGGCTAGCCATGATTGTCCGAAACAGTCCATGACCCCCCGGGAGGAAGAACCCCACTCATTGCGTGCCGAGTGAAAATCATAAATAGTTCATATAAGTTTAAAAATGCAACTCCCAAAACTACCAAATCAAAACTTCTAACAGCTATTTCTACAACATACCAACATAAAACATAAATGAAAGGAGACTTTCCCCCTTGTGCACAGGGGGGCACTCATACCACCCATTAGCCCCACCATGACTCCTTCTACCTGAAGCTATGCCCCTGCCCAGACAACACCAAGTAAGAAAACAAAACGAACATCTTATAACAAGAATGTTAAAAGTGGGCACTCAATCTGTCCCCTCCATACTGTAACTGTAGAACAAAGAAAAGACATAGAAACTCTCCCCACTTCCTCCCACCGCCACCTCCCCCATCCCAAACCTGAAAAGAAAAATAAAAGGAAATAATAAGAAAAGAAAACCCAGGAAAACAAAGGATGATGGAAGGGAGAGAGAAGGCAGAGGAGAGGAAAAAAATTAAGTAATTATGACCCTGACACGTATTAAAAAAAACCACACCCCAACAACCAAGTAAACCAGGCAAATTACAGAGACAAAAAAACGGAATAAACATAATTATTCAAGCCAGTCAGTCTATTTTAAAGCATCCAAGAAGACATTTGCCTTTTCCAGTGAATCAAAATTGAACACGGACCCTCTGTGCCTGAAATGCAGTCAAATCCCTCAGCCGCCTTTTTACCTCAAAAAGAGGCCTTCTTCTTGCGAATCACGACTGGAGAGAAGTCCTGGAAAAGCATCATTTGTGATCCTTTATATATCAGAGCCTGAGGATCCTTCCCCAGTGCTCTCGAGGCTTCCAGCAGCATTTGGTTATCTCTGTAGTGCTGGAGTCGCAGTAGGACCGGGTGGGGGCACTGGTCCGATTCGGGCCTGCGTACTGCGACCCAGTGTGCCTGCTCAACCCGAACCTGCCTTATCTCGACTTCCAGCCTCAGAAACTGCGGGGTTACCTCTCCAAGAAGCTGACGAGCTGATCTTCGTCATCCCGTTCAGGAAGCCCCACCAAACGGATGTTCTTCTGACGAGCTGCTCCGCCAAGGCTCGCATTCACCTTTCCAGGGCCTGAACCTGACCTACCAAAGATTCCACCATGGTCTTGGAAGCTGCGGCCCATTGCTCTGCCTCTCTGACACACTGCCCGAAGTGCTGGATCTCCTGGTCATGTCTCTGCAGTGTGACCAAGATTGATTCAAGCCTTGCCCGGGTCTCCTCCGTCAACGAATCAATCTTCTCTTGGAGTTTCATAGACTTGAGATCAGGCTGTGCTCTATCAGTGAGTCCCCTGGGGCGGTCGCGGAGGCAGACACTATGGCCATGGGTGTGTCCATTGTTGCGGGGATGGGAGGTCCCTGCCTGATGCAATCCTCGTGCTCCCTTCCATTTGGTCATTTTCTTAACAATTTAAACTGATAGTTCTAGGGGTCAAGAAATGGTTATTTCCAGCACATTAAGTAGTAAAAGGAGGGGGAGTGCCCCACTTTGTCTGGATTCTGGTGCAGAGCTCAGCAAAGCAGACCTACTGGGTCGCCACCGTCTTGAATCTCCAGACGGTCATTTTAACACAGCGTCCTGCTCGCATGTCCACGTGTCTGTCCTGGACATGCTGTGATGCTCCAGAGGATTACAACACAAAACTGGAGGAGCAACATCTCACCTTCAAACTGGGCAGTTTATAACCTTCTGGGCTCAACATTGAGTTCAACACCTTCAAATTGTGAACCAATTCCTTCCCTTTCTTTTACCTTTGCTTGTTACATTCTCTGTCACCCTCTCTCTTGTCCCCCCAACCCAGTAGGACTGTCTGTTCTTTCCAGTCTGGCAATTAGACACACCATTGTTCTCCTGTTCTCACATTCCAATCACTGAATCTGAACTGTCAACATCTTTTCTCTCCCTAGCATTCCATACCCCTCTGCTCCACTATTGAATACATGCTGCCCCCTCCATTTCAGCTCTGATGAAGAGTCATCTGGACTTAGTGTTAGCACGCTTTCTCTCTGTGGATGCTGCTTGACCAACATTTTTTGTTTTCAGTTCAGATTCCCGCATCTGCAGTAATTTGCTCCTAATGGTGGAGAAGATCTGTTTTATCTGCTAGTATAGGTCACAGGTGTGGAAGGCACTGACAAAGGAGCCTGGGTTAGTTGCTGCAGTGCATCTTGTAGAAGGTCCATAATGCAGAAACAGTGTGTTAATGTTATATGGTCCATTACCGAATGTGGAGAAAGTGAGGACTGCAGAAGCTGGAGATCAGAGTCGAAAAGTGTGGTTCTGGAAAAGCACAACAGGTCAGGCAGCATTCAACGAGCAGGAGAATCGATGTTTCGGGCATAAGCCCTTCATCAGGAATATGGCTGAGATGCACCAGGATTGTTTGAACTGGCTGAAACCTAAAGGACATAGCTATTAGATTAAGCCTGTGGCAGGCAAGGCAACTAACAAGAGGGGAAAAATGTACTTGGCCAATCCTCACTAACCTACCTGGATCAGATGCAAATGTCCATGACAGTATTGATAGAAGTGACCACTATATGATCTTCATGGAGACAAAATCTCGCCTTCAGACTAAGGAACTCTGCATCACAACGTGTGGTACCACCACTGCGCTAAACTTGATGACACTACAAGACTGGAATACTTGTATACCAAGGCCCACTCTGAGATTCCGAGTGTCATTGATGTCAACTTTCCACCGTGTGACATTAACAAACAGCTGAAGACACTGTGAAAGCAACATTCTGCCAGTAGTACTGAAGTTCTAGATCTAGCTGCACCCTTAGCTGAACAGTTCCAGTATGTCACAACACGAGCATCTATTCAACATATAGAAGATTGCCTAGGTATATCCTGTGCACAAAAGCACGACAAATCCAACTTTGCTGATGACTGTTCTATCAGTCTGCTCCAGTCATCAGCAAAGTGATTGAAAGTGTTTTCGGCAGTGCTATTGTACAGCACTTATTTAACAATTACTTGCTGATTGACACTCAACTTGGGCCACTTGGCTCCTGACTTCATTATAGCCTTTGTTCAAAATGGACAAAAAGCTGAATTCCAGAGGTGAAATAAGAACAAAGCAGCACTCAACTGAGTGTGGCATCAAGAAACCTCAGCAAACCCGGAGTCAGTAGGAATCAGAGCGGGGAAAGGTCATAAGTTGCGCAAAGGAAGATAGTTATGGTTGTTGGAAGCCGATTATCTCGGAGGAGTTCTCAGGATAGTGATTTTGCCCCAAACGTCTTCAGCTACTTCATCAATGACCTTTCCTTCATCATTAAGTCAGAAATGGGATGTCTGCTCATGACTTCATGATGGTCAGTATCATCAGTCTCTTTTCAAATGCAGTAAAACGTGGACAAGATTCCGGCTTAAGTCAATTAAATGGCAAGGAACATTGTGTCATAATAAGTCCCAGGTAATGATCATCGCCAACATGAGAGAATCCAACCAAAATTACCAATTAAAATACTAGCTGTGTTGGATTAGCTCCCCAAAGGTGTCCATTGCTGGGAGAGCTTTCCAAAGACAGGGTGCCAGATAGACCATCTGCTGCTTCAAGGAGAATTGAAACTAATTTGCATATTCAAAGGCCTAATAAAGACCATTTTACAACTCCTCACTTCTTGGGGAACCTGCCAGCTTCATGGACATTACATCCCAACAGCAACCCAGGGGCTCAGTTTCTTGCCCAAAAGGGAAAGTATGGACATGGAAGGCCATGGAAGCACCAACGATTGCATAGGAGCTGTCAACCCTCTGATGTTTTCTACTCTTTCTAATTGGCAATTCATCTAGCCCAGAGATCTTTTACTTCCTCTATAGCACTCACCTCTCCTGGGGCGGAGCTGAGGCTTCAGAGCTTCTGCTTTCTTACTGGGAGCAATACCAGGAGCCTTTTTATTGTAATCAATCTGTTCAGACATGTTATGATCTATTTCCAAGAAAATGGGTCTCGAACCTAGGCCGCCTTGTCGAGAGGTAGGAACACCAACACTGTGTCACAAGGCTCTAGACATTAGTGAAGCGCAGTATAGATTATATGTTCAGAACAAGAAATACAACAGCAGATGGACCATATCTGATCTGAATGTGGTAACTTTGGTCTTACCCCAAAGCACCACAATGACTGAAATCATGTGCCAATCTGCCTTACAATAATAGTAAGTGAAGCCAACTGCTGCAATCAATGGACAAAAGTTTGAAATGGTCAACAAGTTTAGCTGTTTGAATACCACAGTTGAGCAGCTCAAGTAATAAAACCAGAATTATCTTGGTATGTAACAAAAATTTGACTGTGAGCAAAGAGCAGTTAGTCTTTTAGCAAAGCTAAAGGTTTGTCTTGCACTCCTGTGTGTGCTTGGGAGAAATAGACAGCTTACTCCAGCCAAACGACAGCATTTTCGCATGACTTAGTTATGGAGATTACAGAAGTCAAGGGGCTGAATTTCCCTATTGGTTTTATATGACCAGGTGGCCCAGAATGAATTTTCTCATGTGATCTGTATTATATATGCGTTTCGGGTGCTCTCCCTTTAAGAGAACAAGTCAGGCGATTCGCAAGGTGGTGAGTTGGGAGGTCAGTCTAGAGCTGGCTGTAGAGGTTCTAAAAATAAAGTGTTCCTGCTTAGAGTTAAACCTGTGCCTCCCTTGTGTATAATTCCTAGTTCCCAGCGAGTTACAAACTTAACAACTGGCAACGATTGTTGATCTGACCCACAAACTGTATGCAACTGCATTTTTTTTTTGTTTCTAAGTTTTGTGTTCAGCGGAGACGTCGCCTGGACTTTAGGAATTTTGGTACAGGATTAAGGAGTTAACATCAAGGAAGTGGGTGTGAGGGGACTCAGGTTGCAGACAACACCAGGAAAGAAGGTACTCACCAGGGAGTGAGAAGGGTGGGTTGCGCTTCAGTGGTTCGGTGTGGACTTGTTGGGCCGAAGGGCCAGTTTCCACACTGTAAGTAATCTAAATCTAAAAAGCGGCAGTCATGAAGGGACTTGGACTGATGGCTGAAGAAGAGTATGTGCCTGGGAGATACCAGAGGCATCATGGTGAGGGCTTGTGAGGAGACTTAGGCTGTGGGTGACACCAGGGAGGAATAGTGTGCTAATACAGTGGGCGAGGGAGCGACCGACATGGGAATGTTTATCAAGGGGACTCAGGGTGCGAGCGACAACTAGACAGGTGATTGGATCGTTTGATGAAGAGTCAGATTGAACTTCTTACACAAACGTTTTAATTCATTCTTAAAAGTGAACAAAATGGCTGAGGACATCCTAGTACCAGTTTTCTTAATTACCATTGGGAGCAAACGTCCCAATTTTAAGGAGTCAGGTACAACCAGAGAAATATATGAAGAAGACATTTCAAATGCTATGTGAAGTGGGCGGCATGGTGGCACAGTGGTTAGCACTGCTGCCTCACAGCGCCAGAGACCCGGGTTCAATTCCCGACTCAGGCGACTGACTGTGTGGAGTTTGCACATTCTCCCCGTGTCTGCGTGAGTTTCCTCCGGGTACTTCGGTTTCCTCCCACAGTCCAAAGATGTGCACGTCAGGTGAATTGGCCATGCTAAAGGGGTGCCGCCCACTTCACATAGCATTTGAAATGTCTTCTTCACATATTTCTCTGGTTGTACCTGACTCCTTAAAATTGGGACGTTTGCTCCCAATGGTAATTAAGAAATAGGAAAAGGGGTAAATGTAGGGGAATGGGTGGGTTACGCTTCGGCGGGTCAGTGTGGACTTGTTGGGCCGAAGGGCCTGTTTCCACACTGTAAGTAATCTAATCTAATCTAAAAAATTATTTCCCACCCAAGCCACTGATGATCATGGAACAGTTGTGGTTTAATTAATGGGTTCAGCACGAAACAGAGTCCATCGCCCAATTTGTGGCTGCCTTAAAGAATTGAGCAGAACACTGAGAATTCAAAGGATTCCTCCAAGATGCTTTGTGGAACCATTTGGTTTGTGGCCTTTCACACCTGGATTTCAAGGCAGCTTTTAAAATTGCTACCTCGATGGAATTGGCCACCAGTGAAGCAACACTGTTGGCTGTCAACTCCCAGGTGCAGCAAACAGTGGAAACTCAGCAAAGTGCAATACCAACCTAGAGTGCTGCCAATGTGGCAAGAGTGGCCACAAGGAGTAGATATTTTGAACTCAAGAAACCTAGTGCTCCAGGTGTATGTGAGTGAGTCATATTGCCTGAAATTGCCGGGTACAACTCAACAAATAGAAGAAGTGTTTAAAGGAGATGAGTTAAAGTGCAAGGCATAAGGTACATATTTCCAACCAGGGAGTGGATGGAGTCAGTTGGGCCTGCGGGAGAAGCAGAAGGCCCAGAGACAGTGAAGTTCCTGTTCAACATACTGACAGTATGGGGTGAAGCTGAAGTGTACCCTGGAGGTATATAGGTGATACAGGAGTTTACTGAAGAAGGAAATCAGGAGGGCGAAAAGGGGGCACAAGATAGCTTTGGCTGAGAAGATTAGGGTGATTCTTTAAGTATAATAAAGGAAAAGGAATAATTAGAGAGAGAGTAGGATTCCTCAAGGATCAAAGTGGACACGCAGGAGATGGGTGAGGTCCTCAATGAATATTTTCTCCACTGTGTTTACCACGGGGAAAGACATGAAGACTTGGGAAAGTTAATGGTCATATCTTGGGGACAGGGTGAAAGTGAGGACTGCAGATTAGAGTCGACAGTGTAGTGCTAGAAAAGCACAGCAGGTCAGGCAGCATCCAAGGAGAAAGAGAATCGACGTTTCAGGCAAAAGTCCTTCATCAGGAAGCCCTGATAAAGGGCTTTTGCCCAAAACATCAATTCAGCATGATTAGTAAGTTTGACACTCTCGATATCTTGGGGACAGTCCATATCACAGTAGAGGAGGTGTTGGATATATTAGAATGTATGAAAGTGGATAAATCTCCTGGTCCTGACCAGACATATCCAAGAACACCGCAAAAGGCTTGAGAAGAAATTGTGGGGGCCCTGGCGGATATTTTGCACCATCATTAGCTATGGATGAGGTCCTGGAAGACTGGAGGGTAGCAAAGGAGGAGAAAGTGAGGACTGCAGATGCTGGAGATCAGAGCTGAAAATGTGATTTAAGAAGGGCTGCAAAGAGAAACCTGGGAACTATGGACCAGTAAACCTAACAATTGTGGTAGGTAGGTTAGAAATTGTGGGGGCCCTGGCGGATATTTTGCACCATCATTAGCTATAGATGAGGTCCTGGAAGACTGGAGGGTAGCAAAGGGTGTGCCCTGATTTAAGAAGGGCTGCAAAGAGAAACCTGGGAACTATGGACCAGTAAACCTAACAATTGTGGTAGGTAGGTTACTTGAGAAGATTCTGAGAGATAAGATACACATGCATTTGGAAAGACAGGGTTTGATTAGGAATACTCAGCATGGCTCTGCGCATGGGAGATCATGCTTCACAAATTTGTTAGAGTTCTTTGATAAAGTGACCAGGAAGGTTGACGAAAGCAGGGCGGTAGAAGTAGTCTGCTGGACACACTTTCCTCATTCCTGAAGAAGGGCTTATGCCCGAAATGTTGATTCTCCTGCTCCTTGGATGCTGCCTGACCTGCTGCGCTTTTCCAGCAACACATTTTCAGCTCTGATCTCCAGCATCTGCAGTCCTTACTTTCTCCTCGGTAGAAGTAGTCTATATGGATTTCAGTAAGGCTTTTGAGAAGACCACATGATAGGCTGCTGTGGAAGGATATGTGGGAGATTAGAAATGTTGTTTTTGCAGATGGGTGAGGGGGTGTAGTGTGGGGGGAGGGGAAGGGGAACATTATACAAACGGTCGATATGCTCTGTTTTCGTGTACATTTCTGCTTGATTACAGAAGCGTCCGGTGCTTGCAAGCCTGTAATAAATTGTTCTTGTTTCCAAGGCTTTGTCTCAGGCTGATTGATTTGTGAGTGAGCTCTGTTTCTCACAGGTAGATCACATGGAAAACAAGAGTGAGCTGGCAAATTGGATATCCAATTGGCTTGATCGTAGGAAGCAGAGGGTAATTGTAGAAATTGCTTGGCGGTCTGGAGACCTGTGATTAATGGCATGCCTTAGGGGTCCGCACTGGGCCCATTGCTGTTTGTTAATTATATCAATGATTTGGATGTGAATGTACAAGGCATGAGTTGTAAGTTTGCGATGACACTGAAATAGGAGATATCGTGGACAGTGAGGAAGGTTATCAGAAGTTGCACAGGACCTTGGTCAGCTGGGGAAATGGGCTGACAAATGGCAAATGGAGTTTATTATAGATAAGTATGAGGTCTTGCATTTTGGAAAGTCAAATCAAGACAGGAGTTTTTATGGTGAACGGTTGTGTCTTAAGGAGTGTAGTGGAACAGAGGGACCTTGGAGTTCAGGTGCACGGTTCTCTGAAAGTGGAGTCACGGGTTCACAGGGCAGTGAAGAAGGCTTTTGGCACACTGGCCTTCATCAGTCAGGGCATTGAATATAGAAGCTGGGAAGTTATGTTGCAGTTGTACAGGATGTTGGTTGGTCCGCACTTGGAATATTGTGTCCAGTGTTGGCCACCTTGCTGTAGAAAGGATGTTATTAAACTGGGAAGAGTACAGAAGAAATTTACAAGGATATTGCCTGGACTCAACGGTCTGAGTTATAGAAAGAGGTTGGACAAAGCTAGGACCTTTTTCTTCAGAGCATAGGAGATTGAGGGGGGATTTTATAGAAGTGTATAAGATCGTGAGAGGCAAGGATAGGGTGAATGCACTCAGTTTTTTTCCCAGAATTGGGAAATCAGACTAGAGGGCATCAGTTTAACGTTAGAGGGGAAAGAATAAAAGGGAACCTGAGGGGCAACTTTTTTACACAGAGGATGGTATGGACATGGAATGAGCTGCCAGTGAAAGTGGTTGAGGTGGGTACATTAACAACATTTAAAAGGCACTTGAACAAATACATGGACAGTAAAGGTTTCGAAGGACATAGACCAACTTCAAGGAAATGGGGTTAGTGTGGATGGGCATTTTGGTTGGCCTGGACCAGTTTGGGCCAAAAGGCCTGTCTTCATGCTGTAAGACTCTATGACTCTAATTCTGGGTTCTTCCCAAAATAGAGGGAAGACAGTAAAATAGAAGTGCATATGGGTGCAGCAGTATCCCTAATTCCTAATTGGTATACAGGGAGAATTTAAGGGCACTACCATTGAAGGCTGTCAAGATCACACTACAGATGTATATGGAACAAGTGGTGCCATTGAAAGGCTGTGTACTACTGACAGAGACCAGTGTGCCGAACGGCCACTTTATGTTGTAAATACCCGGCATTATTTGGATGCTTCTAGGTGGAAAAATTAAAGTTGAACTGGGACATGGTTAATATGTTGGCGGACTTAAACATAAGTTTGTAAGATATTCTAAACAAGTACAAAGGTGTCTTCCAATGAACCCTGAGGGAAGTGAAAAGAGTCAAAGCTAAATTACAGTTGAAGCCAGAGGCTTGGCCTAGGAGTCTGAAGGTGCATCCGGTTACCGTATGCCATCCAGCCTAATGTGAAGCAGAACTGGAACGGCCGGTGAATCTGTGAGCATTGGAACAAATAACCACCAATGGATGGGCCACTTCCATCATTCTGTCTTAAAAGCAGATGATGCGGTGAGGATTCAAGGTGACTTTAAGGTCACAGTCAACCCAACGCTGAGTGAGGATCAATACCCACTTCCACTCATAGAAGATCTATAAAGGGGACGGCAGGGGGAAGAAAATTCTCCACAATGGATTGTTGGCCTACCTACAGATGGGGGTTTTGATTAGATTAGATTAGATTCCCTACAGTGTTGAAACAGGCTCTTTGGCCCAATAAGTCCACACTGACCCTCCGAAGAGCAACCCATCCAGACCCATTTCCCTCTGACTAATGCACCTAGCACTATGGGCAATTTAGCATGGCCAATCCACGTGGCCTGCACATCTTTGGACTGTGGGAGGAAACCAGTGCACCCGGAGGAAACCCACGCAGACACGGGGAGAATGTGCAAACACCACACAGACCATCGCCAGAGGCTGGAATCGGTCCCAGCTGCTGTGGGCAATAGTGACACACAGGGCTTTTTTTGCCATAAGCAGCTTCCATTTGACATCGCGTCAGTGCTGGCTGTGTTCCAGAGGGCCATGGATCAAGTATTACGTGGGTTGCCAGGAGTCCAGTATCATCTGGATGATATTTTGATTGTTGGACCCTCCAAAGTGGAACTTTCCAAAAATTTAGAGGGATCCCAAAAAAGATTGCAAGACTATAACCTAGAGGTAAAAATGGAGGAATGAAAGTTTGTTAAAGACTCCCTAGAGTACCTGGGCAATTTAATCAACGGTGAGGGACCACACAAGGTGCCCAAAAAGATGCAGGCCATCATGAAGGCCCTCAGACCAGAGAACATGTCTCAACTGAGATTGTTCTTGGGGCTTGTCCATTATTATGGCTTGGATCTGGCAACTGTGTTCAGCCCCTACATTGATTCTGGCAAAAGGCCAGCTATGGAAATGGACCCAGGAATAGGAGGTGGCTCATCAGAAGGTGAAGCAAGTTCTACAAATTTCATTAGTGACCCAATGATGCCCTGCAGTTAGTGTGTGATGCCTCACCTTATGGCATTGAAGCTTCACTGTTGCACATCTTACTGAATGGAAAGGAAAGGCTCATTGCATTCACATCAAGAACAGAAATAAAGCCAGAGCAGAATAATGCATAAGTCAAAAAATAAGGATTGTTTCCTTTACAGCAGGCACTTCGTACTTCAGGCCGACCACAGAGCGATAACCTCCAATTTTGGGCCATATATGAGGATTACATTAATGGTGGCAGCAGGAGTTTAGTGTGGGATATGAGAATTGTTATTCCTCCCCTTTTAAGGGGAAAGATGCTGAAACAAGTGCACTAAGGACACCTGAGCATGATGTGAATGAAAGAGATAGCCAGGAGCTACTTCTAATGGCCAGAGGTGGACTCCCAGATTAAGGAGAAGGCAGGATCATGCAAATCCATTAGTAAGGAATTTGCTGCCATTGTTACCCCTTCACCCATGGGGGTGGCTTCAATCACTGTGGCAGCAGATTCAAGTTGATTTCACAGGATCAGAAGAGGGATGGATGCTATGAATGGTTGTGGATGCCCAGACAAAGCGGTCCAAGGTGGTGGTCATGAAGTCTCTATCAGCAAGAGCAACAATAGACTGAATGGATGAAGTATTTGCCAGGTTTAGGAATCCCAGACAAGTGTAAGTGACAGTGGTCTATAGTTTGTGGTAGAAACATTCGAGGAGTACCTGGAGGAAAATCACTGAGTCAGACATGTCAGGTCGGCTCCATGTCACCCTGCGACAAACGGCCAGTCAGAGAGATTTAGACAAACCTTGAAGCAGCCCTAAAAGCCTCACCAGGCATCCCTAGCACAAATTCCTCCAGTTCATAACAAATAATTGAACCCAGTTCCTCATTCATATACAATAACTAAGCAACATTAAAAGAACAACAGACATGCAAGCAGGTGTTTTAAAATGTTATAAAGCGGAGGTTGACCCCCGCATGAGGTATTTCCTCCATAAGGAATTCCTCAGAAACATGCACAAGTGGCAACCCACTGTTCGCCGGCTTCCTTAATGTTCAATCTCCAGCTGAGAACCATGTCTGACTTATTGCCGCCAGGAGAGACCAGAGAGATGGTTAAGTGAAATCCAGAAGGACAGATGGTCAGAAGGACGGGAACCTCGCAGTCAAGGGTATTCCAAAGAGGAACTGGTTGGCCTGGAATTACACACGTCTGGGGAGAAATGGATCCCAGCGGTGGTGGTGGCTCAAACAGGACTGTTGTCATGTATGGTACAGACTAGAGATGAACTGCTCTGGATGAGACCTGTAACCAGCAGATCACTGCACCCGACCAATGCGAGGAGGTCCCTCAGAACACCGAGTGGTCTTGACTGAGTCATGAGTCTCTGAGCCTGGATTGACCATTCCCCGGGGGGGGGGGGGGGGGGAACAATACTGCAGTCACAGGGCGACAACAGCTGATCAGAGAGGGCTGTGCCTGCAGTACAACAGGAGCTTCCTGGTGCTTGGAGACTGCACTTAGAAAAGGTTCCTAAGATGAATCACCAATCCCTAAGAGACTGATCATATCAATACAAACTGTAGATAGAATGTCTTTTATTTAGGGAATGATTGTTTTTAATGTTTTTATGAATATTCCTAACTGGTGTATCTATGTTGGCTTCAATGCCTGTATCATCTTTTTAATGGTTGTTTGTGTTGATTAAAGGGGTTTTGATTAAAATAAAGGGGTGGGGGTTTATGTATGTAGTTGTGCTGCTTCCCCTTTAAGAGAGCTCGTCAAGCGACTTGCAAGGGGCTCTGTGCAAGTGTAAGCAACTAAAATAAAGTGTTCCTGTTCAGAATTTTACCTGTGCCCCCTTGTCTGTAATTCAAGTGAATTACAATTTGCTTTGCAGTTCTTAATTTTTAACGTAAACTGGATCTTGGATGTGTTTCCAAGGGAATCTTGAGGTGACTGAGATGGAAGCGTTTGCAACTGCTGGGGCCTTCCAGCTTCAAATATAGCAACCTCTTGCTATATTTGAATCCCACCAATGCCACCATTTTCTCTGTACAGTCTTTCACGCAAAAGGCTAGCACTCACTCTAGCTTTGCCACTGCACACACAAGGCCGAAGGGCTGTCATCCACCTCCAAAATTACTGACCCTTCTTGCCCTTTGCATTTCCTATTAACTCGTTGTCACCTCATCACTTCTTCTTATGCATTACCACTAACTACTCTTTCCTTCACTTACATCAAATTCAATCCCTCCCTTCTTCCATTGCACAAAAAACTGGTCTATTCCACTGACTGATCCCTCAGCATCTTCCTGACTGATCTAAGTGTCATCTACAGTTTGCACCTTGACCTGCAGAACTGACCATGACCAACATACTGCACTGGAATAGGATCAGCCCCTTGACTAACAGTGGTGGTACCGATTGACTGACTGTAGTCCCCCTTCACCCTTCAAAGGATTCTTCTCAATTGATTTTCCCACATGGTCATTTGCTTAAAGCACATGCAATGTGTTTGCCATGTAAACTGTTTATCCCTGTCTGATTATTACATTTACTATTCAGTGCTCTCTATTTTCATAAGCTACTTGTCTTCTACTCTGTGCTACAAAGCAAGCTAAACTGCTGATGCTGGCAGCTTGTAACTGAGTGCTGAACATCTTGTGCCCTGAGAAAAAAATGTAGCCCACACAAGGGTAGAATCCCATAAGTGAGCATTCATGTTAGTAAGTGGAAGGCAGGGAGGGTTGGGCAGGGGAAAATATTCTTGGTGGTGGGATCTAGTTAGAGTTGACAGATGTGTTTAAGGATTATTCATTGGATGTGGAGACTGGTGGGGTGGAAGGTGAGCACAAGGGGGACCCCGTCTATATTGTGTTTGTGGAGGGGGGGGGGGTGATTTAGATCAGTGGATTGGGGAAGGGATGCGGTGCAGTGGAGGGTTATCTAGATAACAGAATAGGGGAAAGCACGTTGTCCAAAGTAGGTGGACATCTGGGATGCTTGGGGGTGGAATGTCTCCTCATCCGAGCAGATGCAGCGGAGGTAGAGGAATTGGGAGAATGGGATGGAGTTCTTGCAGGATACTGGGTGGGAAGAGGTGTAGTTCAGGTAGTTGTGGGAGTCTGTGGGTTGATTGTAAACGCTGTATGGAGACTATCACCAGATATGGAAATGGAGAGGTCAAGAAAGGGGATGGAGGTGTCTGAGATGGATTAAGTGAATTTGAGGGTGGGGTGGAAGTTACGGGTGAAGTCAATGAACTGCTCTGGTTCAGCCTGGATGCAGGATGCTGTTATACATATAATGGTGGAAGAGTTGTGGCACAATGCCTGTGTAGGTACTGAAGAGGGACTGTTTTAAATATTTTTAAAATCTCAAATATGGAAATAATTTACATGGTATTCGTAACAAATAATTGAACCCAGTTCCTCATTCATATACAATGACTCAGCGACAACAGACATGCAAGCAGCTGTTTTAAAACATTGTAAAGCTGAGGTTGCTCCTCTGAGAACTAAAACCGAAACACTCAAAAACAATCAAAAATGAGTATCTCGCCCTATAACCTGTGTAGAGTGTAAAAAGTGGTGTAACCTGCTTTTCAGCAACTTTTAGTAGTTTAATAAAATAAATCCCTGACTCTCACTTTAAAATCAACAAGTAACAATTTATTTATCTCACTCTAACAGTGAACAATTTAACTAAACTATTAAACCAAATAAAATCCTTCTAACTACTATTCCTGAATGAATCTAGATTCTAATGATATGCTGTCCCAATAAATACAAATCCCACTCATATAAAAAAAATTGTAGCCACTCGAAATTACAGCCAGGTTATGTGTCTTCCAGAATGTTCTGTGCCTTTTCCGTCAATTCTTCTGTCAGGAATAAACAGTAGTTGTATCCTTGGTACCATTGTTATTTAGATGTTGCTTTCCCTCAGACATAGAGGACACTGTGAGAGTCAACGATTCTCGAGAGCTGAGGGCCATTAGCTCTTGTGAATGGTGGCTGGCTCTGGGGTCTTTATCCAACTGTCCCCTTATTTTACACACTTGATGGCATACCAATATTTCTTATAATAGGATTGGTCCTACGTTGTCAAAACCATTTAATAGGTTTTTGGTATCTAAGTACCTGGTTCAAATTGATTGGCTAAGTTCAAAAACCTATTGTCTTGGTAAAAACTGTTGTTTGGCCTGCTAACTGTACAACCTTTTGATACAAATCTTTCAATTTGGGTTCTCTGTGTACTTGCAAACTTTCAATCTGTGGCTCACAGACCTCCATTTTAAATCTCTAAGCACAGAAAAAGTACCTGATCACAGAATGCTTTCTCCTCTTACACTTTACAAACACCAAATTCTAGTTTCCTGCCTCACAATCTACAAGGAACTTATCCAACTTTGCAACAGTAAACAGAGCAGACACGTGTTTAAACTTAATTCCGCCTGATATTTTCATCAGATGGAGGCAGACATATGGTCACTGATAACTTTCTAAGCTGATAACCTTCCAGAAAACCAAGCATTCTCGAATCTCTTGTCTTTAAAAGTTTGTTCTTCCTTGTGTCCATAAAGTCAGTGTTGTAAGAGTGAAACAACATAGTATATTGCATTGCATTGAGGAAGTGATGGCCTAGTGGTATTATTGCTGGACTATTAATCCAGAGACCTCCGTAATGTCTGTGGGGCCTGGGTTTGAATCCCAACAAGGCAGATAGTGGAATTTGAATTCAATAAAGATCTGGAATTAACGATGACCATGAATCTATTGCCGATGGTTGGAAAAAAATCCATCTGATTCACTCATGTCCTTCAGGGAAGTTCTGAGCTATGAGTGACTCGGGACCCACAGCAATGTGGTTGACTCTTAACTGCTGTTATATGAAGCACTGACAAATGTAGTCAGACTGATTACAAATATGATAATTTTGTGGAATATCAAGGATATTTATCTCATACTTAGCAGGTGTCAAACAGTTTTAAATTAGTTTCATGGTCAGTTTGCATGCATGAAAAATAGCAATGTTGACTTAATAATTAAACACTACCCACTGCATCAACAGTGTTTATATATCAAGCTGCGCATAACAAAATGTAACAGTATCCTGAAATTAATGGTTACTGTTCATTTTCTATCAGTTTTTAAGTGTTGTTCTTCTTGTAACATTTTTTCAGATTGAGAGAATGGAGGAACTGGCACCAGAAGTAAAAGTGAGACGGCAAGACAAGCTAAATGAGGTATATATTCAATGCTATCACAAGTCAATTTGACTAATGTGATTAATATAATCTCTGAGTATAGAATAAAGGAGTTAACTCATTTATTTGTTTTAGTCCCATGGAAAAGAGAAACAAAGAAAAGGAATAGATCATTCAGTCTTTCAAACTTGCTCTGCCATTCAATTAGATCATGCTGACCCATACCTAAATCAATTGATTTACTTTTTGTTCCATATCTTTGTAACTACCCGAAGTATCTTGCATTAACATTCTTGAACATTTCAATTGACTGAATAACCACAGCCTTTTATGGGAGGTTTAGATCTTTACTACTTTTGGCATGACAATCTAGTCGCTGGTGCCACAGCTAAATAGGCAATCTTTTACGATTATATCTTCTTGATCTTATGTACAAATAATATACTCACAGAAATAGACAGTTTGGTCAACAAACTGTTACAAGTATGATATTTTTAAGAATCATAGAACCCTACAGTGTGGAAGCAGGTTATTTGGCTCATTGAGTCCGCACCAACCTTCTGAAGAGCATCCCTACTAGACCCGGACCACTACCACCCCGCCCACCCCCCCCAAAAAAAAACCCCAGCCCTATAACCTTGCATTTCCCATGGCTAATCACCCTCGCCAGCACATCCCTGGACACTACGGGCAATTTAGCATGGCCAGTCCACCTAACCTGCTCATCTTTGCACTGTGGGAGGAAACCGGAGTACCTGGAGGAAACCCATGCAGACATAGGGAGAGTATGCAAAGTCCATACAGTCACCAATGTTATATTTTGGGATTGTGTCTTTAATTGAAGTGGTTTATATGACTTATTCTGGCCTCCTTGACAGTGAGTCTTGATGATATGGTTTTTGATGATTAAAGGGAGGTCCAGTTTCATTGTTTCATTGGAAAGAAGTTGTGTATGATATTCACATTTGGAGATGATGATAGATGATAATACTGTTCTTACAGCAATTAGGGTTGCTCATGTCAAAAGTGCCAAAGAGGAATTGAGGATGCCAGGTTGTAAACATTTATGCTTTAAACTGGCCATTTATCTAAGATGGTAGAGAGTTGCCAATCAAAGATAACTAATCAGTATTTCCTGAAGAAGGGCTCATGCCCGAAACGTTAGTTCTCCTGCTCCTTGGGGATGCTGCCTGACCTGCTGCGCTTTTCCAGCAACACATTTTCAGCTCTGATCTCCAGCATCTGCAGTCCTCACTTTCTCGTAATCAGAATTTCTACCTGGATACTGGACCTCTGTGGTTTATATGATTGTAGAGATGGGCTTTAAGAAGTAAAATGATTTTAAGATAGCCCTGAAATAGCTAGTCTGCCGGGATCCGGATTAATGCATGCAATTATGATGTTGTTATCACAGAGACATGGGTGAAAGAGGGACAGGATTGACAGCTTAATGTTCCAGGATATCGGTGTTTTAGGCGAGACAGAGGAAGAAGCAAAAGAGGTGGGGGAGTCGCTTTCTGGTTGGGCCACATATCACAGCTGCACTGAGGGAGGACATCCTGGAGGGATCTTGCAGTGAGGCATTATAGGTGGAGTTTAGGGATAGGAAGGGTGCAATCACAATGCTGAGATTGTACTACAGAACTCCCAGCTGCCAGCAGGACATAGATGAAGAGATATGTACGCAGATTCTAGAAGATGTGCAAATTAACTTCCCCCATATTGACTGGGACCCCATTAGTGCCTAGGGTTTGGATGGGAGCAATTAATTAGGTGTGTCTGTAGGGCGTTTTTGAAACACGATATGGATAGTCCAGTGAGGGAAGGGGGTTCAAAAAGTGTGGTGATGGAAAAGCACAACTGGTCAGGCAGCATCTGAGGAGCAGGAGAGTCGATGTTTTGAGCATAAGCTCTTCACCAGGAATGTGGGAGGTGCCCAAGTGAGATAGTTGGATCTGGGATAAGGTGAGGAGAGGGGAGATGAGGTAACTAGTGAAATCAACATTGATCCCATGTGGTTGGAGGGTCCCACGGCAGAAGATGAGGTGTTCTTCCTCCAGGAGTCGGGTGGCTAGGATTTGGTAGTAGAGGAGGCCTATGTCCTTGCACGTCCTTGGGGAGTGGAAGGGAGAGTTGAAGTGTTCAGCCACAGAAAGGTGGGGTTGTTTGGTTCGTGTGCAGGAGATTTCTCTGAAATGTTCCACGAGTTGGTGTCCATTCTCCCCAATATAGAGGAGACAACATCGAGAGCAACAGACACAGTGGATGAAGTGTTTGGAGGTGTAGGAAAATCTCTGCTGAATATGGAAGGATTCTTTGGGGCCTATATCTCTGGTGGGAAATATATTTCTGGTGGTGGGGTCTGACTGTAGGTGGCGGAAATGGTGGAGGATGATGCATTGCATCCAGAGCTTGGTGGGGTGGAAGGTGGGGACCAGGGAGGTTCTGTCCTTGTTGCGGTTGGAGGGGTGGGGTTCATGGGCGGAAGTGCGGCAAGTGGAGGAGATGTGCTGGAAGACATCTCCCGGTACCATCCTTTGCCACCTCAAGAGGTGTAAAACCTGCACTCACACTTCCCCCCTTACTTCCAATCAAGGCCCCAAAGAATCCTTCCACATCGGGCAGAGATTTTCCTGCACCTCCAAACACCTCATTTACCATGTCCATTGCTTTCGATATGGTCTTCTTTACATTGGGGAGACAAGATGCCAACTTGTGGAACGTTTCAGAGAATATCTCTGGGACACATACCAATCAATCTCACTGCTCTGTGGCAAAACACTTCAACTCCCCCTCCCACTCAGCCAAGGACATGCAAGTCCTGGGTCTGCCCCACTGCCAAATTCTAGCTACCCAAAGCCTGGAGGAAGAACGCCTCATTTTCTAGGTAAAAACAATGACTGCAGATGCTGGAAACCAGATTCTGGATTAGTGGTGCTGGAAGAGCACAGCAATTCAGGCAGCATCCGAGGACAGGCAAAATCGACGTTTCGGGCAAAAGCCCTTCATCAGGAATAAAGGCAGAGAGCCTGAAGCATGGAGAGATAAGCTACCCTCTCAGGCAACATGTTCCATATTTGACCCATCCCCTGGGTAATTTGCTTTTCCATCAGATCCTCGCGAAATGCTTCATTTTTCACTTTAACCTTAATTCAATTGGTCTAAGACATGCCTACATCGCGGAAGTATTTATCACAATCGGCCCAGTCTATATCACTCACCATTATGTCTGCATCAATTGCCCCCTTAGCCTCTTCTGCTCCACAGACCCCAAACAAAAGTTAACTTTTTGCTGAGACCTCTCACTTCAGGGAACATCCCGTGAAACCTCTCTGCAATCTCTGCAGTGCAATTGTTCCCTGCCGATTTTGTAGCGATTGGACCCGCGCAGACTGTGGACTAACCATATCTTTCTTTAGAGTCTGCAACAATACTTCCTTCCTCCTATATTCCACCCTGTGGCTGATGATTATGCTTCCTTACGAACTTGCAGATGCAAGGACTACTGGGTTTTCAGTTCAGTACAACAGTGAACCTTTCATCGTTTTAAGTAAAGGTCCTGCTGAGAGCCCTGTCATTGACGGTGCCAGGAATCTTCACTGCCAAAACAAAACTTTCCTGAGCATAACGCACCGCCTTTCCCCCGGTACCTCCCGCTATATGCCTCATCATTAGAGCAGATGCGATCGGGAGGTAAGCTAAGAGAATGGAAGAGAGTCCATTCAGGTAGGATACTGTGACGATGCATAATAAATGTAACAGTGGAAATTGAAAG
>NC_057718.1:64478786-64480657 GCF_004010195.1 Chiloscyllium plagiosum
AGGAAAAAGACTTTCACTGTCTATCCTGTCTAATCCTCTGATCATCTTGTATGTCTCTATCAAATCCCCTCTTAGCCTTCTTCTTGCCAATGAGAACAGGTTCAAGTCTCCCAGCATTTCCTCATTAGACCTTTCCTCCAGACCAGGCAACGTCCTGGTAAATCTCCTCTGCTCCTTTTCCAATGCTTCCATATCCTTCCCGAAATATGGGGACCAGAACTGTACAGAATATTCCAAGTGTGGCCGCACCAGCATTTTGTATAGTTGCAGCATGATATTGCAGCTCCGGAACTCAATCCCTCTACGAATGAAACCTAACACACTGTATGCCTTCTTAACAGCACTATCCACCTGGGTGGCAACTTTCAGGGATCTATGTACATGGACTCCAAGATCCCTCTGCACATCCACACTACCAAGAATCTTTCCATTGACCCAGTGCTCTGCCCTCCTGTTATTCTTCCTAAAGTGAATCACCTCACATTTAGCTGCATTGAACTCTATTTGCCACCTCTCAGCCCAACTCTGCAGTTTATTCAGGTCCCGCAGCAACCTGTAACATTTTTCCAAACTGTCCACTACTCCACCGACTTTAGTGTCGTCTGCAAATTTACTAATCCATCCACCTATGCCTGCGTCTAAGTCATTTATAAAAATGACAAACAGCAGTGGTCCCAAAACAGATCCTTGTGGCACACCACTCGTTAACCGGACTCCAGGCTGAATATTTTCCGTCAACCACCACACGCTGCCTTCTTTCATAAAGCCAGTTTCTTATCCAAACTGCTGAATCACCCTCAATTCCATGCCTCTGCATTTTCTCCAACAGCCTACCATGTGGAACCTTATCAAAGGATTTACTGAAATCCCTGTATATCACGTCAACTGCCCTACCCTCATCTACATGCTTGGTCACCTTCTCAGAAGACCCAATGAGGTTTGTGAGACACGACCTGCCCTTGACTATCTGAAATCGAACTGTTGCTTGCTAGATGATTATAAATCATTTCCAAAACCTTTCCTACAACAGAAGTAAGGCTCACTGGTCTATAATTACCTGGGTCATCTCTACTGCCCTTCTTGAACAAGGGCACAACATTTGCAATCCTCCAGTCCTCTGATACCAAACCTGTAGACAGTGACGACTCAAATATCAAAGCCAAAGGCTCTGCTAATCACCTCCCTAGCTTCCCAGAGAATACTCGGATAAATCCCATCCGACCCAGGGGACTTACCTACTTTCACTCCTTCTCGAATTGATAACACGTGTTCATAACTAACCTCAATCCTTTCTAGTCTAAAATCTCGTATCTCATTCTTCTCCTCTACAATGTTCTCTATTTCCTGAATGTAAACTGATGAGAAATATTCGTTTAGCACCTCTCCGATCTCCACAAGGTCCACACTCAACTTCCCACTTCTGTCTTTGACTGGCCCTATTCCTACCCTAATCATCCTTTTATTCCTCCGCTTTAGGGCTCTCCTTTATTCTATTTGCTACAGACTGCTCGTGTCCTCTCTTTGCTCTTCTTAACTCTCTCTTTAAATCCTTCCTAGCTGATCTGTAACTCTCCATCGCCTCAGCTGAACCATCTTGCCTCATCCACACATAAGCCTCCTCCTTCTTTATAACAAGAGATGCAATTTCTGTTGTGAACCATGGCTCCCTTACCTTATCACTTCCTCCCTGCCTAACAGGGACATACCTATCAAGGACACACAATGTCTGTTCCTTAAACCAGTTCCACATTACCATTATCTGCATCCCCTGCATTTTGCTACCCCATTCTATGCATCCTAATTCTTGCCTAATCACATTATAATTGCCCTTGCCCCATTGATAACTCTTGACCTGTGGCATGTACCTAACC
>NC_057718.1:64481305-64508663 GCF_004010195.1 Chiloscyllium plagiosum
CTCCCTCCTGCACCATCCTTGCAGCCACGTGTTCAGCTGATACCTCTCCCTATTCCTTGCCTCGCTATCACGTGGCACAGGTAACAAACCAGAGATAACAACTCTGTTTGTTCTTGCTCTCAGCTTCCACCCTAGCTCTCTGAAATCCTGCCTTACATCCCTATCCCTCTTTCTACCTATGTCGTTGGTACCTACATGGACAACGGCTTGAGGCTGGTCACCCTCTCCCTTCAGGACCCCAGAGATACGATCTGAGACATCACGGATCCTGGCACCTGGGAGGCAACACACCAACCATGAGTCTCGTTCATTCTCAACAAACCTTCTATCTGAGCCTCTAACTATCGAGTCCCCAGTGACTAACACTCTCCTCCTTTCCCTTCTTCCCTTCTGTGCAACAGGAACAGGCTCTGTGCCAGAGACATGGGTCCCACTGCTTACCCCTCAACAGTAAGTCGTCCCCCTCAACAGTATCCAAAACGGTATACATGTTTTTCAGGGGTATGACCACAGGGGATCCCTCCACTGACTGTTTTCTCCCCCTTCGAACAGTCACCTAGCTTTCTTCATGCCTAGGAGTAACAACTTCCCTGTAACTCTTAGCCATCACAGCCTCTGCCTCCTGAATGATCTGAAGTTCATCCAGCTCCCGCTCCAGTTCCCTAACACAGTCTTGGAGGAGCGAGAGTTGGGTGCACTTCCTGCAGATGTACTTGGATGGGACACTAACGCCGTCCCTTACCTCAAACATCATGCAGGAGGAACATTGCTCTCCCTGCACTGCCATCCCTGCTAGTCCCCATATCACAAAGTAAAAAAGAAGAGACGCTTACCTGATATGTCCCTGGTCTTTAAGGTTAGAGGAGGTGGTTGGGTGGGAGGCCCTACGAACGTAGGGTTTCGGGTTGAGAAAACACTGACTTATATAGCTGGATGGAAATAAAAATAAGAAGTCCCTCCTTTCCCAGAAACCTCTGCTCTCTGACTTCAAATTTAAAAACACAAATCAGTGACTCACTGCTCCCGGCAGACCCCTGGTGCAAGCTCCCGCTCTTCGAATTGCTGCTGCCGCTGAAAAACAGAAATGGAGGACTCCCGCGCTCGTGGTAAGTTTTTAAAGGCTCAAATCAGTGAATCACTGCTCTCGGCAGGCCCCTGGTGCAAGCTCCCACCCTTCGAGTTGCTGCTGCCACTGAAAAACAGAAATAGAGGACTACCCATCGCATTTCATCTACCTATTGCATTTCTAGCTACCTTCTCCCCATCCCCACCCCCTCTCCCATTTATCTCTCAGCTCCCTGGGCCACCTCCAGATTCCTGATGAAGAGCTTATGCTCGAAATGTCGACTCTCCTGCACCTTGGATGCTGCCTGACCGGCTGTGCTTTTCCAGTGCCATACTTTTTGACTCTGATCTCCAGTATCTGCAGTCCTCACTTTCTCCCAATGAAGGAGGAGGTATAACTGGATTTGTTATTGGGAAATGAACCTGGCCAGGTGATCAAAGTTTCCATTGGAGAGCATTTAGGGAATAATGACCACAATTCCATAAGTTTTCAGGTACCTATGGATAAGGACAAGAGTGGACCTCGGGTAAAGGTGTTAAATTGGGGGAAAGCCAACTATAATTGAATTAGGCAAGATTTGGAGAAATGGATTGGCTATTTCAGAGTGGCTACTTAAGGGCAAATCCACATCTGTCATGTGGGAATCTTTTAAAGACCAGTCGATTAGAGTGCAGGACAGGAATGGCAGGAGTCAAGAAACTTGGATGATGGGGGAAATAATTAGTAAAAAAAAAGAGCATACTTAAGGTCTAGGCAACTAAAAAACAGACAAAGTCCTTGGAGACTGTAGAGAAAATAAGAAGGAGCTCAGATGGAGAATTAGGAGGGCTAAAGGGGCTATGAAATATCCTTGGCCAGCAGGGTTAAGGAGAATCCCAATGCATTTTATACACATATTTGGAGCAAGAGGACAACTAGAGAAAGCATAGGCTCACTCAAGGATAAGGGAGAGAGGTAATGTGTGAAGTCAGAGGAAATGGGTGAGATCCTTAATGAATACTTTCCATCAGTATTCACCAAAAAGAGAGACATGAGGAATGTTGAGGTTAGGGAAATGTATGTGAATACTCTCAAGCAGGTCAACATAATGAAGGAAGAACTGTTGGGTGTCTTGAAATGTATTAAGGTAGACAAATCCCCAAGGCAAGATAGGATCAATTCCAATATACTGTGGAAGGCTAGGGAGGAAATAACTCAGGCCTTAACAGATATCTCTGCATCCTCTTTCATTTCCAGAGGACTGGAGAATGGCCAATGTTGCTCCTTTGTTTACGAAAGGAAACAGAGATAATCCAGGTAATTACAGGCTGGTGAGCCTGACATCAGTGGTGGAGAAGCTGTCGGAGAAGATACTGAGAGACAGGATTTATTCACATTTGGAAGTGAATGGACTGTTAGTGATAGACAACATGGGCTTATGCAGAGAAGGTCAAATCTCACCAACTTGATTGAGTTTTTTGAGAAGGGAATGATTGATGAGGGAAGGGCATTGGATGTTGTCTACGTGGCTTTAGTAAGGCATTTGATAAGGTACCTTAAGGCAGTCTGGTATAAAAGATCCCTCATGAGGTCTAGCGTGGGCTGGCTAGATGGATACAAAAGTAGCTTGGTCATAGGACACAGAGAGTAGCCATGGATGCTTTTCGGGGAATGGAGATCCATAACTGGTGGTGTTCCACAAGGATCAGTGCTGGATCTTTGTTGTTTGTAATATATGTACATGATCTGGAGGAAAATGTAGGTGGTCTGATTAGTAAGTATGTGGATGACACCAAAATTGGTAGGTTTGCAGGTATTGAGGTAGATTGCTAAAGAATACAGCAGAATATAGATATAGAATACTGCAGATTTGGGCAGTAAAATGGCAGGTGGAGTTTAATCTGGACAAATGTGAGGTGATGCAATTTGGAAGATCAAATTCAGGTGCGAATTATACAATAAATGGCAGAACCCTTAGGAGCATCGACATACAGAGGGATCTGGAAGTACAGGTGCACAGATCCCTGAAAGTGGCAACACAGGTGGATAAGGTGGTCAAAAAGGCATACAGTTGGAACTGCTATAACTGCTATTCCTTTCTCATGCAACCTAGTGTTGTAAGAAAATCGTGTAATAGAAACATGATTTAAACTAATGGGGCCGGAATCGCATTATAACCAATACACTTTAAATGTTTGCACTATAGAAACTTTGCCCCCAATTCGTCAATTCTGTTAATGAAATGCACGTTATTAGCAGAATGACCTGCACAGCTCATTTGCCTTTATCAGCTGGGACATCAAATATGAAAGTTGGCAAGTTCTGTTCCAGTTGTATAAAATCTTCGTTAGACCACATTTGCAATATTGTGTGCAGTTCCAGTCGCCACACCACCAGAAGACATGGATACTTTGGAGACGGTGCAGAGAAGGTTTACCAGGATGCTGCCCGTTCTGGAGGGTTTTAGATCTGAGGAGACTTTAGATAAACTATGGAAAGAGATTGGACATATTGGGGTTGTTTTCTGTAGAGCAGAGGAGACTGGGAGGGGACCTGTTTGAGATGTATGAAATTGTGTGGGACATAGATAGGAAGAAACATTTCCCCTTGATGGAAGGACCAATGATCGGGGCATAAATTTGAAATAAGGGGCGGTGGGTTGAGAGATGTGAGGAAAACATTTTCACCCAGAGGTTGGTAGGAATCTGGAACTCACTGCCTGTATGGGTGGTAGAGACAGAAACTCTCTTAACATTTAAGTATATAGATGTGCACTTGTGATACCAAGGCATTTAAAATTATGGCCAAATCCTGGAAACCAGGATTAGCTGTTATGGGCTGAAGAGCCTTTTTTTAGATTAGATTAGATTAGATTACTTACACTGTGGAAACAGGCCCTTCGGCCCAACAAGTCCACACTGACCCTCTGAATAGCAACTCACCTAGACCCATTCCCCTACATTTACCCCTTCACCTAACACTACGGGCAATTTAGCATGGCCAATTCACCCAACCTGCACATTTTTGGACTGTGGGAGGAAACCGGAGCACCCAGAGGAAACCCACGCAGACACAGGGAGAACGTGCAAACTCCACACAGACAGTTGCCTGAGGTGGGAATTGAACCTGGGTCTCTGGCACTTTTTCTGTGCTATAGATTTCTATGACTCATGACAGATTAATTGTTTTCTAAAAAGGTATATAACATGGTAGATTATGAAGTGAAGAATGATCTATGGAGGAGTTCAAATCTTTGAAGATGCTAGAACAATATTCTAACATTCAAAGTTCACATCACCATCGCTCCTCAGTTCTGAAGGGGAGTTATGTCAGATTCAAAACAATAATGATTTTTTTCTCTCCACAGATGCTGCTAGTTGTGTTGACTTTCTCTAGCACTTGTTGTATTTATTTAGATCCCCAGTAACCACACTATTTTACTTTTATTTTATATTATTGAATAAATAAATCCTTTTGCCTATACACGTAATGGTGGATAGTAATTAACACTGCAACATAACTATATAAAGAAGTAGCAAGGAAATGAGAAAATTGCACTAAGATCAACCTCAAGGAGTTGGAATACATTTGACAAGAAGAATCAAGCGACATTATTATTGTGGCCATAATTGTGGACTTCCTATGTGGAAGTTTACAACTGTAACTTGGGTACTTTATGAAGACAAGGCTTACGTCATGGAGACCTTAGGATAATTTCCATGATCTAATTTGTGTAATAGAAGTGAACTAGAGAAATTTCAACCTCTATGTCTAATGTTCACAATGCCTTTGATACCATTATTGGGAAGGAAGAGTAATCATTGATGATGCAAAAACATTACATAATCATCTCCAAGTTCCCACCAAGTCATGCATCATCCTCCGGGGTTTCCTCCGGGGGCTCCGGTTTCCTCCCACAGTCCAAAGATGTGCAAGTCAGGTGAATTGGCCATGCTAAATTGCACGTAGTGTTAGGTAAAGGGGTAAATGTAGGGGTATGGGTGGGTTACGCTTCGGCGGGTCGGTGTGGACTTGTTGGGCCGAAGGGCCTGTTTCCACACTGTAAGTAATCTAATCTAATCTAATCTAATCCTGATTTGTAAACATGTCACTGTTCTTTCTGAAATAACTCCACAGAGGCAAGTATCCTGTCACCAAGCCACCCTTTATTGACAAGTGAAGAATCCTTGACACTGATTCAGTTCCCTCAGAGCCAGCTCTTAGAGCAACAGGATGTCTGATACTCCAGTTCATATCTGTCAGTCAGGGCTCCTTGACTGTATCAGATTAACAGCCTGAATCGGGGAACTCATATTCTGTGGAGGTCCACCTGGCTAATCTTGTTACAATTAGTACGCTTTCAATGCCACTGCATCAAGGCACTCCCTATCTAATAGCAGTGTGGACATACCTTTGTCACACACTGCAATGGTTTTTTAAGGTACCTGCTGTGAAACTGTCCTGGCGAAGGACAGTAAATGCTAACAATGACGACTTCCTGTAAAGCAATAAAAGAAAAGAAATAACATGGAACAAAGCTGCCTGCTTGTTTTCTTTTCCTTTAGGGTTTTCTCACAGCTACATTGCAATGGCTTAAACTAAGCATCTCTGCCAATTGTGGATAGTTTGTAAGATTTTCAACCTCTGAAGACAGAGGTTAGATAAGACTACTATTCAATGATGATTTAAATTGTGTAATTGAGTTTTTGAATCAACCTGGCATTTGGAGATAACCACTAACCTAAGCAAACAAAAGAAAAACAGTCATGCTAAACTGTCATAGCCGAAAATAACTAAACAGGAGGTTAAAAATACCAAATTGAATATGAGAATTAAACCAAGATCAGTAGATGAAATCAAGCTAAATATTCTAGATAGTCATTCACAGTGCACATTCAAACCAGGATATCAAAAGCCACATTAGAAAGGATAATATGGGAATAAAAGATAATCTGTTTGGGACCAAGTGACCTTAAGTTAAAGGTAAAGCTGTGTATTAAGTTCATTTGCCTTAGTTTCAGCTAAAAATCACACAACACCAGGTTATAGTCCAACAGGTTTATCTGGAAACACTAACTTTCAGAGCGCTGCTGACGAAGGAGCATCAACAGATAAACCTGTTGGACTGTAACCTAGTGTTGTGTGATTTTTAACTTTGTCCACCCGAGTCGAACATCAGCTCCTCCACATCATGTGTTAGCTTCAATTTACCTTTTTAGTACTTGCTGCTAAAATCATAGAAGATAGAACATAGAACAATACAGCACAGAACAGGCCCTTCGGCCCACGATGTTGTGCCGAACATTTGTCCTAGCTTAAGCACCCATCCATGTACCTATCCAATTGCCACTTAAAGTTCGCCAATGATTCTGACTCTGCCACTCCCACAGGCAGCGCATTCCATGCCCCCACCACTCTCTGGGTAAAGAACCTAACCCTGACATCTCCCCTGTACCTTCTACCCTTCACCTTAAATTTATGTCCCCTTGTAACACTCTGTTGCATCAGTATCAGAAATGTTAAGCATGCATTGTCCAATATTAGTATTCCTCACCTTGATGCGAAAAAGTCTGAAATTAGACCAGGTATACAAATCAAAACAGCAGTTTTTTTGTTTTCAAATTAGCTATTCAAAATAAATGGTTTATCAATGTTCGGTAATGATGTTAATTCGTAAGAAATTGAATTGGCACTGCTAAAGTTCTAATAAGGCATAAATGTCATAAACCACAGTTACCACCATTTCATTTGTTGTTCTATCCAATTTCAACACATTTGATTTGTTTGAAATATTATCCTTCACAGATTTCAGTTCTAAGGTAGGAATATTGTGCATTCATGTTTTCAGGACATAATGAAATTGGTTAAAAACCGAAAGTTCCAAATTCATTTATCTGTCTTGTTGCTTGTTCTTTCTTTTAGGAAGTAGAGTTGTTGAATCAGAAACTGCAGTTTTTGAATCAAAGAATGCAAGTAAGTGATTCACCCACAGGCAATATGTTGAAAATATTAGCAACAAGTGTCTTCTGAGGAAGCAATTGCAACCACCGAAATGGACATAGGAATTGCAATACACGAATAAACCATGCCCACTCGTTGTATTACAGGCAGTACATAAAATTGGTACTGCCTCTTCTTTAAAATGATTGTTGCATGTTCTTCATTAGGTAAAGTATGGTGAGTAGTTAACACAAATTGAAATCAACCATACACCTCTGAAAAGAGGAGGCATGTATTGTGGCAGCAAAAAATGTTCAGGAAACTCATCAGGTCTACTAATATTTGTGAAGGGAGAAACAGAGTTAATATTTCAAGACCAGTACAAATTCTTTGAAACCGAAGAAAGTGTAGATAAAGAAATGTTAGACAGAATCTTATGAGGTCTGAGTGAGATGGGCTGTCGAGAGATTTGTGACAGAATCGGATGAGAAACCCAGTGAGGCCGATCTTAATGTCAGGAGCATCTTGCTCCATCCTTTATGCTGTGGACTTGTGGTGGGCAGCAGCAAGTTGACGATTAAGGAGGCTTATAGCTTGTGAAAAGCCTTATTAACGGCCCAACTTGCCTCATTAATATTCAGCTTCCTATCATATCAAAAACTCCAAACAAGCAGGATGTTTAGAAATCTTGACATGGAAATCAGAGCCTGGTGACTCCAGCTGACCACTGGCTGTGACCAGCCTTAATGTTGCTGAGGACCAAACAGCATCTTGGGCTACAGTCCTTAAGCACTGGCTACGTGAACCCCTTGATGACAGATATTGGCATTTACCAATGCATCAAATCTGTCATGGCATCTCTCTGACACACTGGATGCTCAGAAAGCACAGAGTGATATTGCAGGTCACACTGGCAACTAGCATTGAAAAGCTGCTGCAGGCACATTTAATGCACAGGGATATGGACCCAGCGTGTGGATTGGACCAGGCTCAATCTCAGCTCCGCTCACTTGCTGTGCTTATGCCCCCTCACTTAACACATTTAACAGCATCCTTACACCATCCGTCTGTTAGCAATAGTCACAAAACCCTGCCTTGCTGCTCGGCAGTCCACGGTTGAATGGCATATATCTTGCTGAAGAATTCTGAAGCAGATGTATATTGGACACAAAACACTAACTCAGTTTAACTCTGTACAGATGCTGCCAGTCTTGCTGAGTTTCTCGTGCACATTCTGTTTTTATTTCAGATTTCCAGTATCTACAGTATTTTGCTTTTATTTTGGTATGCACATCCTGCTGTACAACAGAGTGCTACATAAAACTCATTGCTGCACAATGTGCTAGCAGCTTGTGTTGCAAACTCATTGCATGTGCAACAAGCAAACATGCCTTAAAGTATTCGAGGAGTAAGCCTCACTGAAGTCACAGAGTCACAGAGATGTACAGCATGGAAACAGACTCTTTGGTCCAACTTATCCATGCCGACCAGGTATCCTATATTAATCGAGTCGCAATTGCCAGCGTTTGGCCCATATCCCTTCAAACCTTCCGATTCATTACCCTATCCAGATACTTTTTAAGTGTTGTAATTGTACCAGCCTCCACCACTTCCTCTGATAGCTCATTCCAACATGCACCCCCCTCTGTGTGAAAAAGTTGCCTCTTAGGTCCATGGATCTCCTGCAGTCAGGGGGTCTTTACAGGGAATCAGTAGTAGCTCCTAATTCCAGTCCAGGGAATTGGCTGTGGTCCAGTCAGCATCTTATCGATTGGGCTTGCATACCTATGCTATTCGGGGAGTGGGTCACAATCAATCCTGTGGTTTCATAGTGGATAGTCTGGGGGTGAGGTAGGACCAACATGGTTGGGGAGCTATACAACCACCAGTCTGGGATCTGTGCACTGGTTGATCAGGGCTACAGGTTGGATTAGATCAATTGAGGGGTCAGTTTGTCAGATCTGTCCACAGAAGTTAAGAGCAAAGGTCGGGGGTGGGGGGGGGGGGGGGAGGGGGGGGGAGGTTTAGAGGACCACTAATGCTGGAAGATGACTTGGGATCCTATTTTTCAGGATTGGGGGCTGCAAGCTAGGGCAAGACGGGATGATGATTGAGATAGGGGGAAATAGTACCTACAAAGAGGAAGTTTTGTTAGGGGACAATGCGGGAGAGGCGTTCATCCAGTCATGGTCAAGAGAACCTTGGCTTCTAGTGGGATGATCTGCTAGGAACTTGGCGGGAGGATGGTGGAGGTGCAATGGTTTAAGGCTCATGTAGTTGTTTTGGGTAGGGACTTGCGGAAATGCAAAGCCTCTGGGATCTGAATGTTGGGGCCTCACCAGTATGTAGATATGGAGGTTAAACACCACTGGCCTTGTTCTCCAACAAATCAGGAGTACTGCTGGGCTTGTGACTTTCTGTAGCAAGAATGTGCTGTCTTCTCTCAGGATGACAACATTCCGCTCTAACTCTTACTACCCTGCCAATGCCAGGATGGCTGATTATAGTTAGTTGTCTCAGTTTGCTGAGGCATAGGCTGAGACAGTGCAGGGTGAAGCTGTTCCTAGGCCCAGAGTTTCACAAGGACATCTGACTAGGTCACCTTGCAGTTAACAGCCATCCACCATTCATGGTGTGGTCCCTGAGGAAGCACCTTGTAAGAGCACTCAGATAAACAAAGGTACATGGACGACAGGCAGTAAGGGAATGAACATTGCTGATTGCATTATTTTTGTGCTTATCATATCATCAGTAAACTTGAGACAACTATCTCAATGATCTAACCAATCTGAAATATTAACTGTATCCATCCTACAGATGCTGTAAGATGTACTGAGAGTGCTAGTATTTTTTTTCGTTTTTATTTAAGATTTCTAGCATTGGCAGTATTTTGTTCACATATAATTGGTCCTTTCTGCTTAAAAAACAATGTGTAATTTCTTTATTGTTGCTGACTCTCAATCACAAAGTCTCAGGTAACTCCATGTTTACTGTTCATAGATACTATATAGGTCTCAGCCATGGTTTAGTCAGTAGTACCTTTGCCAGTGAGTTAAAAGGTTGTGGTTTCAAATCTCATTTCAGAACCTGATATTCTCATGGATTATGGAGGGAGCGTTGGAGAGTACACTTTTGCTCCCCTTTAAACCAAGAGACCATTATGCTGCAATTTCTGCCCTGCAGCTTATCAACCTCATTTACCATTCACCATGCACCTAAATTAGATCTTAGACTAACCCTATTTGGCACCTAATGTTAATGCAAAGTGCTACAGATATGGGGCGGGGGAGGTGGGGAGGGCATCAAAACAAGGACAACATGTGTTAAACAAAGTCAACAGGGTGGGCAGCATCTGTGGAGAGAGAAACAAGGTTAACTTTGCAATTCCAATATTACTGTTCTTTGGAATTGAATAGGGCTAGAAAGGTAATGGTTTTTGTGCTGCTATAAGGGATAGAGGGGAAGAATGATGAGTAAATGGAACAGGTGAGGTCAATACCTCACAGCAAAAGCCAAAGGGAGTGCTAATAACAGTAGAGATGATACATTGATACAAAAGAGGAGTTAATGGAATGTATAAATATCAGAGAACAGGTCAGTTATGCTGAGAGCAAATCATGCAAACAAGTGGTGGTGAAGGAGGTGGGTAGGGAAGCTGGTTTTGTGAGGGTAATCAAGATGTATGATGGTGACAGTAGTCTGAAGCTGTTGAACTCAATATTGAATCCTGAGGCTGTAAAATGCTTGAATGGAAAATGAGGTGCTCTTCCTCAAGGTTACGTTGAGCTCAGCGGAATGGTTTTCATTCAACTCATAAGAAATCAAAACCTTGGAACTTTACCTCCATTTGAACCCTGCCTTCTAATGTACCTGTGAGTAGTGACATTAATGTGTTTTGACAGGAAGAGTAGAGTCAAGCCACCTTAGGATCAGCCAGATCAAGACTGATAGCACGCATCAAGTTAACAAGATGCCATGGTAGATAAACCAGCAATTTTACCAGTTTTTGTCCACATTTAGCTAAGTCCAAATTGGGAAAGCAGCATTTTACAGATATTCCTCGATTGACCATTTTATATTCATTAATGTTAATAAATTTGATTAGTCTGAAAGTGGAGATCATTATCTTGATTTTGATGTATTGATTTACGCGAAAAAGGGTTTCTGATATTTCATTCATAAAATGAAGGTGGCGTGATGTTCAAAATTAGAAATTGCAACAAAACCAACAATTGAAGTTTCCTGGTAATTTTTTGTAGGTGTTCTGAAGAAGAGGGAATTCATAAAAAGGAAGCAATTGATTTAGAACTTATTTTTAAAATACAATACACATGTTTTAAATGGTGAATGCTTAATGAAAGATTGATTCTGTGTATGTGAGGTAATTTAATGGGCTCACCTTCCTTTGAAACACTAGCCATTTGAAAATAAGTCACTGCTATTTGGTCACTGTGACCTCAGGGAAAAACGAAAGGAGCTGATTGACCATGACTGATTCCAAATAATCTAAAGCAGCAGCTGTAACTACATGCATTGATATAATGCTTACAACACATTAAAACATCCTGAAATGCTTCACAGGAATGTTTGTGAGACAAACTTTGACACTAAATACTGAAGGAAATACTGCAGCAAATGACCAAAAGATTCATGAAAAGGTTTGAGGAGCATCTGAAAGGAGGGATTAAGTAGCAGAGGAATTAAGAAAGGGGGATTCAAGGGAGTTAGGTCGCTGAGAAGGATATGTTGCTCACAGAACAAGGAAGTTGTGTGGGAGAAGTCTGGTTCTCAGCAGGAGGCCTTATCCATATGTTTTATTCATGCAATATTCCTCTTACCTCAGCCTAAGTTGGGAGCATTTTGTGCATTATCTCAGTTTCTCTAAAGAGTTACTCAGAGTTATCTGAAATCTCTGGTAGCTGGTGCTACAAACCTAGAGAAGGGCAGGTGCTAAGGCATTATGCCAGTGGTTGTGGTAATGAATTTTCTCTTGTCAGGACTCTTCCAGGTTGGAGCAGGCAACAACTCTCACATTTCCCGGCTCACAATCCATCATTGCATAAAGAAGGCAACTGATGCTGTGTATGCCAGAGAAAGTGTATGCCATTGTCTTCTGACTGGAGAGAATTAAATGAAGTGTGCGCATGACTTTGCCAGGAAAGCAGACTGCCTGATGGTACAATGTGCTGTTGACTGTATGCACTTGGATCTGTGAACATAGAATCTAAATGAAAAGATGGACTGAGACAGCAAAGAGCTCCAGCTCCTGAATGTGCTGTTTGTGGCTGGCTATGTTAAGTGTATGTGTAGGTGAATAGGCAGAATCCTTGCAGACGTCCTGACTTGTTACTCTGTGCCAGTTTGCTGTGCCCTCACGGTGAAATGGATAAATGCCTTTCTTCTGCCTTCACTATAGAGAATACAAAAAGCAGAGTCTAGATTAGAGTGGTGCTGGAAAAGCACAGCAGGTCAGGCAGCATCTAAGGAGCAGGAAAATCAATATTTTCGAGGAATCCTGATGAAGGGCTTTTGCCCGAAACGTTGATTTTCCTGCTCCTTGGATGCTGCCTGACCTGCTGTGCTTTTCCAGCACCACTCTAATCTAGACTCTAATTTCCAACATCTGCAGTACTCACTTTTGCCCAATACAAAAAGCATCCCAGTCATGCCAGTAAATTTGGAGGTGGAATGGAGAGAGCAATGTGTAAATTAACTTTTAAAAAAGGGAGGCAGAAAATAGTATAGACTGGTTAGCTTGACTCCTGTTGTGGTGCAGGAGTTAGAACTAACCATGGAAGTACTTATAGCTGCAGAATAATTCAAGATTGTGCCTTGATAGTGTATGGTTTCATCAAAGGGAAATCATGGCTAACCATTTCATTGGAGTTTTTTGAAGGCTTATGTGATGATATTTGCCTTTAAGAGGGATTTGTTCTGTTCGGTTTCTCTAGAAGAGAGTTATTGTAAACTTGTACCAAGATGTCTGCTCCAAGGAAAGGAAAGTAAATAGCTTTTTTCAAAAATTAGACCAAAGAAACAGGAGCAAGTGGAATCAGGTTCAAACAGACCCAGGGTTTTAGTTTTGCTTTCAGTTGTTGAATTTGGGGTTTTGGAACTGAAACTGCTTGTTACAGTTTTCTCTCTCTCTCTCTTTCTCTTCCTCTCTTTGTGTGTGCTGCTAGATACACACGTTGAGCTTTTTTATCCAGGACTGGAAGAGATCACAAGTGAGGGAATTCTATTTTGCTGAATTTGCTTTTGCCAGGGGTGTTTATGGGATGCTGCTATATTCAAATAGTTGATCAGTAGTAGTTAAATAATATTATTTTAAGTATTTCAATATAGTTAAAGCTACACCAATTCTTCTTTCTTTCTTTGTAGTTTAACTGTAGTGTAAGAGTAAAGTGTGTTTTGCTTAAAGCTTACTAGTTAGACCAATCATTAGGGTCCAGGCTATCTCCTGGGAACATTTTGACCAGGTCTGGTCTGGTCTATAATACAAAACATGCACTGTGGAAAACATACTATACTTGAGTTTCCAGAAGGCATTTGATATTGTGCTTTGATAATGGCCTACCCATGTTCCTACTTTCTGTTTTTTCATTGCTCTTTGGAAATGCATTGGAGGCGGTTCAGAGGGATTTACTAACTTAATACTTGGAATGAGTGGGGTCTTGTGAGGATAAACTGAATTGGCTGGGCTTGTTTCTACCAGAGCTTAGAAGAACGAGGAGTAATTTGACTTGATTGAATTGTATAAGATCCTGAATGGTCATAGAGTCATAGAAGTGTACAGCACGGAAATAGTTGGCCCAACTCTTCCATGCCAACCCCATATCCTAACTAATCTAGTCCCATTTGCCTGCATTTGGCCCAATTCCCCCAAACCCTTCCTATTCCTATACCAATGCAGATGTCTTTTAAATGTTGTGATTGTCCCAGCCTCCACCACTCCCTCTGGCAGCTCATTCCATACACGCACCACCCTCTGCGTGAAAAAGTTGCCCCAGGTCTCTCTTAAATTTTTCCCCTCTCTCTATGCCCTCTAGTTCTGGACTCCCCCAGCCCAGGGAAAAGACCTTGGGGATTATTTACCCTATCCATGCCCCTCATAATTTTATAAACTTCTATAAGGTTACCCCTCAGCCTCTGATGCTCTAGGGAAAACAGCCCCAGCCTATTCAGCCTCTTCCTATAGCTCAAATCCTCCAACCCTGGCAATATCCTTGTAAATCTTTTCTTAATCCTTTCAAGTTTCACAACATCCTTCCAATAGGAGGGAGATGCCAGAATACTGGAAGTTGGCTAACGTGGTGCCACTATTTAAGAAAGGTGGTAAGGAAAAGCCAGGGAACCATAGACTGGTGAGCCTGATATCGGTGGTGGGTAAGTTGTTGGAAGGAATTCTAAGGGACAAGATTTACATGTAACTAGAAAGGCAAGGACTCTTGATAAAGTGAGTGTGAAGAGGATATTTTCTCTTGTGGGTCAATCCGGAACTAGAGGGGATGGTTTTAAAATTAGGTGTTACTCTTTTGGGACAGAGATGTGAAGAATGGTTTTTCCTCTCAGAGGGTTTTAAGAATTTTGAACTGTTTGTCTCAGAGAGCAATGGAGAGCGGGCCTACTGAATATTATTAAAACCTTGCTGGATAGATTCTTGTTTGTTAGGAGACAAGGATTATTGGGAGCAGATGGGAATGTGGAATTTGAAACATTCAAATTGGATCAGGCTCGATTGGCCAAATGGTCAATTTCTGTTCACATTTGAGCCAACATATCAAACCAGATGGTGATTGCTAGAAGACAAGGGCTATTCTTTGACCATGTGATTCCTAACTCTGATGTCCAACCCAACCACTCCTGGCCCGTGGGCAGATAATGAATCTACTGCATATATTCGTATAAAGGTCAAATTGAAGACAGTTTTTTAAAACTGAAATTAGGGAGTCGACTAAAACACGAGGTATTGTTTTCGAGTGGGTGAAACTCATGCTTGGTATGAGTCACAAAATGGGGGTTTAGATCAGAGTGGTGCTGAAAAAGCACAGCAGGTCAGGCAGCATCCGAGGAGCAGGAAAATCGACGTTTCGGGCAAAAGCCCTTCATCAGGAATAGTCAAAAAATGGACAAACAAGAGCCAGATCTCCAAATGAAATAATAAACAACAAAAGGAGAAAGAATTATGGCCATTATTGAATAGTTATCTACAAAATAACTGTCTCCATTCTGCCTCTGATGGTAGAATGGTACGGTAATCTCCCGTACCTGTTGGGGATACTTTCCAAGTCCTACCGTGGAAGCATTCCTAAAGCTGTTCTGTGTATAAGTGGTATAATTTATACCATATTGAACTTTTAGAACTAACTTGAGATGTAAGGTAATCCTAGGAATTTGGTAGTTGAGGCAGATATTGTTTGGCAGAAATACTTGCAATTAAATCAGTCATATGATGGTATGATGCTCTCAAATCTCTTGTACTTTTTGTATTGTTTGTGTTTCTTGGATATTAGCAAAGCTAAACAAAGACAAATGGCCCCAGTTTGTACAAAGTGCTAAAACAATTATAATACTATCATACTATATAGGTCAATATCTACAGGGTTGAATTTGGGACACATGGTGAAGAAAACAGTTTGTACTCAAGTCTTGATTGTCATTTGAATTTCATCTTCGTAAGTAAGTAGTAAGTAAGTTATTAAGTACTAGCGAGAGAAAGACAATCACAAACGTGATGAGGTTCTGAAAGAAGGATTCAGGGAGCTAGGAGAGAAGTTAAAGAGGAGGACCTCAAAGGTAGTGATCTCGGGATTACTAACAGTACCACGTGCTAGCCAGTGTAGAAATGAAAAAATAGGCAGGATGGCTTGAGAGATGGTGTAGGAGGGAGTAAGAACGAATTGGCATTAACCTGTAAAAGCTTTTCTTCCTCTTACTTGCAGTTAATTTCCTTCTCTTGTGCAGACATGAAAATCACTCAGTGGAAGTCTGTCCAGAAGCTACTAAAGACTCTCGACTCCACCTCCACTTCTAAGGAGAAAGCAGTTTCGAGTCTTTCATCTGCACCTTCCATCAGCTCACAGACTTTCACTTCATTCAGTTCTCTATCTAGATTAGAGTCAGGAAAACATTCCAGTGAGCATACCACTGACATATCACTGCAGTTGGTTGAGGAAGAAATGCCCAAAGCTGCTGGCACTCAGAGGACTGTCAGAATCAGGCACTGGCTCAGCCCCAGACAGGAGATGATCCCATGGTGTTGGACGTTAATGACTTTATCAAAATGCATGGAGAGGCACAGGAACAGCAGGCAGATGTATCAGAGACGGTCCACAACTGGATCAAAAGATGGAGGAGTTCTCCAACATTTTCAGTACAGTGCTCGCTCTCTGTGTGTTTGGCTGCCTCCATGAACAGACTGTCTGCATCTGTGGAGAGAGAAAAACAGAGTTAATGTTTCAAGTTCAATCTGACTCTTCTTCAGAACTGACAGGGCTGGAAAGTGAAAAGGAGGAGTGAGTGGAATAGATGGTGAGGGTTCCCACAGCAAAAGACAAAGGGACAAGGAACAATAGGTATGTTTTATGTTTGCTTATCTCCTCTACCTCCACTATTAACACTTTTTTTGTGTTTTGCTGTGGGCACCCCCATCATCTATTCCACTTGTTCCTCCTCCCCTTTGCCAACGCACAAAAAACATAATTTTCAAGCCCCCTTCAGTTCTGATCAGACTCAAAATGTTTCTCTCTCCACGGATGCTGCCAGACTTGCTGAGTTTTTGAATGCAGGGACCTGTGCTCTACCACTCATTACCAGAGGCAAGGTGAGTGGAGGATGAAGGATCTCAATCTCACTCCATGTGCCCCTTTCTCTCAGATAGACATGGTGGTGCCATTAGGCAGCCAGAGGCAGAAGGAGAAGGCACACACAGGATCAGCCCTTCCACCTCCATCTTGTCTGTGATGCCAAAACCGGCATAATTCCAAGCTGAGGAGGGTGAGCCTGATTCTGGGTGTGATACTGTCAACAGGCCTGGACCCTCTAGCTCTAAATATGGTCAAGTCTTCCAAGCCAATAGGCCCAGAACTGAAGAAGTCATACCAGATTCAAAACTTTACTTTTACCTGTCTCTCCATAAGTGAAGCCAGACTCGCTCGGTTTCTCTGGCATTCTTTGTGTTTATTTTAGGCCCAAATACAGACCAGGGCTATCTCTATTCCGGCTTCTGGCATTGCAACTGCATTTAGACATTAAGAGAGACAAGGAATGATAAATCAACCTGAGGGCAGATAGGTGGCATATATTATAAATTACAAATCAATGTAAAGTTTCTTACATGTTTGTAAATATATGCATCTGCATTCTTAAAATGTCTCCTGTCGTGCTTTTGTCACTGCCACTGTTACTAATTAAGTTGCATCGGCAAGATGAGCAGCTCTTCAGGTACTCTAAGGATGAAAGAATTTGTAATGGCCAAGTGTTGTCTACATGGACTTTAGCAAGGACTTCGAGAAAGTTCCGCATGGTCACCTTTATTAGTCAGAGTATTGAGTACAGGAGTTGGGAGGTCATGTTGCAGTTGTATAGGACATTGGTTAGGCATGGTATATTGCATGGAATTGTGGTCTCCTTCCTATTAGAAAGATGTTGTGAAACTTTAAAGGGTTCAGAAAAGATTTACAAGGATGTTGCCAGGGTTGGAGGATTTGAGCTACAGAGAGAGATTGAATAGGCTGAGCTGTTTTCCCCGGAGCATCGGAGACTGAGGGGTGACCTTATAGAGGTTTCTAAAATCATGAGGGGCATGGATAGGATAAATAGACAAAGTCTCTTCCCTGGGGTGGGGGAATCCAGAACTAGAGGGCATAGGTTTAGGGTGAGAGAGGAAAGACATAAAAGAGACCTAAGGGGCTACCTTTTCACGCAGTGGGTGGCATGTGCATTGAATGAGCTGCCAGGGAAGTAGTGGAGGCTAATACGATTGCAACACTTAAAAGGCATCTGGATGTGTATATGAATAGGAAGGGTTTGGAGGGATATGGGCTGGGTACAGGCAGGTGGGACTAGACTGGGTTGGGATATCTGGTCGGCATGGACAAGTTGGATGGAAGGGTCTGTTTCTGTGCTGTACATCTCTATGACTCTATGACTCTATGAGGGAGGGGTTCAGATTTGTTGGACATTGGGACCGGTTCTGGGGAAGGTGGGACTATTACAAAATGGACGGTCTACATCTGAACCAGACCGGAACCAATGTCCTTGGGGGAGTTTTTGCTACTGCTGTTGGGGAGGTTTTAAACTAATGTGGCAGGGGACTGGGAACCCGAAGAGAAAACAAGTAGGAGCGACGCAGAGACTGAAGACTGTAAGAATCATGAAGATAGCATTAATAAAAGGAAGAGTAGGCAGAGAGCAGATGAGCACAAAAGAACTGGAGGCTTGAAATGCATCTACTTTAATGCAAAGAGTATAGTATGTAAGGCAGATGAACTTATGGCTTGGATTGGTGCCTGGGATTATGACGTTATTACAATCACAGAGACTTGGTTGAAGGAAGGGCATGATGATTGGCAACTGAATGTTCCAGGATATAGATGTTTCAGACAGGGCAGGGAGGGAAGTAAAAGGGAGGGGTGGAGTTGCATTGCTGGTCAGGGACGATATCACGGCTGTGCGAAAGGAGCACACTATGATGGTCTTGGGTAGTGAGGCATTATGGGTGGAGCTGAGAAATAAGAAGGATGCACTTACATTGTTGGGGCTGTATTACAGGCCTCCCAACAGTGAGCGTGAGGTAGAAGAACAAATAGGTAAACAGATTATGAATAGATGTAGAGGCAACAGGGTAGTGGTGATGGGAGATTTTAATTTTCCCAACATTGACTGGGATACACTTAGCGTCAGAGATCTGGATGGGGTAGAATTTGTAAGAAGTGTCCAGGAGAGTTTTCGAGAACAGTATGTCAATAGTCCGACGAGGGAAGGGGCCATATTAGACCTGGTATTGGGGAATGAGCCAGGACAGGTGGTAGAAGTTGCGGTGGGGGATTTCTTTAGGAACAGTGACCACAATTCTGTAAGTTTTAGAATACTCGTAGATAAAGAAGAGAGTGATCCTAAGGGAAGAGTACTAAACTGGGCCAAGGCCAGTTATATCAAAATTAGGCAGGAGCTCAGAAATGTGGATTGGACACAGCTATTTGAAGGGAAGTCCACATTTGAGATGGGGTAGGCTTTCAAAGATAGTGCAGGATAAGCATGTCCCGTTGAAGGCAAAGGATAGGAAGGGCAAGATTCGTGAACCGTGGATGACAGGAGAAATTGTACGACTAGCCAAGAGGAAAAGGGAAGCGTACATAAGGTCTAGGTATCTAAGAACAGAACGAGCCCTGGAGGAATATTGGAAGAGTAGGACAAGTCTTAAACGAGGAATCAAGTGGGCTAAAAGGGGTCATGAAATAGCTTTAGCAAGCAGAATTAAGGAAAATCACAAAGCATTTTATTCTTATATAAGAAGCAAGCAGGTAACTAGAGAAAGGATTGGTCCATTAAAGGATAATGAAGGACGGCTGTGTGTCAAACCTGAGCGAATGGCTGAGATTCTGAATGATTACTTTGCATCAGTGCTCACTGAGGAGAGGGACATGATGAATCCTGAGATTAGAGATAGAAGTTTGATTAGTCTGAATCATGTTGACATAAATAGGGAAGGTGTGTTGGGTAGGCTAGAGGTTATTAAGATGGACAAATCTCCAGGACCAGATGGGATCTATCCCAGATTGCTGAGGGAGGCAAGAGATGAAATAGCTGGGGCCCTGACAGATAGCTTTGTCAGGGTGTTGCCTGGTATGGAAGGTGCTAGCTATGAAGAGAGGTTGAGTAGGTTAGGTTTATTTTCATTAGAAAAAAGGAGATTGAGGGGGGACCTGATTGAGGTTTACAAAATCATGAAGGGTATAGACAGGGTGGATAGAGACAATCTTTTTCCCCAGGGTGAAGGATTCAATAATGAGAGGTCACGCTTTCAAGGTGAGAGGTGGAAAGTTTAAGGGGGATACATCCGGCAAGTACTTCACACAGAGGGTGGTGGGTGTTTGGAACGCATTGCCAGCAGAGGTGGTAGAGGCAGGTAGATTCATTTAAGATGGGTCTGGACAGATGCATGAGTAGGTGGGGAGCAGAGGGATATAGATGCTTAGGAGTTGACCGACAGGTTTAGACAGTACATTTGGATCTGCTCAGGCCGAAGGGCCTGTTCCTGGGCTGTAAATTTTCTTTGTTCTTTGTTCTTTGTAAGTCAATATCCATATGGTCGTTTAAATTGGGCAGTTTACCTTCCAACCAGCCCCCGGTCCTGGGTTCTGGAATGTTCCCTGTAATATGTTTGGGCCACGGTAAAACGCGGGAAACTGAAACTGCGGAAACCGATTCTGCGGATTACAGTAATTCTGAAAACCTGGAGTGGAGCGTGGCAGCTGACGGATTGGAAGATCCAAGCAGAGTGGTACAGCCAGCAGAATGGAAAGCCGGAGCAGAGTGCAACGGGCAGGCACACTGACTCATAAATGTTGATCTGTAACTGTGAAGAACTAGGGTAGGCTTACACATGAAATATATCGAAAATACAAGATTTTTTGGCCAAAGTAAGGGGTCACCTTACACACGAGATCAACCTATACATGAGTATATATGGTAATTTGCCACAGGAAAATCTGTAAATCAGTGCTCTGCAACAAAACTGAAATGTGACCTTGTCAACCAGAGGCTGACAATAGTTCAACCTTGTCCCTTTACCTGACTAGAGGCTGTTAGTGCCTGGTGCCACATCACCTACCAGTTTGTGTTGTGCTACCTGCTGAAGATCACTTATTGCCTGTATCTGAGCTGTGAGTGTGAGATGAGCCACATGTTTCCTTATCATTAGACTCTTGCTCTGCTTGGACATCACACTTTCCACCAGCACCTGGCTAGTTGTTGACTATCTGAAAGCAGAAAGGTAGAACACCAAGGTGATGAGAGAAATGGGGAAAAAGCAATATTGTGTGCAGCTTGTAAATCAGAAGAAGGGGACATGAGAAAGTAGATTACTTGTCGACACAGAAAAAGTGAGGATTGCAGATGCTGGAGAGTCAAAGTTGAAAACTGTTTGCTGGAAAAGCACAGCAGGTCAGGCAGCATCCGAGGAGCAGGAAAGTCGACATTTCGGACATGAGCCCCTCATCAGGAATGTGGAAGGAGAATGGGGCTGAGCGATAAATGTTGACAGAGTGGAGCAGTCTTGACATTCTTCCCACAGTGCTGAGTCTTGAGTTCCTCCAGACAACTGAGGCTGTACTGACCAGGCTGGCATCCTTGAACCACACTAATGTGCCTTGAGACATTGTCTCGAATGCTTTGGGTTTGATTGACATCTTTTAGCCCCAATATTTAAAGACCGACGAGGTCCCTCTCTGGCTGTGGTGGGGTCTGTAATGCTACTGAAGTTAAGATACTGCAATTTGAGGCTGCTAACCCCATTCACTCTATTTTAACCCTTTCTTCAGATCGTTCCCACTAGTTGGGCAATGGTTTTGAAGTGAACAATTGACTCTGAACCTTCTATCTTTTTCATGAAATAGCTGCTGCAACTAGTGGTCATTTTAAAAGTAAACGCAACAATGCAAAGTCATGGTTGTGACCTTGGACATAAAAAGGAACTTTGACAAATGATCGATACGCAACAATGATGGTGTTTCCAGGTAATCAAAACCATACTTAGAATTTCCCTAAGATATGGGAATTGTGCCATTATTATGCAAATGACAGTCCCGAGAAAACTATTCAGGTAGGTGTGATCCTGTGAATGGATGAGCCCTCATGCTAGTGAACCACAACAATAATCTAGTCAAGTGCAAATCCTGGCCCACTTCTGGACCTGGTGAAACTCTGCTGCTGAATTTGCATACATTCCACACATTTCCCAGTACTGAAATAAGAAATAGTGGAAATGTTCAGCAGATTCACCTGCATCTCCAAAGAGAAATTACCGTCACCATTTAGGGCGTCAACCTCTCCTCAGTTCACGGTATTTTTCTGACAGGTTAAAACCTGAAGCATTAACCTGGTTAATGCTTCAGGTTTTAACCTGTCAGAAAAATACCGTGAACTGAGGAGAGGTTGACGCCCTAAATGGTGACGGTAATTTCTCACTCAGATGTTGATAGATTCCCTTTGTTTCTACAACTCTTTATATTTAGCATTCTAGTAGTTCATTATTTTCCACCACTTCTTTGAATTACTTACTCCCTGAGCCCTATGTATGCATTGCCTTCATGTGCATCTGATCTATTTGCTTACTTAGTGTAACTTATTTTACACTAATGATGAGATATAGTTTACCATAGGATGGGGTTTACTATAGTTGGAACATAAGATATATAATCTGTTTTTCCCTTTAATTTCCCGAGTAAGCTTTGAGTTCTTAAATGCCTCTGAACTCACACTGGTTTCAAATCTGCTTTGGAAATGCAAGATGATGAAAGGTTTATACTACCCAGATCACAGATGGGGGAACTGAAGTTGAGGCTGTTTTTCCTGCTCCCAAGGTTCCTGCTTCTTGGTGCTGATGTTCTCCCTGGAGTGTGTTTGAGAGACCCTCTGATTTGAGAGGCTTCTTTTAACTAGTTGTCCATGTCATTCCCAAGGACAGTGGCTTAATAGTAGTTTGATGTGATAATGTAATTAGCATAATTCATTTACTCCATGTAAATTGAGTTTCTGTCCCATGAGGGGGTTACAAAAGACTGTACTGGATATCACAATTTTTCTGTTGATTGAGCTGTCCCTAGGAACTGGGCTTTCTTAAAAACTGTTCTACTGAACTTCAGATCTATTATTTCACATGAAACCTTACAGCATTGTCTCATCAACACCTATTCAAAAGTCAGAAGTCACACAGCTTTCAGGAGAAAGTGAGGTCTGCAGATGCTGGAGATCAGAGCTGAAAATGTGTCGCTGGAAAAGTGGAGCAGGTCAGGCAGCATCCAGGGAACAGGAGAATCGACGTTTCGGGCATAAGCCCTTCCTGAAGATGGCTTGTGTATTTATTGGGTGTTTGATATAATTTGACAGTGAATGCTGCAAGCTTCCTGGCTCAGTATCTCAGTTCCACTGTCTCATTAACACCTATTCAATATAATCAATCAAGGGAACTGGTTTGCATATGTGTTTGTGTGGCCTGATCCAATTCCCAGCACACTATTCAGTTGGCCAGTTTTTCCAGCACGGTGTTCAGTTGGCCAATGCTGTTAGTGTCCCAAAAGTGGGGAGAGAATATATATGTTTCAGGTACTTTCCTTAAGACCTGTGGAATGGGGACAACAGGCAATTAGACAGGAAAGAAATCTGGCAATTGGGGAGCCTTGGGTGTTGTGAAGAGACACAAAACCAGGAGAAGGAGGAAAGCCAGTACATGCTTTGGAACGAGTGAACACAGGGAGAGTAGGGAGAGGAGAGACTGGAGATAAGCACTTTGCTGAGGGGAAGATTTATAAACAAATACATCATAAAGTCTTTTTTTTGGGGGGGGTTGTGGTTCTCTGCAATCACATTGTTGGGAATTGAAGAATGTCCATGATCAGCAGCAGAAGGAACATTCTAAATTGAAAGAATAAGTTGCATCGAAGACTAAGGAACAAATGTTACAATTTGAAAACAATGCTTGCAATCAGCTTTCTGTAATTTTATAAAAATATAACTGTTATATCAATGAAAAGGCTTATGTTTGTAATGTCCTATTTTGTTATTTCTTCTCAAGGTATTTTACTGTTGTAAGATATAGAGAGATTTTTATCTCTCCCTCTTTCTCTCTAGATTGCAGATTCCACAGTTTGGAAAGGCATGTTTAAACGTCCTCCACTATGGTGAATCAGTGACTAGATGCAGACACCTAGCAATCTTGTATTTAACTGAAACTTCCAGAATAACAGCTGAAGCCCTATGTAAAAGATTTACTTATGATATTAGATTATTGCCTCAGTAGGAGATTCTTTATTGCTTTCAAAAAATACTTGGATGCCATTCTCAAGAGAAGTTGCTTGCCTCTTCATAGGTAAAGATGAACTTTGAAATGTTGTTTTGTACATATTTATGCTGAACAATATAAACAACAAAGTGGAGATAAAATGACTGTGTATGAAAAGCCTGACACCGGAATTGTTATGTATTCTGTTGTGGCTCAACACATTATTCTTTTTCTTCTTTGGAGTTATCTGCTTGAAGGCAGATCTGACTCACAGTGACAAAATCTCTGTTGCAGGCAGGCCCCAAATCCAACCCAGCGAAACGGCCAATGCTGTTGGCACCAATCTGATCCACACCAGTCATCTAACTAACTGAGCCATTGATCCCCCAAACAGTTCGTGTTACTGTGGCAATGTTGCAATATTCTACCTGTGTATATTCACCTGCAGCCAAGCGGTATGATGGTTGAGGCTCCAAATCCCTTCTCATCACAGAGTCATAGAGTTATACAGAATGGAAACAGCCCCTTTGATCCAACTCATCCATGTTGACCAGATATCCTATTTGTCAGGATTTGGCCTATATCCCTCTAAACCATTCCTATTCGTGTATCCATCCAGATGCCATTTAAATGTCGTAATTGTACCAGCCTCCACCTCTTCCTCTGGCAGCTCAATCCATACACACACGACTAACTGCCCTTTAGATCCTTTTTAAATCTTTCCCCTCTCGCCTTAAAACTATGCTGTCTAGTTTTGGACTCCCCTACGCTGGGAAAAATATCTTGGCTACTCACCCTGTCCCCATGATTTTATAAACCTTTATAAAGTCACCCCTCAGCCTCCAGTGTTCTAGGGAAAATAGCTCCAGCTTTTTCAGTCTCTCGCTAAAGTTCAAACTCTCCAACCCTCACAACATCCTTGTAAATGTTTCTGAACCCTTTCAAGTTTCACAATATCTTTCCTACAGAGGGAGACCAGAATTGAATGCCTTATTCTAAAGTGGCCTAACCAATGTCCTATACAGCTGCAACATGACCTCCCAACCCCTATGCTCATACAGTGACCAATGAAGGCAAGCATGCCAAATGCCTTCTTCATCACGCTGTCTGCTTGCAATTCCATTTTCATGGAACAATGCCACTTGCACCCCTAGTTCTTTCATCAGCAACACTCCCCAGGACCCTATCTATAAGTGTGTAAGTCCTGCCCTGGTTTGCTCTACCAAAATGCAGCACCTCACATTTATCTAAATTAAACTCCATATGCTATTCCTCAGCCTATTGGCCCATCTGATCAAAGTCCCATTGTACTCACAGTTAACCTCCTTTACTGTCTACTACACCATCAATTTTGGTGTTATCTCCAAACTTACTAATTATATTCTTATTTTCATATCCAAATCATTTATATAAATGACAAAAAGCAGCAGACCCAGCACCCATCATTGCAACGCACCGCTGGTCACAAGCCTCTAGTCTGAAAATCAGCCCTCCAATGACCACCTTCTGTCTCCTACTTTCAAGCCATTTTTTTTGTCCAAATGGCCAGTCTACCCTCCAGAACCTTGTCGAACAACTTGCTAAAGTTCATATAGACAACGTCCACTGCCTTACCTTCATCAACTGCCTTTGTCATCTCTTCAAAAAACCAACTTTCCCACTCTCACCACTGCCATTGACGTGTGTTGCAACCCAGAGCTGGGTAGCCCTGAGGCACTGGGTTTATCAGCAGTGGTAGAGTTGTATTCAAACCTAACATATAACTACATGGTCCAGCGTAGCCCTATTCTAGCATTAGTATCAAGCCGGACTTTTAGCCTGGTTCAATGAAGTGTGCAGGATGCATGCCAGAAACAGCATCAAGCGTATCTTACAAAAAGAGGTATGATGCTAGTGATGCTCCAACATAGGGCAATCTGCTTGTCAAACGTCAGAACGATAAACACAGCTAAGTGATGCCACACCAATAGATCAAATCTAAGTTCTACAGTTCTGCCAGATTTACTCATGAATGGCTACAAGGGGGGTGATCCATTTTAATATCCCAATTCTTAACAAAGGGGAGCCCAGCACATTAGTGGCTGTTCCATCTTGACATCCTCATGTGGACTCCAACATCACAATATCAATCTTCAACCAATTTGTTTCACTCCATGTGACATTATGATGAAGGTGTGCTATTTATATATATTTTACTATCATTTAGTTTAAAGTTTGGATTTTCAACCTGTATTATGTGGATTTTGGTTTGTGTGTTTGAGGTGGTCTGATTTTCTGGAGCCTGAAGTTTTTTGTAAACCAGTATGAGAGACAGAGAGAGAGAGTGTTCCTGGGGTGATAATGGAAATTTTTCACTTTGAGATATTGAAGAATATAAGTTTGGTGTCACTGAGAAGAATCCGTAATTGATTTGTTTGAAGGTCAGTTGAGTGGCTACTCAAGAAAAACAGCTATCAAATACACAAGAATGGAAATGGAAAGAAATGTTAAAGACAAACTTGTAAATGTGATACAACTCAAAATTCTCTCTGGTATTTCAGTACAATACAGTAATCTGATGATGTTGGGAAAAATGGGACTATACTTTTACTGTGTGTTTTTAAATCTTTCAAATTGTGTTCTTTATAAATACTGTAGCCTGGTTAAATCTATTGATATTTTGTTTGGTGTAATAAACAGCTTTCTGTTAAAAGCAGATCTGCAGTATTGTGTGTGTGTTTCAGTGAACAATCACATAGATTACTTTGCTAAAAATGTAATTATCAAGCTAGATTTTAATCTGGAATCTGACTTAACTAATTATAATGACAGCTGTGATTATAAGGATATCAAGAAACAGCTGAATACATTGGATGTTGTAAGGCTAGGGGCCCTGACAATATTCCAGCAAAAGTATTAATGTCTTATACTCCAGAATACATTGTGCCCCGAGTCAAGCATTTTCAGTGCAGCTACAATGCTAGCATCTATCCAACAATATGACAAGTCTATTTTCCACAAAAAGCAGGACAAAACCACCTCAGCCAATTAAATCATGGTGAGGACAATGCAGGAGAGAGAGAGAGAACCTGCACAGTTTCCACCTTTGCTGTTTGATTTCGTGTATTATTGGACATCGGGAGTGCATCTGAGAAAATTAACAAACAGTGAAATTCACAACTAATCTTGGAGGAACTGTTGGGCGAAGTTCACAGCACAGAATCAGATAAGTTAATTGTTGTTTTAAGTCTGTCCAAGAGAAAGGCTGCAGTAGTGAGTATAGTGGATTCTTTCTTGATTATATGTTTTTGGAGATAAGTCTCTTGGTTAAACTAAACATATTAGCCATAGCTATTAATTTAACCTGGGGCAGTGTTTGTAGAGGAATAAGA
>NC_057718.1:64512179-64512286 GCF_004010195.1 Chiloscyllium plagiosum
GATGTTGTGAAACTTGAAAGGGTTCAGAAAAGATTTACAAGGATGTTGCCAGGGTTGGAGGAATTGAGCTACAGGGAGAGGCTGAACAGGCTGGGGCTGTTTTCTCT
>NC_057718.1:64512324-64516021 GCF_004010195.1 Chiloscyllium plagiosum
GCAGAGGGTGGTACGTGTATGGAATGAGCTGCCAGAAGATGTGGTGGAGGGTGGTACAATTGCAACATTTAAGAGGCATTTGGGTGGGTAAAAGAATAGGAAGGGTTTGGAGGGATATGGGCCGGGTGCTGGCAAGTGGGGCAACTTTTTCATGCAGAGGGTGGTACGTGTATGGAATGAGCTGCCAGAAGATGTGGTGGAGGGTGGTACAATTGCAACATTTAAGAGGCATTTGGGTGGGTAAAAGAATAGGAAGGGTTTGGAGGGATATGGGCCGGGTGCTGGCAGGTGGGACTAGATTGGGTTGGGATATCTGGTCGGCATGGACAGGTTGGATCGAAGGGTCTGTTTCCATGCTGTACATCTCTATGACTCTATAACTGCTTATTCACAACCAACAGCAAAGTGATGGAAGGGATCATTAAAAGTGCTATCTGGCTGACACTTTTGAAGGAATAAGCTTCTCACTGATGTCCTTTTTGGGTTTTGCTCGGGCACTCAGCTTCTGACCTCATTACACCCTTGTTCCAAACATGAACAAAAAAGCTGAATTCTAGAGGCAGCAATTGATCAAATCTGGCATCAAGGACCCTCTGCAAAGCTGGGGTCAGTGGGAATCAGTGAGAAAACTCTCTGCTACTTTGATTCATTCCTGGTACAAAAGAGATGGTTGTGAACCTACTGTTGAAGGCCAATCATTTGAACTCAGGACTTCACGACAGGAGTTCTTCAGAGTAGTATTAGTCCCCTAGGCACAACTAGCTTCCGTTTTTTTATCAATGACCTTGCTTCCATCATATGATCAGTAGTGGAGATATTTGCTAATGATTGTACATTATTCCACACCATTCTTGATGTCCAAATACTGAAACAAAGCATTAACATACGTAGCAAGATGTGGATGATATCCAAGCTTGGACTGAAAAGTGACTAATGGTGCCTCACAAGTGCTAGGCAATGACTATCTTCAAACGAAAGAATCTAACCATCTTCATTACCATTACTGAATCCGACACTATCAATAGCCTTGGGTTACCAATGATCAGTAATTATATTGGATCAGCCATATAAATACTGTGGCTAAACTAAAAGTCAAGGACGAGGGATCCTTTGGCAAAAAACTCACCTCTATCTCCGTCGGTATGACAGTCTTCTTCGGCGACTTTCCCCAGTGGTGGAGAATATCAATATTTCATTTTCTCAAACCTAGGAGCTGTGAATTGAACTAAGATGAACTTTGTCCTTTTTTCCTTATCCAAGACTTCCCTTATTAATATAGGTGTCATGGTATGGTGACTTAAACACTTTTTTTGAAAAAATACAAGTGACAATAAATAATTATTCTATTCAGAGTCTGTTCTGACTTGTCAGAAACATGCTAGTATACTCCCCTCTTGCCTGGATGAGTGCCCTCTTTATGGGCATTTAAACAGGCATTGGATAGGCATATGGAGGATAGTGGGCTAGTGTAGGTTAGGTGGGCTTGGATCGGCGCAACATCGAGGGCCAAAGGGCCTGTACTGCGCTGTATTTTTTCTATGTTCTATGTTCTGTGTAACATTGAAGAAGCGTGATGCAAAACATAGCAGTCTGCTTGACTGGCACCTCATCCTTCATCTTCAATATTCACCATGGTGGAAACAGTACGTGCTATCTACAAGATGCACTGCAATAACACACCAAGGTTATTTTTGTAGCACTCTCCAAACATGTGACCACTACCACCCAAAAGGATCAGGCTGGAGATGCATGAAAACATACCACCTGGAAGTTCCTCTCCAAGACATTCACTACCTTTACTTGAAACAATACTTTCACTCCGTCATTGTTTCTGGATCAAAATCCCCTCCTAACCACATTGTGGGTACCAATAAACCCAAGGCCTGCAGTGGTTCAAGAAAACCACTCACCATCACTTTCCATAGAGCAATTAGGTATACACAGTGAATGCTGGCCTAGCCAGTGACACTCACATTCCACAAACCAATAAAACAAGATTACAAGTTGCAAGTCCCAACTGGTTCAGATGTGTGCGATAACATCTCTGGACTGGCTGATTAGAAAATGTCAACAAATTGATTCTTGACTTGTTTAACAATATTAGGAATATATATTCCTTCACCATCAAACCTTGGGGTGAAGTTTTGAACACACAGACACTGCCAAAATGCTCATAAATGAATCTCCCAATTCTTCCGCAGAAGAACATAAAATGCATGACATTTAGAATACTGTTGTCAGCTTTTCTAAGAATCATACAGATCATACATAACTAGGAAATCTTTTGACAGAATGAAAATTTCTACCTGGTGGCTTTTCCAAAATTAAATTATATAGAAGCTTTGGATGGAGCAAAGCTGCAGGAATGGGCACATATATTTGCTGCTTTTTAAACTGTGCACAAAACCCCCTATATTGCTACAAGTGTAAAAGAAAACAACAAAAGGTATTTTTACCTGACAATATATTTTCTGTTTCTTTCAAAAACCAAATTATTATCCAATTCCCCTCTGGTCTTATCTCCAGACCCCCCCCCCCCCCCCCCGCCCCCCCCCACTCCATAGACAGCCAGAATGTCTCTCCAGACACAACCTTCTTTTGACCCAATCTTTCACCAAACCCCAACTCAATCTGATCCAACTCCTCACCAAATTCCCAATATAACTACACTCTGGCCAGACCCACCCTGATAATCCCCAACTCAGTCCCCACTGACCTGACCCTTTCTTACCTACCATAAGAAATTAACCCCTTATTTATCATCCTACCTTTTCACATACCTTGAGTCACAATCTCTGGTATATATTCCACTTGAAAATCTACCCCTCACATACTTATCTTCTCTAGGTGACTGTATGGTTGGCTTCAGGCCCTGTCAAATCTGAAATACGGTAGTACTTGTCATGAGAAAAGGTGTAGTTTCTATCCACTTTGATCCAAATCATGGCTGGCTGCATGATATACAGGACTATGCTGCACGGAAACGTTCAAACATAGATTGGGACTACCATAGTGTTGGGGCTACCACAGTGTTAAGGGATCAGATGGAGAGGAATTTGTAAAGTGTGTATAGGAAAATGTTCTCATTCAGTAGGTAAATGAATCTTTTAGAGAAGAAGCAAAACATGACCTTTTCTTGGAAAGTAAAGCAGGGCAAGTGACTGAGGTGTCAATGGGGGAGTACTTTGGGGCCAGTGATCATAATTGTATTTGTTTTAAAATAGTTATAGAAAAAGTTAGACCCGACTTAAAATATAAAGCTCCAAATCGGAGTAAGGCAAATTTTGCTGATAATGACTGACCTTCTATTACCCCTTTGGGTTAGATTATACCAAAATATCATCTGAGTTAAGAAATTGGTAAGGAACAATAGACAATAGGTGCAGGAGTAGGCCATTCTACCCTTCGAGCCTGCACCATCATTCAACATGATCATGGCTGATCATTCCTAATCAGTATCCTGTTCCTGCCTTATCTCCATAACCCTTGATTCCACTATCCTTGAGAGCTCTATCCAACGCTTTCTTAAATGAATCCAGAGACTGGGCTTCCACTGCCCTCTGGAGCAGAGCATTCCACACAGCCATCATTCTCTGGGTGAAGAAGTTTCTCCTCATCTCTGTCCTAAATGGTCTACCCCGTATTTTTAAGCTGTATCCTCTGGTTCGACACTCACCCATCAGCGGAAACATGTTTC
>NC_057718.1:64519373-64527986 GCF_004010195.1 Chiloscyllium plagiosum
TCGTCCTTGAGGATTTCCTGCACTCTGTCTGTGATGTCTTTAAACCCTGGCACAGGAAGGCAACACACCATCCTTAAGTCCCGTCTGCTGCCACAAAAACCCCGGTCAGTTCCTCTCACTATGGAGTCCCCTTTTACCACGGCTCTGTGCGATGTCTGACTCTTCCGCTCTGTCTCTGCGCCAACTTTTGATTGACAGACCTGGCCACCTCGCGGACTGGCAGTGTCACCTGTCTCTACTGTTTCCAAAAGATTCAACGTGTTCCTGACAGGTACTTCCCTTGAGGTCTCTTGCACCTGTCTCCTATCTGCCTTCTTCATTGTCTGCTCTCTTCTGCTCTCTTCTGGTATGATTGGTGTAATAACCTCGCTGAAGGTCTTGTCCAGAAAGATCTCGTTCTCTCAGATGAGCCTAAGGTCCTCGAGTTCTTTCATCAGTGCTGCAATATGCTCTGTCAGTAGCTGAACATGCACACACTTTCCACACTTATATGAGCCAGACACACCAGAGTTGTTGACCTCCCACATCAAGCACGTAGCACACTGAACCAGCTTGGCAGTCATGTCTTCACCCTCTTCAACAGTGGCGTAATCACTTCACTCAACCTCCTTGTCAAAGACTCCTGAGCTAAAGCCTAATCCACAGGAACTTCCTTGGACCTTCTTTTTGGGGCAAGTCTGTGGACTCTTAATTTAGGTTAGAGGAGGAGGGAGGGAGGGAGGCCCTACTTTGTAGGACCTGGGGTCTAGAACACACCCACTCTAAGAACAATCACTTATCTTCCCGCCCGGCTTTGCACTCTGTCTTCACTTCCACCCAGCTCCCGCCGCTCTCTGATGCGAAAATTGTTAAGAAACTGCTGTCCTTATCCAGTGTCATCTATATGTGACTCCAGAGCAATATGAATTATAGAGATCCTTTCAGTGTGGAAGCAGGCCATTCAGCCCATCAAGTCCACAGTGATCCTCCAAAGAGCATCTCACCCAGACTCACCCCCTTACCCTATTCCTGTAACCCTGCATTTCCTATGGCTTACCCACATATCCCTGGACACTATGGGGCAATTTAGCATGGCCAATGCACCTAAACTGCACATCCTTGTATTGTGGGTGAAATTACCCCCAACCCCATGCAATTTAATTTTGTTTGCTCACCTCTTGCGTGAGACTTTATCAGAAGTCTTCTTAAAATCCAAACACACCACATTCACAGGTTCCCCCTTATCAATTCTGCTATTAACATCCTGAAAAAACACTCTTAACAGGTTTGTCAAGAATGATTTCCTCTTCAATAATCTATTGTGACCTTGATCAATCAGGCAATTATTTTCTAAATATTTAGTAATCACATTAATTTACAATAGATTCTAGCATCTTTTCTACTATTGATATGAGGCTAATAGGTCTATAGTTCCTTGTTTTCTCTCTCCCTTCTTTCATAAGCAATGGGGTTACTTTTGCAATCTTCCAATATGCAGGCACCATTACAGAATTGTTAGAATTGTGAAAGATGATCACCAATGAATCACCATCTCTGCAGCCATATCTTTTAATACTTTTTGGCGAAGGTCCCACTGATCTGTCAATTTTCAGTTCCAAAAATTTCTCAAATACTGTACTATCTTTTTGCTACTACTAATTTCTACATTCTCATTAGATTTTTGAATTTTAATTATTTCAGGGTAACTTCTTCCTCTGTGAAGACGGACACAAAGGACAGAATCCTATAGCGACCTGAGCAAAATGAGCTATGGCAGAATCATTTAAGAAGCCCAGCAATGCCCATCTCAACATTGGGAGCATTCTATACTGTCTGAGTTTTCACTAGTCACCAATTAAAGAAGATTATTACTTGTTAAATGTCTTATTAATGTCTATACTCACCTCATCAATACTTAAACTTCCTATCTCAACAAATGTGCCAAACAAGCTAGACATCGAGAATTCTTGACATGGAAATCAGAACGTGTATCTGCTGACTTCGGCTTGCCACTTGCTGAAGAACCTCCATGTTAGACACTGGGCACCAACATCGAAAGAATCTCCATGGGCATTGGCCGCATGAACCATGTGTCCACAGATACTGATCTGACATGTGCTTCTAAGAACCCTCTGATCTCAGCACATAGAGGCATACAGCATGGAAACAGACCTTTCAGTCCAACCAGTCTATGCCGACCATAATCCCAAACTAAACTAGTCCCATGTACATTATCAGACACTTCTATATTTCATACTGCACTAACATCAATCATTGTAATACAACTGCAAGGGTTCTGTGTGCTTAGGAACACACACCCAATTCAGGGACTGGAAAAGGCTACATCTATGGAGTCTTCACTTGCTGTCATAGTGCTCACTCACTCTGAGCCTGCATGCCTTCATTGCATTGTATTGCCTTTGTGCACACTTTGCCCTCTCACCAAGAGCTACCAGCCATATTACTTAGGTCTTGCTGTGCTTTTTGACAAGAACAAAGATAGGAATCTTGTGATAATTATCAGCAGGCATCAACCAAGTCAAAAGCCTTTTCTCACGGGGAGTCCATCACAGCAAATCAAGGACAACTCCCAACACCAGCCCAGGGGCTTAGACATGGTTAATCAGTCAGTCGGGGTGGTCTGTGTCAAGATGATTTTCACCTGAAGGGTGAGGAACCGATGGCTGGGCAGTCCACCACCCATCTTGACTCTTTGAGGGATGTTTCCTTCCGAGAATGAGAGAGATGCAGGTATTACAGGAGATCAAAGTGGGTGGCACTGCTGTGACTTTCAGAGTTGTCCAGAGTGAGTGAGTTGGCAGAGAAGAGGACATGTTGGGTTAGTGGTGTGGAGAGGCTGCAGTTAGGGCAATTTTGCAGGCAATAGTGGGAGAGCATGAGCCTTGGTGGGAGGTAAGTGCAGTAGCAGAGATACAATTGACTGTGAGGTATCAGAGAGATGATGGAGGTACTTATGTTGACAGAATGGAGAAGATTTGACATTCTTCCCACTGTGCTGATCATTCTTCCAGATAACTGAGGCTGTACTGACCAGGCTGGCATCCTTGAACCGCACTAGCGTGCTTTGGGTTTGATTGACATCTTTTAGCCCCAATATTTAAAGACCAACGAGGTCCCTCTCTGGCTGTGGTGGGGTCTGTAATGCTACTGAAGTTAAGATACTGCAATTTGAGGCTGCTAACCCCATTCACTCTATTTTAACCCTTTCTTCAGATCGTTCCCACTAGTTGGGCAATGGTTTTGAAGTGAACAATTGACTCTGAACCTTCTATCTTTTTCATGAAATAGCTGCTGCAACTAGTGGTCATTTTAAAAGTAAACGCAACAATGCAAAGTCATGGTTGTGACCTTGGACATAAAAAGGAACTTTGACAAATGATCGATACGCAACAATGATGGTGTTTCCAGGTAATCAAAACCATACTTAGAATTTCCCTAAGATATGGGAATTGTGCCATTATTATGCAAATGACAGTCCCGAGAAAACTATTCAGGTAGGTGTGATCCTGTGAATGGATGAGCCCTCATGCTAGTGAACCACAACAATAATCTAGTCAAGTGCAAATCCTGGCCCACTTCTGGACCTGGTGAAACTCTGCTGCTGAATTTGCATACATTCCACACATTTCCCAGTACTGAAATAAGAAATAGTGGAAATGTTCAGCAGATTCACCTGCATCTCCAAAGAGAAATTACCGTCACCATTTAGGGCGTCAACCTCTCCTCAGTTCACGGTATTTTTCTGACAGGTTAAAACCTGAAGCATTAACCAGGTTAATGCTTCAGGTTTTAACCTGTCAGAAAAATACCGTGAACTGAGGAGAGGTTGACGCCCTAAATGGTGACGGTAATTTCTCACTCAGATGTTGATAGATTCCCTTTGTTTCTACAACTCTTTATATTTAGCATTCTAGTAGTTCATTATTTTCCACCACTTCTTTGAATTACTTACTCCCTGAGCCCTATGTATGCATTGCCTTCATGTGCATCTGATCTATTTGCTTACTTAGTGTAACTTATTTTACACTAATGATGAGATATAGTTTACCATAGGATGGGGTTTACTATAGTTGGAACACAAGATATATAATCTGTTTTTCCCTTTAATTTCCAGAGTATGCTTACAGTTCTTAAATGCCTCTGAACTCACACTGGTTTAAAATCTGCTTTGGAAATGCAAGATGATGAAAGGTTTATACTACCCAGATGACAGATGGGGGAACTGAAGTTGAGGCTGTTTTTCCTGCTCCCAAGGTTCCTGCTTCTTGGTGCTGATGTTCTCCCTGGAGTGTGTTTGAGAGACCCTCTGATTTGAGTGGCTTCTTTTAACTAGTTGTCCATGTCATTCCCAAGGACAGTGGCTTAACAGTAGTTTGATGTAATAATGTAATTAGCATAATTCATTTACTCCATGTAAATTGAGTTTCTGTCCCATGAGGGGATTACAAAATACTGTACTGGATATCATATTTTTTCTGTTGATTTGAGCTGTCCCTAGGAACTGGGCTTTCTTAAAAACTGTTCTACTGAACTTCAGATCTATTATTTCACATGAAACCTTGCAGCATTGTCTCATCAACACCTATTCAAAAGTCAGAAGTCACACAGCTTTCAGGTTGACTTCACCTGACGAAGGAGCGGCACTCAGAAAGCTTGTGATTTCAAATAAACCTGTTAGACCATAACCTGGTGTTGTGTGACTTCTGACTTTGTCCACCCCACTCCAACTCTGGCACCTCCACATCATATTCAAAGTTCAAACAAGGTGGATGGCTTGTGTATTTATTGGGTGTTTGATCTAATTTGATAGTGAATGCTGCAAGTTTCCTGGCTCAGTATCTCAGTTCCACTGTCTCATAAACACCTATTCAATATAATCAATCAAGGGAACTGGTTTGCATATGTGTTTGTGTGGCCTGATCCAATTCCCAGCACACTATTCAGTTGGCCAATATTGCTTTTAGTGTCCCAAGGGAGTTGTTATTTTATTTAAGGGAGACATTCCACTACCTACACCAAGATCTAAATTCTCATCTTTCTCTTGCTTCCATGCTGTCTCTGCTCATGCCATTTCTGAACTTAGCTTGGCTTGAGTCCCAACTCCTATGCCTCCTCAGCACTATTATGATGACGACACAATTTACCGAGGCAAAAGTGAGGACTGTAGAAGCTGGAGATCAGAGTTAAGAGTGTGGTGCTGGAAAAGCACAGCAGGTCAGGCAGCATCTGAAGAGCAGGAAAATCAATGTTTCAGGCAAAAGCCCTTCATCAGGAAAGCCCTACACAATTTACTTTCCTTGCCTCCATGTCATCTGATATTCTACTGCTCCACATTCCTTCAAAGCAGCCATAATTAAATTCTGTTTAAGGAAAAAGCCTTGGTCTCCCCATTCTTACAAACCAGTGGCTTATTTCTAAACTGCCATTCATCTCCAAAGTTCTGGAACATGTGGTCTCCTTCCAAACCATTAATCTCTCCTGGAACTCCATGTTGTAACCCTTCTGTCGGGTTCCATTCTTGCCACAGTGCAAAAACAATTCTTATCAAAGTTACCAATGTCATTTTATGTGACTGTGACATAGGAAAACTAAATATCCTTCTCCATTCTGCCTTATCTGGAGGCTTTGAAATGACCAATGTGATGTTATCCAAGTAGGGTTAGAAATGCATTCTTGTCTTTCAATTCTTATTGATTAGATCATAGATAGAGTGTTGCCTGCAATGGCTTCTCTTCCTGCACATGCACAATTACATCTCATGTCTCCCTCAAATCTTGGACCGCTCCTATTTCTCATCCACATGCTGTCCCTTGGTAACTCCATCTATAAGATCTAAATGGTCAGTGATCAATTGCATGTACACACTGATGACACTCACCTTCACCTTATCACTAAATTCCTGACCCCTCTGATATTTCAAAATTGTAGGACTGCTTGCCCAACATCTCACAGCAATATCATGATTGTCACTTCCCTCCAAGATCTTGCTTTGTCCTGTTTCTGCTCCAGCAGGTTTACAAGCTCCGGGTTAACAACTCTCTCAGATATTTTTGCTCCTTCAGACCTCATGATCTCTTCCAATCTGAATTGCCATCACATCTGGAATTCCCTTCCTAAACCTTTCTTCCTTTAATACTTGCCTTAAAATAAATGTCTTTAATCAACATTTTGTTATTCGTGGCAATATTTTAAGTTATTCAGTGCCAATTGTCTTTGGTAATGATCCTTTGACGTTCCTCGGGGCAGTTATGTTCATTAAAGTAATTATGTAAATACAAGTTGTTGTAATCAACAATGACAAAATTAATGTCAACTTGAGTTGATTTTCACTCCTCCACCACCCCACCCCAGTTCCTCAATTCCCAATTCAAAGCAGCAGGAGAGGCTTTTAGCAGTATTGAACTACAGATTATTTTATTTGGCAGGTATTCCCTGCAGTGACAGTGAAGGATCCTGCCTGATGAGGTTTACAGCTTAAAATTTAGTGCTACTTCCCATAGAACACAGAACAGTACAGTACAGTATCAAGCCCTTTGGTCCAACTTGTCTGTGCCCACCATGATGCCATTCTAGACTAATCCCTTCTGCTTGCACATAGTCCTTATCCCTCTCTTCTCTGATCGTTCATGCATCTAAATGCCTCTTAAATATTGCTATCATAACTGCCACCTCCCCAGGCAGTGCATTCCAAGTGCCTACCATACCATCTACGTAAAAAACGTGCCTTATACATCTCTCTCCGTCAACCCGTCGGTATTTGACACCTCTCACCATCAACCTTTTAGTATTTGACATTTCCACTCTCAGAAAAAGACATGTACTTGATTGATTTGGGTCTCAGTATTTATAGATGAGGGACATGTCTATCTGTAAGGAGGCCCTCAGTCACGTGGTATTGAAAATAAAGTGCAGTGATTTCAAATTGGTCAGCCCATTTCCTCCATTTTAACTCTTTACAGACTAAGTGGGTCGGGCAAAAGTTTGAAGTTAAACCCACTGACCCTGACTCTCCTGACTTTATCAGGTACTCTGTGTTCGACTGCAGCTATTGGTCACTTAAAATGTAAATGTAATAAAGCAATAATTAATAATTAAACCTTTTAGAGAAGGGAATCTGCCACCTTTACCTGCTGTACTCTACCCATGATCCTAAATCCACAGCAATGGATTAACTGTCCTCTGAAATAGATTAATGAGGCACTCAGTTCAAGACGAATTAGAAATTGGTAACAAATGCCAGCAAAGTCCATAAACCATGAGAGAAGACAGTAACAGGAACAAACCAAGAAACCAAAAGTAAATGACAAATATTCAATGTGTAATGTTGCAAGTGTTCCCAGGCAATAAAAATAGTAGATAAAAAATCCCCAGGGGACTTTTGAGCCTGCCAGTACCATATAAGTCATATTCTTTCCAATAAATTGTTGAAGCAGCCATTGGGCATGGATGATTTGGAGATGCCAGAGTTGGACTGGGACGTACAAAGTTAAAAATCACACAACACCAGTTTATAATCTAACAGGTTTAATTGGAAGCACACTAGCTTTTGGAGTGCTGCTCCTTTTAACATTGGGCAGGGAAACTGCCTTCAGATGGTAACTGAGAAGCAGAAAATTAAGGCCTCCAGCCAAGCTGTTTTGGACATTTGACAATTTCAAATGTTTTACATAACAAAGCATGTAAATAACACAAATACTTTGCAAATCAATCAGCATTTCCAAAGAAATTGGTTTGGTGTCAACCCATTTCATCCACATTTAGAACCTACATATTAACCTGTTCTGTCTTACTTCAAATACTAATGAAGTTCCTAAGTTTCCAGTCCTTTCTTTCATTGCCAGGTTTTGGTATTTTCAATTTCTCTTCAGTCCTTTTTATTCCTTTCTTCCTACCTCATAGTTTCCCCATTGATCTACATCCACAGTCCCCTAGAGATCAACAGATTTTTGATTTGTATAATCCATTGTTTCTGGCCACAGCTATGGTGACCCAAGAACCAGTCAGCAAGAATTTAATCTCAATTGATTGAAAACAAAGGAATAGTTGGGTGACCTTAAGAAGTTAGCAAGGATATAAATCATCCTATTTTGTGTATTAGGTACAACCTGCATATTTATCATGTAGACACTTTAATGACACCTTGCCCCAGCTTGTTCTTGATGTATGCAATTTTTGACCCTAATGATAATAATTGGGTTGATCTCTGTCTATGCCCAATTAGAGTGCACAACTAATCTAACATTGATTTGGAGATGCCGGTGTTGGACTGGGGTCTACAAAGTTAAAAATCACACAACACCAGGTTATAGTCCAACAGGTTTAATTGGAAGCACACTAGCTTTCGGAGCGACGCTCCTTCATCAGGTGATAGTGGAGGGCTCGATCGTAACATAGAATTTATAGCAAAAATTTGCAGTGTGATGTAACTAAAATTATACATTGAAAAATTGATTGTCTGTTAAGCCTTTCATCTATTAGAATACAATGATAGTTTCACTTCTTTCATGTGTAAATCACAAAACCCTTTTTTTTAAAGTTGCATTCTCGGGTTAGCTGTTAACAATGGTGATAGCATATGTTGAAGGTGTTGGCCCCCTGTGTTCTCTGTCTATG
>NC_057718.1:64529122-64590094 GCF_004010195.1 Chiloscyllium plagiosum
ATGTATAATTTCAGTTATATCACACTGCAAATTTTTGCTATAAATTCTGTGTTACGATCGAGCCCTCCACAATCACCTGATGAAGGAGCGTCGCTCCGAAAGCTAGTGTGCTTCCAATTAAACTATAACCTGTTGGACTATAACCTGGTGTTGTGTGATTTTTAAATCTAACATTGAATTTTATTTATTTTGTGTAAGTAAGATATGGGAGGTACATGAAGCGTAGGTAGGTGGGGAAACTGTGATGTACAGCTAAACATAGTCAGCGAGTCTTTATAACATCTAAGTGTATTGTGTAATCAATAATTGTGATTTTCTTTCTAGAAGAATTTCATGCTGGTTTGGTTCACGCCAAACAACTTCTGTGTTCTGAGAAATCATAATAAGAAATCACAAATTCTAGTGTAATGCGTTGTAATGTGCCAGTAATTCTTTGAATATATTTCGCTTTAAGTTGTCCATCACTTCTACTGACTAACTTCTCTATAGTTGTGGGCAGTTAAGGGTTAAAGTAGTGGGATTTAGTAAATAATAGAAGTCAGAATTATATTCTGGATAATACACTGTTATCCTTTGTTTGAAATCTTTCTATTTCAGTTTTAAAATGTCTTTGGTAAATATAGTGCCATTGAGAATAATTTCACAAGAACATATTATTATGGGTAATTTTGCACAATACTAAGCCATATCAGGAAATCCTGAGAAATTGATTTTTTAACATGAGTTGGAAATTGCATAGAATTGTTACAAGGCTCAAATCATTTAGCCCAAATGGTTTATGCTGATGGTTCTATTCCACACAAGTCTCATCTCATCTTAAATTCTCTCACATTAACTGCATGCTTTCTATTCCTTTCTCCTTCATGTACTTGACTAGCTTCACCTTAAAGGCATCAATGTTAGTTGCTTTAAATCATCCTTATGGTAATAAGTTCCATATTCTAAACTCTCTGTGTAAGAAAGCTTCTCCTGGATTCTTCACAGTATTTATTGGCGAATGTCTTTTATTTATCACATTTATTTATGTACTTCCTCATACACATTTCTTTCTACTGTTGTGTGGAAGCTGTTTTTGCTGGCCTGTTTGTCTGCAGCCACGAAGTCAGTCATGTTATTGGTTGCCTAGCTTAAACCCCTTGCCCTGGATGGCCCCCTAGCCAGCTACAACATTCTGTAACAAACACATAGCTTCTGCTTTTCTCACATAACTCATGAACTGTTTATCTGCAGCCACCTGCTAAGCAAAGCTGCAACCAAGGCAGACGTTATCAATGGGCGGATATAGTATCTGAAGGGTGCATTGACTCAAGGTCTGAATACAATAGCTTGTTATGTAGTCTTAGGCAAGGCTGACCTCAGACTTTAGCTAGTGTATTGCCACTTAGGCCATCTTGTGTATTGCCACGTAGGCCACCTTGTGACTATCTTGTGGTTTTGTGTCTGATTGAGCAACTGTCAGCTCGGCGTCTGTTGTACTATGTAAATCCAACGCGATCTGGAGTGCTTTGGATTAGCACTGGACCGTACAAAGGAAAAGTGCACTCCCCACGATATCATGCAATAAAGTTTGTTAATGCTCAAGGTCTGAGTCTTGAGAATTTCATCAACAACAGAGTTAGACTAACATGCAGACTGTGGGAAATAAGGTGACAGGCATACTTAATTGTTGAGGAGGTCCCTCCCAGCAGTGAATTAAGGTAACTGAAAACTGAAGATGGATCAAGCTTCCCACAGATTGATGCCCTTTAAAATGGCACCCAGTTCTTTGAACCCGATGAAGTACTGAAGGGGTCATCAATCTTCTGTACATCATTGCCCATACGTGATCAAGCATCTGGGCCTTACATATCTAGGCAGCTGGCCACTGAATGATTGTGTGTGGCCGACCTTCCTACCTACGAGCTGGTATACTGCCAGCTGGTTGCCCCGCTGCCAAGACAATTGGTGTTGGTTATGATATCAGTCATGGACTCACAGCAGGCAGCCATCATTGAACTAAATCTATTTACACGTTCCTAACAGAAAGGGCAACACAGAGGACAATATGGAAGGATGAGGATAAATTGAAGAAATTGGGATGTTCTTCTTTTACTAAAGAAGATTGATAGCAGATTTGACAGAGGTTTTCAAAATCATGAGTGGACTGGATAGAATACATAGGGAGAAGATGTTTCTGCTTGTAAGAGAGAAAAAGGACAAAGGGTCATGCATTTAAAGGGATGTGCAGAAAAAGCAAAGGTGATGAGAAAAAAACTTTTTCACTCAGCGAGTAGTTATTATGTAATGCATTGCCTGGAAAAGTGATGGATGCAGGTTCAATTGAGGCATTCAAAATAATTATTTGGATAGAAATACTGTAGAGAGGTATGGGAGAAAGGCAGGAGTTTGGCATCAGGAAATAGAATCAGATCAGGCAGAAACAACTGAACTGTGTCGTGACAATTCTGTGAATCTTTGTTCAGACCATGCTACATAGTAGACTTCCTCTCCATTTAAAATCTCTTCCTTTTTAATTTGTTCATAGGATGTGGGCATCACTGGCTAGTCTAGCACATTTTGTCAATCTAAAATTATCTTGAAGAAGCTGGTGGTGAACTGCCTTCTTGGACCACCTGGAGTCCCTGAGGTGTAAGGAACCCCATAGTCTTTTCAGGAGGGAGTTCTAGAATTTTAACCCAGATGCTGTGTGATTTGGAGAGGCCCTTGCAGGTAATAGCACTCCCAAGCATCTGCTTGTCTTTATAGGTGGCAGAAGGTGCAGATTTAGCCTACAGTGCACCTTGTAGATGATACACATTACCATTACCATGGTGGTCATTTGAGTGAATATGGAAAATGGTGAATTTGGGGTGCCAGTCAAGTTGGCTGCTTTGACCTGAATAGTGTCAAACATTTAGAATGTTGTTGGAATTTCAATCATTCAGGAAGTGAAGTCACAATCCTAACCTGTGTCTTGTAGATGGAGGACAGAATCTGGGAGACAAAAGATGAATTACTCACCAAGGATTCTTAGCCTCTGACCTGCTGCTCTGGGCATGGTATTGCTGATGCATATGGTTGATGCAGTTCAATTGCTGGCTGGTTCGTAGTAGGAGCTTCAGGGGCAATGTTGTTGAACGTCATGAAGGAGATGTTTAAATTCTCTCTTGTGGAGCTGACCAGTGTTTGTCACTTGCCAGTGATCAGCCCAAGTCTGGACTTTGGAGGGACATAAGGAACTGGCTTCAGAATCTAGGAGTGGTGAATGGTGCTGAACATTGTGCAATCATCAGTGAATGTCCCCACTTCTGAGCTTATGATGGCGGGAAGGTCATTGATGAAGTAGCTGAGGATAGTTAGCCCTAGGACACTACCCTGAGGAACTCCTGCAGAGATGTCCTGAAGCTGTGATATCTGACTTCCAACAACCACGACCACCTTACTTTGTGAGATATGTGACTAAGCAGCGGAGAATTTGTCCCCAATTCTCATTCACTCCGCTTTTGTTAAGGCTTCTTGATGCTCCACACTCTGTTGAATGCAGACTTGACATCAAGGGTATCACTCTCATCTCACCTCTGGAATTCAGTTCTTTGTCAATGTTTGAACTGAGGCTGTAATGAGGTCAGGAGCTGAGTGACATTGGCAGAACCCAAACTGGATGTCACGGAATGGGTTATTACTGAGCAGGTACTGCTTAATAGCACTGTTGATGATCCCTTCTATCACTTTATTGAACATTGCACAATCATCAGTGAAAGTCCCCACTCGAGATTATAATACTCAAGGTGATCGAATGTATACTTAGCCTACTGGACACACTTTCCTCATTCCTGAAGAAGGGCTTATGCCCGAAACGTCGATTCTCCTGTTCCTTGGATGCTGCCTGACCTGCTGCGCTTTTCCAGCAACACATTTTCAGCTCTGATCTCCAGCATCTGCAGTCCTCACATTCTCCTCTCTACATTACTCATTCAGTGTCATTGCTATTACCATCAGTGGCACCTAACTTTTACATTACAGTACAAATGGATACATGCAAATAAATTTTCAAAATACAATATCTATCTGTAAATGTAACAGGTAAGTTGCAGCAAACAAAAGGCATCAGAGCAGACGGAAATGAATTGGCCCATTGAGTTTGAGATGAGAGGATAGAAAAACTTTTATTGTCACATAAACCCAATAGTGTAGTGAAAAGTTAATATATCACCAATTACAGTGCCAATGTAGATACAAAAGTACCTAGGCACAGCCTCATTTGTTACAGGATTGTAGACAATACAGAAATAAAATGTCCAGTATTGCAGAAAAGAGTCAGTACAGAAGACCACGTGGGCACTTAGCTTCCAGTCCACAATGAGCCCTGGCTCCACACTGTGCTAGCGAAATGCCATGCCTGGAGGCTGCTGCAGGAGCTGGAAGGTCATCATGCCATGCCAGGGGGTCCATATGGGGACCCTGCGCCAGGTGGGAGGTTACCACACCAGACCTGGCGTTTGCTGCAGGGAGGCCAGGAGAATGCCACACCATGCTGGGAGGCCATTGTGGGATGCTAGGAGGTCACCATGCCTCAGGCTGGGGGTCTGTCAGAGGCTGGGAATCATCACCAGAGGCCAGGGATTGTCACTGTTCGTCAGAGGTCACCAGAGGCTGGGAGTCTTTGGATTTGAATGACTCACTGAATTTGGCAATATCAATATTTCTTCTAGGTTGTGCTGCACTGAGGTTCCATGCCCATTGATCACCAGAAGTCAATACTGCATGTGGAAGTCAGAAGTCCATGCATTAAAAAAAATAGTGGGAGTACTAGTCTACATCCCTCCATGTGTGGACTCTCACCTTTTCACCTATTCTTGTGTCCCTTCTGAACTTGGCTTTCATACATTGATATCTGTCATCCAAGTAATTAATATGAATTGTAAATAATTGTAGACCCAGCAGTGATCCCTGTGGCACTCCACTAGTTACAGGTTGCCATTCTTAAAATGTCTACTTTATCCTAACTCTTTTGTTTCTGTTATTTAGACAATCCTCTATCCACGCAAACAGATTACCCCCAATACTGGGAGCTGTCATCGTATTAAGTATCTTATATACAGTTCCTTATTTTTGGATAAATCCTTTTGTATATCCAAATGTATAACAACTACTGATTCTCCTTTATCTATCCTGTTTGCAACCATCCTAAAGAACTCTAATGAATTTATCAGGATGATGTTCTCTTCATGAAGGCATTGATTCTATATATTTCTAAATGTTCTACTATAACATCCTTTTTTAATGAACTCTAACAATCTCCCAATAACAGATGTTAATGTTCAAAATAAGCAAGGAACCAAGAATTCTGGAAATCTGAAGCACTCTGGAGGAGGGTCACTGGGCCTGAAACATTGACTTTGCTTTTTCTCCACAGATGCTGCTGAGTTTCAGCACTTGAGTCGCTCTGCCATTCTATACAATCATGGTTGATCTGATGGTCATCTCAAATTCTCATTTCCTACCCCTCTGATTACCTATTGACTCTTTGCTTAAGAAGAATCTATTTACCTCTGCCTAAAAAAAAGTTCAGGTCTCTGCTTCCACCACCTATTCAGAAAGGAGTCATAAACCTGAGAGAACATTTCACCAAATCTCTGAATCTGATTTTTAAACAGTGATGTCTAGTTCTAGATTCTCCCAAGAGGAAACATCTTCCTCACATCTACCTGGTCAAGACCCTATGGAATTTTATATGTTTAAATCAAACTCATCTCAGCACATAACAATTTAAACCATTCCAGGCGTTAGTCTAGTAAACACTCACAAAATTGCCTCGGTACAAACTCGATGGACCAAATGGCCTATTGCTTGATTTTATGAATCTAAGTGTAAGAAAGCTACAAATTACACTATGATGCAACACACAGTGCAGGTTAAAATATGCACATTGTTTGCAATCAACTTAATTTTATTTTTGAATCTGCAGGCATGTCATGGCTTGAAATTCTAATGGAGAGCAGGATGAGTTTGACTTCCCAGGGAATAACTGGTCCTGAAACAAGTCTTTGTTGACAAATTGGGGTAACTAGTAGATTTCACTGAGTATCCTAAGCTCACGGCAAAACTCATAAAGAGAAGTGAGATTACCTATGGTGGCTTAATAGAAATATTTCATATTACGGAGAAGAAACTGTGGGCAGCCAGCAAGGAGAGGCTGAATTAAACTCAACAAGAAGAGAAGAAAACCTAGAATATACTATCGTTGTTTAGAATTGCATTGAAGGATAGCCAGACCAAAGTCGGTGTTGATGAGGAAATATACTTTAAGCACCAAAAGCATTTCACAATCAAGGATAATTTACTAGCTTATGATAAAAGATTAGTTATTCTAGCCTCCATTCAGAAAGGTATATTGGAAAGGGTATGCTGGGGATACTTAGGTATTGGTGGTAGTACATCCAGGGTTCAGTCAGCAGTATACTGGCAAGTGGTCTTTAAAAACAATTGAAGGTCTCTTAATTCATTGTGATGTCTAAAATTATAAGGTATTGTCAAGTCTGGAACACACTCCTGTTAAAATTGATGGCAGATCAGAAGCTAAATCTCAGCCAAACCTATAAAGAGAAGTGAATACTGAGAACTAGAATGAGCAGCACAACTCACTGAAGCCCATTCATTTAAAAATTGATATTATTTAGACCACAGAACAGCCTGGTGGGATCACATAGAAATGGCAGAATTACTGATACCAGTGACAAAGATTATGCAAGCAGCAACCTTCCAGTTATATACCTGAGAGTGTGAACAGGTCAAGTTTACCAAACAATCATAGAGAGCAAATGAAGGCATCCAGGCTGATCAACACACTCGAAGAAGGTATGCTGTGTATAACTCCATGAGAGCTAGACCAACATCCACAGTCCCATAACAGGATCAAGGAAAAGAACAAATTGCTTTTCTGAGCAATCAGAATATAATGAAAAGAAATGACTTTTCCAATCAGAAAGATATTGCTTGGTCCAGAAACTTAGGATATTACAAAGAAGAAATAACTTATTTAAATTTTAAAACTGTGTTTTATACTGGAAATTTGTCAGGTTAAAGGTCCCCCCAGATGATTTATGGAATAGCAGAGAAGTGTTCCTCTGTGAAGGAAATGCCAAGGATTGATGTCCTCCAGATAAGGAAATGGGCCAATAACAAGGTCTACAAGGGACAACTTCCTCATCAAAGGATATCTGAAAAATAAAATATCCTTCAGTGGAGAAATGATCCAAAGATCATCAGGGTTAACAGTCTTCAAACAAAATACCTATCCTTCTTTCAAATCTAAAGAGAAAGTCTTCTGAGAAGTGTAAAATGTCCAGACAACCTGCTTTTGTGAAATCAAAAACTCGCTGAGGAAATGGGGATATAATAAATATAATATAGTTGTGTACATGATTGTATAATGGATTGACAATAGAGGATGAATCTTGGGGAGAAACGTTGGTAAGGCTATGCTTCTGAAGGGGCTAATGCTCATGTTACCATAACTTCACCCATTTCACTGATGTCACACAGTCTGTGGGTAGAGGCAAGGAACTCTACCCAAGTATTTGGACAGAGCAGATGCATCTGTACCAGCTCTTTGATTTTCCAATGTTTATATACAAACAAATGTATTTGTACTTGATGCTATCAAGCAATGAATCTTCTTGTTATCTAAGAACCCTTTTCTGTAGATACTCTACAACAGTGTATCTTCTTCCACTAATCACTAGATAGGCCCAAGGCAAAGTAAAGGAAAAAGAGAATTGGTGGCAGCAAACTACCTCAAACATCCTCATCCAATAGCACATACTGGTAGAGATGGAAAATACCACAAGGTGCCCCAAGCGGTCGCCTGGGGAAATATCGCATTTCACAATCATGGACAAAGTACTAGTGTATGAGAAAAGTACTATGGCGTGTTGTTCTCTGTACAATGAGGCCAAGCAAAGTGATGAACTCTTGCAGCAGGGTGTCAGGGAGATGCAAGACTTATTTTCATTTCTCTAGGTGTTACTTGACCTTGTCCCATAGTGTGGCCCAATTACACCATTTTTTTTAATTTGGCAACTTCACTTTTAACCACTTATGAGCAAATTGGCTCATGGTAACTGATCAAACACTCAATTCATGTGATGTAAATATTCCTCTAAGATTTGGCCAAAATGTGTTGATATCTGTAGCACAGTTAAATGATCTTTTAATTACTTTGTTGGTAATCGTTGAAATGCTGCTGGAGAATTTTCATTCCAAACAACATAACTTTACATCTAACCAGTGTTAGAAAAGCTGATATTTCTTTGTTCAATTAATGTATTTTCCCAATATCCTTTTAATAGGTCAATTTCAGTGGTGAACCACAGGTGTCCAATTCTTTTAGTGCAGTTTTCTAGTTGTGTATTCAGAAAGAAATCCACCCTTGTTGCCATGTTGACTTTATGATCTTTGTGACCCATCAGGTTTCAACACCACAATGGGTGAATACTATGATTCAATTCAATAATGCCATTACCTATCAGGAACTTAATTGCTTCCCTCACTAAAACCTCTGGATTGAACCTAGAAAAACGTTGTTTCATGGGAACAGGTTCATTACATTATGATCATATACAGCCATAGACATTATCCAGGCCTATTTACAAAAATTGATTAATAAGTCTCTAATAGCCTTATAAGTCATTTTGATAATTTTCTGGAAACTAAACATAATATTCCATCCAACATTTTAACCACCAATGCATAATACAACTTCTTAATCGTTCTCCAGTTTTTTAATGGTTCATTTTCACTCCCTTTGCTCATTACCATACGTACGCTTCTGTTCAAATTTTCCCCTCACAACATCTCTTACCAATAAACATGACGCATTCACTGTTTTTTTTAATCCTGTCCAGTGTACTCACATATCATTTACATAACTGAGCTTCTTTTTGATCTTCCTGCAATAAAGTTCCACAATATGGTCTTGTTATCTGCTTTCTTTTTCATCTTTTGGTAAGCACTTTTCAAGAGCTTTTTTGTCTAACTCATACAATTTGATTAGTTTATTTCTGAAAATCAAAATATAAGTTGGAAATGTAGTTTCTGAATTTGAGTTTATAATTTCTTTAAAACTAAATTAAAACTTTTTTTATGTAATGTCTATGTATCAGTTCAACAGAACTGAATCCATTTGCAGCATCCCTATTAGCAAACATTAACAAAATAATTCCTTTATTCCAATAGTTGTTGATAATTAGATAAAATCACGGACTTTAAGGTTCAATAGCACATTTCAAATGCTACTTAAGAGTACAAATATTAAACCGAATACATAAATTATTATCAGGCTATTCATTATTTCTTTGAATATTTGTGGTGCAAAATTTGATCCACAATTTGATAGTATTTCTTTGGGTCATCATATCTTCAAAGCAGGATAATTTAAGCACGGCCAATCCACCTAACCTGCACATCTTTGGACTGTGAGAGGAAACCACAGCACCTGGGAAACCCATGCAGACATAGGAAGAATGTGCAAACCCCACATGAACAGTCACCTGGAATTGAACGCAGGTCCCTGGCATCATGAGACAGCAGTGCCAACCACTGTACCACCCTATCTTGTTGGTACATCCATTATTGTTAAAAGATAGTCATTCCCAATCCTAATGTTAGGGGTTACATCCCACACAATCCATTAAAACCATAGTAAATACGTTTTTGAATTAACATGATGTTTGGGATTTCATCACTTCCTGACACATTTGACATGTCTGGAAAAAGCTGACCACATCTTTATGTAATCCTGGCTAAAATAAATGTTTTTTGTGTTTTTTGTATTTTCCTAACATTTAACTGACCCATCAGTTTTGGAATTTTTTGAACTACTCAAAGTTTGTTATGATATTCAGATGGGACTATAATCTGATGGACTACTGGCCATTCTTCATCAGCGGGTGTTATAGATTATCTCTATTTTGTCATTCATACTTTGCCTTTCATATCACAATCAAGTTTTAGTTCTGACAATTTCTGAGTAGGCTATATGGTATAATTTGCAATTACATATCAATTTGTCGCATTTCAACAAAAGATGGGCTAAGCATGTCATCCGCATTTTCTATACAATCATTTTCTCTTTCAATTTTTGAAAGATGTATCAAGAACTGCATTTCAAAGTCATCTCCTTTTTTCCTACACTATTACTCTTCCGGTTTAAGTCAATGAGTCTCAGACCTTTCACAACACAGTCTTGAAACAACCCAGGATATTCCTCTTGTAGCATCTCAGTTTCTCTTACATCCATTGCTTGTCCTACCACCTTCCTGAGATCAACATTTTGAAACCAGCCAGTCCATTCCCCAAGATAACATCAATTCTTTCTATTGCGGTTTGTTGCATTACTCCAAATACAATTCTTTCTTTACTATGTCACTTTTTAATCAAACCTTGTAGAATGGTTTGAACCTCCATGTCTACCTACAATGATTCTTTTCCCTCATTAAACTCTCAGGTAGACAAATTGTAGCATCAGCCAGCATAAGTGACTGACTTGATACAGTGTCTATTAATATTTTTATTGATTTACCTTCTTGATTTGAAGAATATGGAAATACTTCCTTTCAAAATATGTAGTCAAGACCTCTGGTTTCCTGATTCCCTTTATCAATAATTCAGGAATTTTATTTTGTCGGTCCTGTGCCATTTCTTAGTAGGTTCTAAGGAAACATGTTCCTTTCCTTTTTTGATGCATCTTTTGTTGAGGAATCCTTAGGCATTAGTATTACTGCAATTCATCTTCCATTTAACCTCCAACAAATTAGTTTGGGATGTCCAATCTTATTGTACTCAAAGCATGTTATTTCTTTATATCACTTTTAGATTCTGACATTTCGACTTTATCAGTTTAATGTTCTTCTGTTTGTCCCCTAATACTAATATCTCCTTTCTTCTCTTCCAATTTCCTTGTGCATTCCCATTTCAATACCAATTGAAAGTTGGTATGCCTGTAACCATGTAACATATTGCTATTTGTCAGAACTGCTGCTTCTTGGGTCTTTGATATTTAATACTCACCTAAAAATGCCTTAAGTTTCACTGGAATGCTATGTCTGATCAAAATTTCCTTTACACTCTATTTTTTTCTCTAACTTCATTGATTAATACCATTGATTCAAAAGCATTTTTTCTCTTGCAAATTGTACAAGTGTCTGAATAGGCGTTTCTTCTTTCTGTCCTAATTTTTAATGTATAAGCTTCAGGGACAAGCTCATAACATTGAATATTGTTCTTATTTTTAACAGTTTCATAGTCTGCAGAATTCTCTTGTGTCAAACTGGCTACACATTCATAGCTGTACCTGTCAAAATACTGAGCAATGCTAAGGTCCAAACATCTTTTGCTAACTTTGTCTGTCCAGCCAACTTTTCAAATATCTTTTAACTTAATCCTCTCTAAATTTAGGCAGGAGAAAGTGAGGACTGCAGATGCTGGAGATCAGAGCTGAAAATGTGTTGTTGGAAAAGTGCAGCATCCAAGGAGCAGGAGAATCGACGTTTCGGGCATGAGCCCTTCTTCAGGAATTCCTGAAGAAGGAATTGCTTGACCTGCTGCGCTTTTCCAGCAACACATTCTCAGCTCTAAATTTAGGCACTAAGCTTGGTTTTCCCTCATTGTAATTAGTATTTTCCTCTCTGGCGAGATTATATTGTTTATTATATGAGATTATATTGATCTCATCTCTTTAGAATTTAAGTTTTTAAAATTTCTTTCTCTGACTTTTTCTTTCTCCTATCTTTGTTTTACTTTAGTTTTCTTTCACTTCACACTGCAACTCAAACTTTCTAATTTGTAATTATCTTTTCCCTTTCTTTCTATTCCTTTTCCCTTCTCTTTTCTTTCCTTGTTTACAAATTCAAATCTTGACTTTTCTCTGTCTCTCTAAGTCAATTATTTTCGTTTCTCAAAAATTATCTTGTGGTTCCATCACTTCTCTCAAGAAAAATACACTGGGATCATTCATTTCTTGGATTCTTGCAGTGTGGTGTGATCCATCTGAATTTTTCTTCAGAATGGGTCACTGGATTTGAAATATTAACTCTGCTTTCTCTCCACAAGTGCTGCCAGATTTGCTGAATTTCTCCAGTAATTTCTGTTTTTATTGCAGGTTTTGAGCATCTACAATTCTTTCTTTTATTTCAATATCCCTACTTTTGGATGCCAAACATTGTGTCTTGTTAATGCTTTCATTTGGAATATCTCTCCATGCTCTTGATGAAGCTCCTTTACAAAAAAAATTATTAAACCTTGTGGAATAATAACTCTTATTTAAATCCCATAAGAGATAGCCTTGATTTACACTCATTTCATTTCTGTTTGTGAAATACTGCAATTTCTCACCATTACACTTTTCATTCAGTCACTCATGAGATAATTAAGCACTTCACTAAATACCACATTTTTGGGAGTTTCTTCACTGGGCATGTTCTTTATGCTGGTAAAGGTAATTCAGCAGTTAGAAATTGAATCAGTCTTCATGAGAAATCTTGATAGAATGCCCAGACTTGCATGATCTATTGACGTAACAATATTTGATATGACACTGCCTTAATCAATGACCACTTTATGCTCTATTTGCATTTCCTCAGTGACCAACATGTTCATATTTATGTCCACATAATTAATTCAGCCCAGTTTAATCAAATTTTCTGATGCCAATTACTGCTTATCAGGGAGACTTTGTTCCTAGAAATTGACAGTAGTAGAATCTACCATCATATTCTATTGTGATGATGCTGCTCCTTTAACATCGTTGTGCTGTCCTTGGCTTTTTCCAAAAGTATTTTACGAGACACAGTTTCCAAAATGTCTGGCTTGATCTACTTGAAGAAGCTTTTAAGTAAACAAAAACTTGTACAATGAAAGGACAATGACCAGTTCTCTCAGCTCAGCTTTTCTCTGGTTTGGTTTGGTTTGGGTTTTAGCAGTCTGGCTGTTCAGAGCAAGCAGTCAGTCAGTTTTGAGACTGCTGGTCAAATAAACAGCCACATGGAAAAAGGTGTCCATGCTGAATCTCTCTGCCATCTCTCCTGTAAGAACATGTGTTTCCTTTTTTGTCAACAGGTGTTTATGGGGATTGTTGCAAGTATTTGGAGCAGCATCATTAATTTGGGATAATCTGTTGGGTTTTCAGATCGGATAAGTTATTCTGTATTCGGTTCTCTTTTGTTTATGCTTAAAACAACTGAAAAAGTTAAGGTCTGGACTACGTTCTTGAAATGTTTTGGGAGGTCTGGCCTGGTCCATAACATCATCTTAAGACTGACTTGGGAATAACAAATCAGTTTTACACCCACTTTGTGTATCATTTAATCCTTACAGTGGGAAAAGAGGCCATTCAGCTCATCGAGTCTTCACCAAACCTCCCTAGAACATCCCACCCAGACACAGTCCTAACCCACAACCCTCTATTTACAATGGCTAACCCATCTACACATCTCTGAAGACTATGGGACAATCTACCATAGCCAATCCACCTAACCTGTTCGTCTTTGGACTGTGGGATGAAACTTGAGTACCAGTGAAACCCATGCAGCTCAAACAAAGAACTCCTGAGTAATATGCAGCTATCTCTTTCTCAATGGGAGAAAGTGAGGACGACAGATGCTGGAGATCAGAGTCAAAGAGTGTGATGCTGGAAAAGCACAGCTGGTCAGGCAGCATCCGAGGAGCAGGAGAATAGATGTTTTGAGCATAAGCTCTTCATCAGAAATCTCTTTCTGCCATTTCTCTGGCTGTGGCTGCATTGTAGGCCTCCCTCCACATATGTTTATTGCCTTTGCTCAAAAATCTGGCCTAATTTAAATTTTTGTAGGCCTCCTACAAATGTGTCTGTAAGTTGATTTTCATGTTCTTGCAATTATCCTATGAGAGGGTTTCTTTAACTTGTGACTATAATTGGGCAACAGTCTCACTGCGACCACCATGACCACAACAGAAACTTGAACTTAATAAAAATGGAAAGAATTGTAGACGCTGTAAATCAGAAACATCAACAGAAAATGTTGGAAAAACTCAGCAGTTCAATTCTGTGGAAGGATCACTTGACCGGAAACATTAACTCTGACTTCTCTCCACAGATGCTACCAGACCTGCTGAGCTTTTCCAGCATTTTCTGTTGTTGCTAGCAACTTGAACATATACCTTTAAAACAATAAAATATCCAAAAAGCAAAGCAAAAAATAGCATTGAGCCACATGAGGAGACATTAGAGCAGTTGACTGACAATGACACCAGAGAGCTTTGTTTAAAGTGTGACTTAAAGGCGGAAAGCAAGATAAAGAGATGAGGAGGTCTAGGAAGGAAATTCCAGAGCTAGGGGCTACTATGAGCAGCATAGGGGAGACAATTAACATGAAGAGGCCGGAGTTAGAGAGATTTTGATATCTCAGAGGGTTGAAGAGTTAGAGGAGCCAGGCCACAGAGGGAACTAAAAACAAGGATGAGAATTTTGCCTTTGAAGTATTGTTTGATTGGAAGCCAGTATAAATCAGCGAGTACAGGGGTGATAGGTGGACATGGATTGAATTTGTCTGAATTATGACATGGGTAGCAGAGATTTGGATGTCCTCAAATTTAGAAAGGACAGAATATTGGAGGCTGATAAGGAATGCATTGGAGTATCACAATCAAGAGATGTTATAAAGATTAAAAAAAAGTGTCTGAATGAAATCTCATCTCAAGGTCAAATATGAAACCAAGGTTGTGAAAATCTGCCTTAGCAGGATGGAGGCAATAATTAGAAAATGGAATTTGAGATGAGGACTGAAGACAATTTTCATCTTTAAAGCTCATCAAGTACTTTTATGTGTGCCAAGAAGTCTAACAATTTACAGGCAATGGAAGAGTCAGGAGAAGAGTTGGGGGGTAAAACAGGCTGTCATCATTGCACACATGAAAACTGATACTGTACTTCTAGAAAATTTCCTCAAGGGTAGCATGTGTATGGGAAATAGAGGAGAAAAGTATAGGTTTTTCGAGGATACCGGGGAAAGTCGAGGAAAGGGGAAGAGAAGCTATTGATGGCAAATACTTGATAATGAATAGGTGGATAGGAATGGAACCAGAATGCAGTTCCAACAAGCTTGTGAAACTTGGAAGGGTTCAGAAAATATTTACAAAGATGTTGCCAGAGTGGAGGATTTGAGCTACAGGGAGCGGCTGAATAGGCTGGGGCTGTTTTCCCTGGACCGTCAGAGGCTGAGGGGTGATCTTATAGTGGTTTATAAAATCATGAGGGGCTTGGATAGGGTAAACATACAAGGTCTGTTCTAGACGTTTTGGGTGAGAGGGGAAAAGTTTAAAAGGGACCTAAGGGTCACCTTTTCATGCCACGGGTGGTGCATGTGTAGAATGAGCTGCCAGAGGAAATGGTGGAGGCTAGTACAATTACAACATTTAAAAGGCATCTGGATGGGTATATAAATAGGAAGGGTTTGGAGGGATATGGGCCAAGTGCTGCAAATGGGACTAGGTTACTCTATCTGGTTGGCATGAAAGAGTTGGTCTGAAGGGTCTGTTTCCATGCTGTATATCTCTATGAATCTATGGATCTTAGCTGAGGAGAAGTGCAGAAGTATTAGAGGAGAATATATGATTAACTGTGTCACAGACTGCAGATAGGGAATGATGAGGAGGGATCATTTATCTTTCTGACAGTACCTTGCAAAGGGAAGAACATTTATTTACAGCAGAGATGCGAAATGAGCAGCAGTCAATGGAAGTTAAGATAAGCCAGAGTATATAACGAGTGGGTGATCCATGACCACTGTAGCTATTTTCTCACCAAAGTTTAATTTTACCCACAATATTTAAAAAAAAATATTTTACTTCTATCAACCAAAAGCAGCATTGATCAGGAAAGGCCAGCAAATAGAAATGTCTCAGAAACTTCTGCCATTGGATTTTTATGAAACTACCATTATAAAATGTGTAGACATGCTTGATATGATTTTATTTATTACTGTTACATGTGCCAACGTACAGTGAAAAGTGTTGTCTTACGTGCTTACAGGAAGATCATGCTACACATCTGCATCAGAATAACAGAACAGAGTGCAGGATACAGAGTGCAGCTGCTGAAAAAGTGCAGAGAGGGGTCAACATTAACATTAAAGAGGTCCATTCAAATGTTTGATAACAGCAGGGAAGAAGGTGTTCTTGAATCCGTTCATACGTGTAGGCAAACTTTCATATCTTATACCTGATTAAAAAAGTTGGAAGATCATATAACTGGAGTGGGACAGGTCTTTCATTATGTTGTTTGCTTTTCTGATGCAGTGGAAAATATAGATGAAGTCAATGGATGGGAGGCTTATTTGCATGATAGTCTGGGCTATGTTCACAACTCTGTAATTTCTTTCAGTTTTGGAAAGAGCATATGGGGGAGGCAATGACCTAATGGTATTATCACTAGTCTATTAATCCAGAAACTCAGTTAATGTTCTGGTAGATGGTTGAATTTGAATTCAATGAAAAAAACCTGGAATTAAGAATTGAATGGTTACCATGAAACCATTGACAATTATGGGAAAAAAACATCGGGTTCACTAATGTCCTTCAAGAAAGGAAATCTGCCATCCTCACCTGGTCTGACCTATATGTGACTCCACACCCACAACAATATAATTCACTCTGAATTGCCATCTGAAATGGCCTCACAAGCCATTCAGTTGTATCAATGACTACAAAGTCTCAAAAAAACTGAAACTGGATGGATCACTGGAAAAGACAATGACAGAAACTGCCCTGCCAACCCTGCAAAGTCCTCCTTATGAATATCTGGGGGCGAGTGCCAAAATTGGCAGAGCTGTGTCACAGACTTAATCATACTCAAGGAATCATACTTTACAGATAATGTCCCATACACAACCATCACCATCCCTGGATATGTCCCACCAAAAGGACAGAGCTGGCAGAGGTTGCGGCATAGCGATATATAGCCAGGAGGGAATTGTCCTAGGAGTCATCAATATTGGCTCCAGATCCCATGAAGTCTCGTGGCATCAGGTTAAACATGGACAAGGAAACCTCCTGCTGATTATAACGTACCGTCCTCCCTTGACAGATGAATTAGGACTCCTCCATGTTGAACAACACTTGGAGGAAGCACTGAGGATGCCTCACGGGCACAAAGTGTACTCTGGTTTGGGGATTTCAATGTCTACCATCAAGAGTGGCTTAGCAACAGTACAGCTAATTGACCTGGTTAGGTCCTAAAGGACTGTGTCTGGAGCAGGTGGTGAGGGAACCAAGAAGAGGTAAAAATATATGTGACCTCATCCTTACCATACTGATACTGCAGATCCATCTGTTCATAATAGTATCAGTAAAAGCAACCACTGCACTGTCACACCTTCACATTGAGAATAACCTCCATCATGTTGTGTAGCATAATCACAGTGCTAAATAGTATAGATTTCAAACAGATCTAGCAAATCAAGACGGGACATCCCTGAGGTGCTGTGGGCCATCATTGCAGCAGAATTGTACTCCAGCACAGTCTGTAACCTCATGGCCCGGCATATCCCCCACTCAACCATTACCATCAAGCCAGGTGATCAAACATGGTTCAATTGAGAGAGTAGGAGTGCAAAGGGACTTGGGAGTCCTAGTCCAAGCTTCTTTTAAGGTAAACTTGCAGTTTGAGTCGCTGGTTAGGAAAGCAAATACAATGTTGTCATTCAGCTCAAGAGAACTAGAATATAAAAGCAGGGATGTACTTATGAGGCTGTATAAACCTGTGGTCAGACCACATTTAGAGTATTGAGAGTAATTTTGGGCCCCATACCTCAGGAAGGACAACCTGGCTCTAGAGTAGGTCCAGAGGAGGTTCATAAGAATGATCCCAGGAATGAAAGACTAAACCTATGAAGAACGTTTGAGGACTCTGGGATTACACCCGATGAAGTTTAGAAGGATGAGGAGGGACCTAACTGAAACATACAGAATACTGAATGGCCTGGACAGAGTGAATGTTGGGAAGATGTTTCCATTGCCAGAAAAGACTAGGACCCAAGAGCAAAGCCTTAGAGTAAAGGGAATACCTTTAGCACAGAGACAAGGAGAAATGTTTTTCAGCCAGAGAGTGGTGAATCTGTGGAATTCACTGCCACAGAAGGCTGTGGAGGCCAGACCAATGAGTATATTTAAAACAGAGATAGAGAGATTCTTGATTGTCAAGAGGATCAAAGGATACTGGGAGAAAGCAGAAGAATGAAATTGAAAATGTAACAGCCATGATTAGATGGTGAAGCAGACTTGATGGACCAAATTGCCTAATTTCTGCTCCTATGTCTTATGATCTTATGTCAGGAGCAGCATCAGCCACACCTGAAAATGTGGTGTCAACTTGGTGAAACTACCAGACAGGGCTACTTTCATGCCAACAGCATAAGCAACAAGTCTTGGTCAGAGCTAAGTGATCCCAGAACCAATGAATCAAATCTAAACTGTGCAGGTCCTGCCACAATCAGTCTTGCCACAACTCACTGGAAGTGGAGGCTCCACAAATATTCCCATCACCAATGATTGTAGAGCCCAGCACAGTAGTGAAAAGGATAAGGCTGAAGCATTTGCAACAATCTTCGGCCAGAAATGATGAGTGGATGATCCATCTTGGCTTCCTCCAGTGGTCCCCATCATCATTGATACCAGTCTTCAACCAAATTGATTCACTCCGCATGATATTAAGAAATTGTTGGTGGCACTGGATGGATACTGCAAAGGCTCAAGGGTCTTACAACATTTCGGCAATAGTATTGAAGACTTGTGCTCCAGAACTTGCTACTTCCCTAGACAAGCTATTCCAGTACAGTTACAACACTAGCATCTACCTGACAATGTGGAAAATTGCTCAATCAAGCAACACCTGTTCAACAATAACCTGCTCAGTGACGCCCAGTTTCAGGGAGTTAGCTACATACTGGATTGAAGGAAGAGGATACCAAATTAGAGCTTTAGTTAATAAAACAGAAGTGATAAAGTGGAGAATGACATTTATAAACTTACAGTTTGGACATGGGAATTGGCAAATGAATATGAGGTGATAGAGTCATTAAGTTATGCAGCATGGAAACAGACCCTTTGGTCGAACTCGTCCATGCTGACCACTAAATTAATCTAGTCCCATTTGCCAGCATTTGGCCCACTACCCCCTAACCCTTCCTACTGATATGACTATCAGATGCCTTTTAAATGTTGTAATTTAGTAGCCTCTACTGCTTCCTCTGGCAGCTCATTCCAAACATGCACCACCCTCTGAGTGAAAAAGTTGCCCCTTAGGTTCCTTTTAATTCTTGCCCCACTTAAACCCACGCCCTCTAGTTTTGGACTCCCCCTACCCAGGAAAAAGACTTTGGTATTCACCCAATCCATGCATCTCATGATTTTACAAACCTCTACTAGGTCACCCTTTAGCTTCCAGGGAAAATAACCCCAGCCTATTTAGCCTCCCCCTATAGCTTAAACACTCCAACCCTGGCAATATCCTTGTAAATCTTTTCTGACTCCTTTCAAGTTTAACATCATCTTTCCTATAGCAGGGAAATCAGAATGGAACACAGTATTACAAAAGTGGCCCAACCAATGTCCTCTACAACTGCAACATGATACCCCAACCCCATACTCGATGCACTAACCAATAAAGGTAAGCAAATGCCTTCTTCACTACCCCGTCCACCTATGACTTCACCTTCAATGAATTATGAACCTACATCTCAAGTTCTCCTCATTCAGCAATAGTCCCCAGGACCCTATCATTAAGTGTACAAATTCTGCCCTGTTTGTCTTACATCTCAAATTTATCTAAATTAAACTCCATCTGCTGCCCCTCAGCTCATTGCCCACCTGATCAAGATCCCATTACATTCTGTAATAACTTTCTTCACTGTCCACTATACTACCAATGTTGATGTCATCTACAAGCTTACTGACCAGTTCTCCTATGTTCACATCCAAATCATTTACATAACTGACGAAAAACAGTGACCCAACACCAATCCTTGCAGCACACTGCTGGTCACAGGCTTCCTGTCTAAAAAGCAACTTTCTATCACCACCCTCTGTCTCTTATCTTCAAGCCAATTTTGGATCCAAATGGCTAGTATTATACTAAATTGGTGAAGTCTGGAAAATCAATATCTAAAATGGGTAGAACAACAAAGAGATCTGAGGTTAGATGTATAAACATCAACAAATATATTGACACATTAATAAATTCATTTACTGTAAACAAAGAACTCAATAATTTCTCAACAGATAAGGGAAATTAAAAAGTAGACAATTTTTTTAAAGCATAAAATTATGTGCAGAAAACCTTACTGAGATCATATTTGGAGTTTAACAGTTCTAATTTCTGCAGGAGGTACTGGAGAAGGTACAGCAAAAATTTGGAGACAGTAAGGACTACAGATGCTGGAAGCAAGAGTCAATAGATTGAAGCTGGAGAAGCACAGCAGGTCAGTCTGCATTTGAGGAGCAGGATGAGTCCTAATGAATAGTTTTGGCCCAAAACACTGACTTTCCTGCTTCTCGGCTACTATCTGACTTGCTGTGCTTTTCCAGCTTCACATCTATTGATGACAGCAAAGATTTATTGAAACTGAAAAAGTATACTGTTCCTTTTTGAAAGTGAAGACTGAGTAGTGACCTGGTTTTTAACATTATTGAAAGGATATACTTAACAAATCTTCTGAGCTGGGTCAGAAAGCCTATTTCTGTCCGAGATCAGATTAAAAAATTACCTATTTACCTTTGGTGCAGTTTTTTGGTGAACTTTTGGGCTCAGGACCATTCCCAACTGAAGCAGCACAAACCCATCTAAGAATCGTCACAGTCAGGACAAGTGGGAGAAGGAAATGAGAATGTAGCAGTGTTAGGGCACAACATAATAAGGGGAATAAATATTATTCTCTGCAATCCTAAGTATAAGTTCCATAAGACTGTACTGCCTGCTGAGTGCCAGGATTAAGGGGATCACTGCAGGCCTGGAGTGAAATTTGGAGCAGGAGGGGAGGGATCTAATTGTCATCATTCATATTGGTACCAATGACATTGATAAAACTGGAAAGGGGGTTCTGTTGAAAGATTTTGAACTGTTTGGAACTTACAGAGTCTCCAAGAGTCTTGGGATTAATACCTGAGCCACAGGCAAACTGGCATAATGTAAATAAAGTCAAAGAGTTAAATATGTGACTCAAAGATTTGCATGGGAGGTATGGGTTTCAATTCATGGAGCAATGGCACCAGTACTGGGTAGAAGGGAGCTGTTCTGAAGGGATAATCTTCACTTGAACTGTGGTGGAACAAGTGTCCTAATAACTCAAAAAAGTAGGGCTGTGGAGAGGGCCATAAACTGAATAGATAGGGGAGAGGTTGAGAAGGGGAAATGTGAGTTTACAAAGCAAAATGATATTCTGGCATTTCAGAGAAGCTATCTGAATAACAAATCCCAGAGTGAAACAAGAAAGGACAAAATGTATAGTCATATACAAATAGCATCAAATCAGGTCAAAGGGGCATGGGAAATGGAAAAAGGCAAAATTAATAGCCTTTTAATTAGAATCCATATGGGTTGGGGTATGAAATAACAAGTGGAAAACGATACTAGTAGGTGCTATCAATAGGCCCCCTAATAGTAACTGTTCATTAAGATACAGAATAAATTAAGAGGAATGGGAGCTTGTAAAAAAGGTAGTACATTAATCGTGGGTGACTGTGATCTTAGTGTTGATGGGAAAAATCAAATTGGTAGAAGTAGCCACGAGGAGGAATTCATAGCGTGTATTTAAAACAGTTTCCTACAATAATAATGATCCAACCAGGGATCAGACTATTTTGGGTTTGGTAATGTATAATGATGCTGAATTAATAAATGATCTCTGATAAATGAGCCCTCATTCCTGATGAAGGGCATATGCCCGAAACACCAATTCTCCTGCTCCTCGGACGCTGCCTAACTGGCTGTGCTTTTCCAGTATCATATTTTTTGACAGGGGATAAACTAGCAAGTATGATAAAAATGGGCAGTAAGAACTTTATTAAATATATAAAAAGAAAGAGAAAGGCTGCTGCGATCTTAGACCCTTTAAGACAACAAAGCAGGGGAATTAATAATGGGGAACTGAGAAACGACAGAGTTGAATTAATACTTTGCATCAATGTTCACAGTAGAGAACATTAATAATACTCAAAACACATGAACTAATCATGATGTAAAAGGTTGAGAGGAAATAATAACTATCACTTGATAAAATATATTAAAGAAACTAAAGATGATAACGATTGGGTTGGGATATCTGGTTGGCATGGACAGGTTGGACCGAAGGGTCTGTTTCCATGCTATACATCTCTATGCTCTATGACACTATGACTCTATGACTATTAAGTCCCCCAGGCCTGGGGGATTGCATTGCATGCTAGGATTTTAAAGTAAGTAGCTACAGAGATGGTGGATGCACTGGTAATAATCTGCCAAGAATCCTTGGATTCTGGAAATGTCCCAGAGGTTTGTAAAACTGTCAATGTAACACATTTATTCAAAAGGAGGGAGACAAATCATGGGTAACTATAAGCCACTTAGCTCAACATATGTCATTGGGAAAACATTAGAATCTATTATAAAGGATAGGAAGGGTTTGGAGGGAATTGGGCTGGGTGCTGGCAGGTGGGACTAGATTGAGTTGGGATACTTGGTCAGCATGGATGGGTTGGACCGGAGGGTCTGTTTCCATGCTGTACATCTCTATGACTCTATGTAACAACAGAGCACTTAGAAATACATAAATAAGCAGAGTCAGCATGGATTCAAGAAGTGAAATCATGCTGAACAAATGAAATAACTGTACAGAGACTGGTGCCCCTCACCAAGTCACCCTTTGTGTAATTGTGCACAGTACACTGGTTCGGAATCAATCCCCTGAACTGAGATTATAAACCCACTGTTTATGTTTTTTTTAATTCCAGTTTATATAAAGGTACAAGACATGTCAATAATTACAGAATAACAGAGAATTAGGGACGCCAAAACAGGATGCCTCAAATCCCATTTTAAGCAATAACAGTATATCAAACTGAACAAAATTGTTACACGGGTCACTTTTCCTTTAAAAATATACTATGGTGACCTATTTATGTCACATGAGAGAAAACATTACATTCTCCAAAAATTAACAAGTTAAACAGTAGGCAATAGTCCACAGTATATGACAAACACCTCACATCAGAGCACATCACCTGAATCAGGTTAAATACAAATCAGTCCATGAGACATAAATCCCCCTTCTATTTTGGTCAACCAGTGCTTCCATTCTGATTGGCCCAGGTCAACGACCCTAATCAAGTCTCTCATAGTCAATGAGATCCACTTGATTCCAATCACTACAACAAATCTGTTAGAATTCTTTGAGGAGGAATGATAATCAAGAAAGGTGAATTGGATATCAAAAAGGCCTTCAATAAGGTGCTGCACATAAAATTAGTGAAAAACATCTTCTCATCTCAGTCTTAAGTTGCTGACACCTTATTATGAGTAACTCTGAGTTCAAGGATCACAAGTCAAGCGAAATATCCTCCCAAAGTCAAAGCTGTCAAACTATTTAGAGCCTTTGTATATTTCCTTGAGATCCCCTCTTATACTTCTGATTCCAAGGATTATTGGTTCTAGGTTATTACTTGATCTCAAAAATCAATCTTGTGAATAGTCATTTCAGTACAGCTAAGGAAATACATCTTCCTTTTGGCAAGGACACTAAAATTATACAGAGTACCCTAGGTGTATAATTGCAATACAACTTCTTTACTCTTACACTCCAATTCCTTTATAATGAAGGCTAACATACATATGTTTTGGCTAAAAGCCACAAATGTAAGCAGGGGTAAAAGATCAAACACTTCACTACAAACAATGTTATCTCCAGTTGATGTTTTTGCTATCTGATAGAAATGATCCATATAAACATCTTTCTACTTAGTACGCTCAGTTCTGCAATTCTCAACACGCCCATCCTTAAATCAAAATAGCAATGTCACTTTGTTATTTGAGAAAAGAGAAAGAAAAATGTTAGGGAGTTACAGACATATAATTTTGACTTGTATTTATGGCATTCACCAGATGTGCATGTTGCTGTCAGGTGAATACTTATTGTCCTTACAAATGTGACAGTGAGTCACCTGAATTACTGTAAGCCATGCCATGAAGCAACTCCCACAATATGAATAGATAGGAGATGTTTCAGGTTTTTCACTCTGTGACATCAATATGTTTGCAAATTAGGATTCTTTGTTACTGGGAGGAGATCTTACTGATTCTGCTGTGCCTTTTTGCCTTTGAGGTGATAATTATCATGAGTTCCTTGAAGTTATAATCAAGGACAGAATGACTAAGCAGTTTGGGCATGGGAATTGAACAACATGAAATTATAAATTGCTGGCCATATTTGATGAATACTAGTTTTCTTTGTTAGGTTAGTAACAATGTTTGGCAGGGGACTTCCAATGGAGATCAGGAGTGTGATGCTGGAAAGCACAGTCAGGCAGGCAGCATCCGAGGAGCAGAAGAGTCGATGTTTTGAGCATAAACTCTTCATCAGGAATGGGGGAAGGGGCAAGAGAGCTGAGAGATAAATCAGAAGTGGGGGTGAGGGTGGGAGTGGGGTTGGGGGCCGGGGAAGGTAACTAGGAAGGTGATAGGTAGATGAAGATATGGGCGTAATGGTGATAGGTTGGACCACAGGGTGGAGCAGATAGGTGGGAAGGAAGATGGACATGGAGGACAGTTCACGAGGGTGGTACTGATTTGGATGGTTGACTGTGGGATAAGGTTGGGAGAGGGGTGATGAGGAAACTGGTGAAATGGACATTGATGCCATGTGGTTGGAGGGTCCCAAGATGGAAGATCTTCCTCCGGTTGTTGGGTGGCTAGGATTTGGCAGTGAAGGAAGCCCAGAACTTGCATGTCCTTGGCGGAGTGGGACAGGGAGTTGAAGTGGTCGGCCAGAGGGCGATGGGATTGTTTAGTGCGTGTGTCCCAAAGATTTTCTCTAAAACGTTCTCCAAGTTTGCATCCTGTTTCCCCAATTTAAAGGAGACCACATCGAGAGCAACAGACACAGGAGGTGAGATATTCGGATGTGCAGGAGAATATCTGTCGGATGTGGAAGGATCATTTGGATCCTTGGTTAGAGATGAGGGGGGTAGGTATGGGCACAGGTTTTACACATCTTGCATTGGTGAGGGAAAGTGCCTGGGAATGGAGGGTGGGTTGCTGGGGGATGTGGACCTAACAAGGGAGCCATGGAGGGAATGCTCTCTGTGGAACGCTGAAAGGGAGGGAAATAGATCTCTGGTGGTGGGGTCTGACTGCAGGCGGCAGAAATGGCGGAGGATGATACCTTGTATCTGGACATTAGTGGGGTGAAAGGTAAGGACCAGGAGTGTTGTTGCAGTTGGAGGGATAGGGTTCAAGGGCAGAGGTGCGGGAAGTAGAGGAGATGCACTGGAGGGCATTGTTAACCACATAGTTGAGGAAATTGTGGTCCTTGAAATAGGAGGCCATCTGGGATGTTCTGCTGTGAAATTGATCCTCCTGGGAGCAGATACAGCAGAGGTAGAGGAATTGAGAGTAAAGGATATCGTTTTTACAGGAGTGGGGTGGGAAGGAGGAGTAGTCCAGATCGCTGTGGGAGTTGGTGGTTTTGAAATAAATGTCTGTGTTGAGTCGGTTGCCTGAAATGGAAATGGAGAGGTCTAGGAAGGGGAGGGAGGTGTTTGAGATGGTCCAGATGAACTTGAGGTCAGGGTGGAAGGTGTTTGTGAAGTTGATAAATTGTCCAACATCCTTGTGGGAGCACGAGGTAGCACCGATACAATCATCGATGTAGCGGAGGAAAAGGTGGGGAATGGTGCCGGTGTAACTGCGGAACTGTCCCATGTATCCAACGAAGAGGCCGGAATAGCTGGGGCCCATGTGGGTGCCCAGGGCTAAACCTTTGGTCTGAATGGATGTTGTGCTTAGTACCATCTCAGTAATATTACTTATCCCAGTCCCTGCTTTTGTTCATCTGCAATTCAAACCCTTATTCAGGCCTTTATAACCTCAAAGGTCAAATATTCCAGTGGTCTCTAGGTTAGTAACCCATCTTGCACCACCCCCGCAACATAAATTTGTGTCATTCAAATTTGCTGTCCCTATCTGAACTCATAAAAATATTGCTCACATATTGTGCTTGTCAAAAATGTTCTGTCCAGCAAGAATTTAGAATTCTCATCCTTGTTTTCAAATTCCTCCTTGGTTTTCCATGCCTCTATCTCTATAGAGTCCTCCAGTCTTACAGCTATCTAAGATTCCTGCAATTTTGGCCTCTCATACATCCTTGATTTCTATCACTCTTTATTTGGCACCCTGGTTCCTGCTGCAAGGGTTTAGAAACTAACATCTCTTTTGCTTCCATATATCTAAGACACGTTTTACAACTCTCACGTTGCCCATTGACCATTCAGGATGGTCCTTTTGACAAAGTGCTTCTGAACAAGTCACCAAGTGTTCTAGCCAACAACCTATTCTTTCACTTCTACCTTCTTTATCGAACTGCTTTTGCTCATTTTCTTTTTCCTTTATCTCTTTCATTGAATGTTTCATTCCATCAGACAGGAATTTGATCACAATACCTGTTATGAGCCCTTTTATACCCACTGAAGCACTAAAGAGCCTCCAAGGCAGTCAAGAGAATAGAATTGCAATGCCTGCTTAGCCTGCCTTTTGTGCAAAGCACCACCTTTGAAAAGGACCATTACCGCAAGGATAAACAGCAATTATCAAATATGAATGCACATTAAAAAGAGGCTATATGCCATTTTGCTGGCTAGCACTGCAATAAATAACATTTTCTAACAGTGATTACCTGAACTGGGAAAAATAAGTCATTGGTAAAAGTTGAAATATTACATAAAACCATGCTCAGTTTAGTGATTGAAATTCCCTGACTACACTGCATTTGTACAAGACATTGATACATAAAATAAAAGTTCATGGGACCTTTTGTCAATTTTTACCAACACATTATTACAATATTTTTATAGACATTTTCTGAGGACTTCATCAACACCTTATAAGAGTCACCCGGACAAAGATATTGTGTGAATCTTGCACATCTTGCTTGGGGTTCACATTATTCTGCAGGAAGAACATGAGGAGGAAGTGAGGCCAGAATGAGTAGCACCAGGTGCGAGAGAAGAACCAGGTTTAAGGAGAAATCTTATCAGCAGACTTTTCAGACAGCACAACACCTACATTCACATTAGCCAAGAGGACTGCATATGAGAGTGCTTATAGGATTTAATAATATTTAATGTGTATACACCAGAACATCCAGGCTTCCATAGATGATATCCTTCATATGTTACCTTCCTCTGCGTATAAGATGGTACTGAGATTCCATACAATCCAAGAGGTGATTAAAGATCATTCCCAATGAGGATTAGAAGCAGAAAATTCTTGAACGTTGAACATGGTTATGCTATTCCCTATGGTCTAGGGTCATAGGGCCATGAATGGCCCTCTTAAACTCAATGGTACTTGAAAAAATAAAGGGGTTAGATTCCTTCAGAGTGAAGCTTAACTGTGAATTCCAGTAGTACACCATGTAGGTGAATATCTGCTGTCCAGGGAACTGTTATAATGTTTTTATTATGAGACACTCATCCATTGCACAGATCTTCGAGCCCCCATCGCTGGCCACTGGGTGATCAGGGATACTCTTGTCCCATGAATTTTGACTCTCCTATAACCTTCCAAAGTCACCAGCTGAACATTTATACAGTGAGATTTAGCCTCCAGGAATACAACTGAGTAGACCACTGTGGTCTTTAAGTAAGGTTTCGGATGTTTTGACTAGTCAGTTAGTGCCCTGCAGTACTCAAGCATGATCTCCAGGTCTCTAGGTACCCGTTGCATTCTCCATAACATGACCATCACATTTGCCTTGCTAAGATGTGGCAACATTTCTTCAATGTTTGGCATTGGGTAGTGAAATCTTTTCTATCCTTTATTGAGAGCATAGAATCATCATTGAGTCCCCACGATATAGAAACAGGCCATTTGGCCCAACAAGTCCACACCAACTCTCTGAACAGCCTCCCACCCAAACACACCCCTCTACCCTATTGCCAGAACCCTGAATTTCCTATGGCTAATCCATCTATTATAAACATCCCTGAACACTATGGGCAATTTAGCACAGCCAGTCCATCTAACCTACACATCTTTGGATTGTGGATGAAAACCCATGCAGACACAGGGAGAATATGAACTCCACACACAGTCACCCAAGGCTAGAGTTGAACCGGGGGTCCCTGGTGCTGAGGCAGCAGTGCTTACCTCCGAGCCATCATGCTGCCCCATTTGGATCTTTGTACTCAGCTTTCCAGGTTGTTTCACTGCTACCATTTTACTAACCCATCTATAGGAGTTGTCAGTTTCTTGTTGATTCCCTTTTATTTTCCCAGTTCTTTGGTCTTGTTTTTCAGACTGGACTTGTGAGCAACTGGAATTCTCTTTGGCAGATGCTGAGTTGGCCTTACATTCTCACCTATTTCAAGATCATATTTACCAGGAAGGTATGTGACATCTGTGAAACATTTTTATAACAGGAACACTGCAAATCACAAGAGATCTGCAATTTCCATGCAACTGTGCTGGAAGATCAAGCTCGGGAACACGACAGGATGGGAACTGGAGAAAGAACCAGAAGATTGAAGTTAAACTGCCCAATAATGGGAGGGCAATTACTGTTATCTAACTGCAGACTCCTTTTTGAGAGATGTCCTTCAACATCAGACATTACAGCACAGTTGCCACGTACTTTGAATTCAGAGGCTCCATCAAGAAACCTAATATCTGTTGCAGAAGGACAGCTTATAGGTAAAATGAACTGTCATTTCATTATTAACCTCGCAGACCTATATGAAATTGTTCAAGATGGAAATGCAAAAATGAAGTCATTAAAGGTAAAGTTGACGGAAACTGATGGAAAACGTTCACTCCAAGAGAGCAAATTAAGCTAAAAGAAGATCTGCACTTCCAGACAGTGAACACGAAACCATATCCATACATCTCAACTGAAACAATCAAAAACTTGGACTGGTAAAACTTCATGTTTCAGAAGAGTTTTGTAGTGTTCCTAATCTAAAGATGTTTCACAGGTCTCAGATACCTTCACATTCTGTGGAGAGATCGAACCAGCGCAGGGGATAATGAGAGACCATCAGAAAGAGTAAGAGCTAGCCCAAGGCAGTAGAGAGTTAGCCCAGCACAGTAACGATAGAGGTCCTCCAGCATCTGTGATAGCAGCTACAGCAGATGGCCCAAGGTCTCCTGGCATGGGTGGCAGTGTCAAGCATGGGGAGATCGAACCTTCGTGGCAAGCCCAGAATGGTTAAGCACTATGGGAAGAGGAAGCAGTGTGAATCTTGCAGCTGCTCCTGGGATTGCAGGCTTAGTTAAAGATTTACTATAGATTTTTTTTAACAGTTAATTCAGTCATTATCATTTACTAACACAATATTTTTATTCAATATGTTTCATTAACATTCAAAAACGTAACAAACTAACAAAAAATCACAATTTTGTTTTGCAAATGGTCTTTTTTTTTAAAATGAGCTCTTCAGGATCTAAACACTGTTTGTGAAAGTTATTTTTGAAAAACTGCAATTTTCTTTTAAAATAAGGAGTTATGTTTTCATTTTGGGGAGTTAGCTCTGGAGAAGGTTTCTTTCTTCGAGGAATTTATTGAAGAGGAGTCTATTTTTATTCAGTTAATTAGCTAAGTGGTTGATTTTATTTAAGTTTTATTATATTTGCTCTATATGTTGTTTTTCATTTTAACATTATTTTCTTGAAATAATGACATATAGTTTATTTATACATAAAGGTGTGAGTGGAAGTTCCTTTTTTAGGTGTAATGTTATTAGGGCCATAAATGAGGTACAGAGTGAGATGGCTAGTAGATTTAGAAGAGTTATTGCACTGCAAGATCAGTCAGATGGGTGGGTGACTGTTGAGAAAGGTAACAAGGTAGTTCAAAAGTCTCCGGTGGCTTTTCCTCTATCAAATAGATATTCAGTTTTTGGAACTATAGAAGGGGATAGTCTCTCCAAGGAAAATGGATGAAGCAGTCAGTAATTCATCCATTGTTCTTTAATCTTACCAGCCTTACCCATCACTGTAACAGGAACACAATGCCTCTGAATTCTTATCATCACATTATTGAACACTTCCCACTTATCAGTCCTTTCAGCTGCGAACAATCTATTCCAATCAACTTTTGAAAGTTCTTGTCTCATACCATTAAAATTTGCCTTTCTCCAGTTAAGAACTTTAACTTTTAGGCAAGGTTTAACCTTTACTATAACTGTTTGAAATAAAATTATGATCACTGGACCCAAAGTGTTCCCCCACTTCTACATTAGTCTTAAATGTTATTGCTTTCATCTGAGGTATGTTCCAGTTTTTAAACTCCTGAATGATCCATTCTCCACCTTGATGAACTGGGAAAGAGCTGTTCACGCTTGCAGGGGTAACATTGTCTGTTGGAGTCTCCAAAGATTTTGTCCTGTTATGGAGTGGAAATTATCAGCCACTTTGAGTCTTTGCAGCTTTGTTTAGCAAAAATGTATTACTAAGGTGGAACTAAGAAAGACCAGCCAATTTAAAATGACAATTATTCCTGACTTTGAACTACATGACTCAGCATCAATAAAATACATGATGTAATGGAATGGATTTGGCAGGGTGGACAATACCTGACTAAATGTAGACTTTTTTTTGCAAAGGTTATTAACTTCGTAGGTAGGGGAGTGCCTGTGGAAGTTATTTTTGATCTTACCTCTGTAACATTGTCTGCCTCTATCCTCATCTTGTCTCTGCTGCCCATATTCCAGCACACACCAAGTTCTGTTTCCAGATCACCCCTGTGCTTCCTGACCTACATTTCCTATGGTATAGCAATGCCTTATTTTTTAAATGCTCATTATTTTTTCAAATTATTATTCCAGACCCTGTTCAAATCTTTGTAACTCTCTCCATTACTCTGCAGTTCAAAGCTGTGCTTTTAGAATTACAGAATATTTATAATGTGGAAGCAGGCCATTTGGTCCATGAAGTCCACATCAACTCTTTGAAGAGTATCCCTCGCAGATCCACCTCACTCCATCCCTGCAACCCTGCATTCTCCATGGCTAATCCACCTAACCTACACATCTCTGGAGACTGTGGGCAATTTAGCATGACTTAGGCACCTAAACTACGCATCTTTGGACTGTGGGATAAAACCAGAGCACCTAGAAGAAATCCACGCAGACACAGGGAGACTGTGCAAACTCCACACAGTTATCCAGTGGTGGAAATGAACCTAGGTTCCTGATGCTGTGGGGTAACAGGGCCACCGTGAGCCACTGTGCCACTCCGTGGTATAATAAAACAAAAATAACTTTATTGTTTAGGTTGTTTCATGGAATAAAACACCCCAAGCCATTTCACAGGGGCATATTAGAGCAAATTTGATCCTGAGCTGCAATATTAAGGTAGGTTGGTCATACAGACAACATTCAAGAAAAAATACAAAGAACTGCATATGCTCGAAATGAGAAACAAAAACTTACATTGCTGGACAAACTCAGGACTGGCAGCACCTTTGGGGAGAAAGTGGTGTGGATTTGTTGGATCTAGTGACCCTTCTTCACAATGGCTTTGAAACAACATTTTTAGGGAGGAAAGAAAGCTGGAGAAGCAAAGAAGGTTAGGCAGGGAATTCAGGACTTGGGTAGCTGAATGCAAGTTAGCAAATGTGTAGTGAATAAAATTAAAGATGTTCAAGAAGTCAGAATTAGAATGCTGAGATTTCAAAGTATTGAGGGGGAACTGCAGCAGATTTATGAGATAGAGCGTGGTTTGAAAATAAATAAGAACATTTCAAAATTGGATTTAGATAAGCATCACATTAGTGTAGGTCCATGAGTGCAATTGGGTGAACAGGATTTGGTACAGCTAAAGGCATGGGCAACAGGATTTTGACTAAGCTCAAGTTTAATGGAGGTTGACATAGGAGTTGTCCAGAAGTGTAAATAATCAAATCTAGAGATAACAACAACTTAGGTAAGGAATTCAGTAACTGATGTGATAAAAATGGAGTTGGTCGATATAATGAAGATGAAAATAGATGGTTTTGGTGATGGGCTTCGATATATTTGGAAACTCAGCTCCGAGTCAAATATGGAAGTAATGTTTAAATTTAGCCTGACAGTTGGTAGAGAGAGGGAAGGCGTTGATTGCAAGTAATGGAATTAGGTGTTGCCATATTGAAACAGTATCTTTGCAGTCGTCTAGACTGCCTTACCTTGTATGCACTGTTAAACTGAGGTCACATTTTCCTTATTATGTTGGTGTAAAAGATCATATGACACACAGCAATCTTGGTCAATATTAATCCCTCATTCAATATCATAATTACAGGTTACCTGGTTCGTATTAAATCTTTAGGAGAAAGTGAGGACCGCAGATTCTGGAGAGTCAGAGTCAAAAAGTGTGGAGCTGGAAAAGCACAGCAGGTCAGGCAGCACCCAAGGAGCAGGAGAGTTGATGTTTTGGGCATAAACACTTCATCAGGAATGTGGAGGGGGACGGAGGCTGAGAGGAAAATAAAGAAGTGGGGCTAGGGAGGGAAGATAACTGGGAAGGCAATAAATGGATGCAGCTGGGGGTAATTGTGATGGGTCGGTGAGGAGGGTGGGGCGGCTAGGTGGGAAGGAATATGGACAGGTAGGACAGATCAAGAGGGTGATGCCGAGTTCGAGGGATGGATCTGGGATGAGGTGGAGGGAGGGGAGATTTGGAAACAGGTGAAGTCAATGTTGATGCTGTGCGATGGAAGGGTCCCAAGGCGGAAGATGACTCATTCTTCCGCCAGTGTTGGATGACTTGGATTTGGTAGTGGAGGTGGCCCAGGAATTGTATATTCTTGATGTAGTGGGAAGGGGAGATGAAGTGGTCAGCCACAGGGCAGTGGGACTTTTTGGTGCGTGTGTTCCAGATATGTTCCCTGAACTGCTCCGTGAGTTGGCATCCTGTCTCCCGATGTAGAGGAGACCACACCAAGAGCAACAGACACAATACATGAGGTGGGTGATGTGCAGGAAAATCTCTGCTGGATGTGAAAAGATCCTTTTGGGCCTTGGATGGAGGTTATGGGGTAGGTGTTGGCACAGGTTGCCAGGGACGATGCCAGGTGTGGAGGGAGGGGAGGCGTGGACCTAATGAGGGACCCCCAGAGGGAATGGTCTCTGTGGAACACAAATAGGGGTGGGGAAGTAAATATACCTGTGGAGTGGGGTCTGATTGTTGGTGGCGGAAATGGTGGAGGATAATGCATTGTGTCCATAGATTAGTGGGTAGAAGGTGAAGACCAGGAGGGTTCTATTGTCGTTGCGATTGGAAGTTTGGTGGGGGGGGGAGGGTCAAGGGAGAAGGTGAGGAAATAGAGGAGAGGCATTGAATGGCATTGTGGTCCTTGAAATAGGAGGCCATTTGGGATATCCTGGTGTGGAAATGCTCCTCCTGGGAGCAGATACGGTGAAGGCAGAAGAATTGGGAGAAAGGGTTTGTTTTTACATAGCGGTATGGGGGGATGGGAGGGGGGAGGATGTGATAAGAGGTATAGTCAAGGTAGCTGTGGGAGATGGTGGGTTTGAAATAGAAGTCCATGTTGAGTCGGTCACTGGAGATGGAGATATCCAGGAAGGGGAGGGAGGTGTCCGAGGTGGTCCATGTGAACCTCAAGTCAGGGTAGAAGGTGCTCGTGAATCTGCCAATTGAATGAATGTGGCGGTGGATGGGCACTGGTTGGGTTAGCAGGACAGGAGAAACAAAGGGCTTGAAGGCCTTCACCATGGAGGATGGATGAGTGTAGGGACTGGATGTCGATAGTGAAGATGAGGCATTGGGTTGGGCAATCAAAAGTCACAGAGGAGATGGAGGGCATGTGAGGCATCCCCCAAATGTATTTGGGGAGTTCTTGGACCAAGGGGGCCAAGATGGTGTCAACATAGAGGAGATAAGTTTGGCGGGGAAGGAGCAGCAGATATAATAGGTCTATCGGGGCAGTCAGGTTTTTGGATTTTGTGAAAGAGCTCGAACCAGGCAGTTTGGGGTTGTGGAACTATAAGGCTGGAGCTGTGGATGGGAGATCCCCTGAGATGATAAGGTCATGGATGGTTTGAGAAATGATGATTTGGTGATGGGAGGTGAGGTCACAGCCAATGGGGGCAGTAGGAAGAGGTGTCCATGAGTTGGCATCTGGCTTTGGCAATTTGTGGTCGGTGCGCCAAACTACCATTGTGCCTCCACCCCCCCCCCACTCCCTTGTCAGTTGGTTTAATAGTGAGATTGTGGTTGGTACAGAGGTCCGCAAGTTGCAAGAATGAGAGATTGGAGTGGGTAAGACGAGTGGATAGGTTGAAGCTGTCAGTGTCACAGCAGTAGTTGGAGATAAAGAGGTTGAGGAAGGGTAAGAGGCTAACACGGGTGTACAAGAGGATGGAATACATTGGAGGTGGGAGAAGGGGTTTACGGCAGGTGGGTGGGGGTCATGATTGAAGAAGTAAGCTTGGTGGTGGAAGCGGCGGAAGAAAAGTTCAATGAAACAACAGTTACGGATTTCGTTGACCCAGGAAATGATTGTTCATCCTCAGTGAGGGGGCGGTCTGGGGGGGAAGGTAAAAATGTAGCAAGGCTAGGGGCTGAGTGTGTAGAGCTGAAGTTGGGGTGGAGATTGTCCCTGGAGTGGAACTGGTCATGTGATTGTTGGCAATGTCACTGGAGGAAGTAGTGGCAGTCAGGGGAGTGGAACTGAGGCGTTTGGAGGCACCCGTGGGGGCGCAAGTGTCGTTCTGGGTGGCGTTTGTAGAAATGGTGTCTTAGGTAGTGGCATTCTCGGTGATGGTTGCGGAGGCGACATGGTAGGCAAAGTTTCAGTAAGTGATGTCAGCAGGGGTGGAAGTGCCATGTTTGACGGCAATAGCAGGGGCAGAAGTGGGATCTGTGGCAGCATAAGGGTGCTTTGAGTGTGTGCAGGGGTGGCAAGGTTGTCGATGGTGTTCTGGTGAGTGACATCAGTAGGGGTTGAAGTGGCGTTGGCGGTGGCAACCATGGGTTGGAAGTGATGTGGCGGGCAGCGTCTGTGGAGGTTTCAGTGGCAGACTTTCAGCAGCGATTATGGAAGTGATATGGTTGGCGGTGGCTGTGGTCCGTGGGATGGCAGAAGTGTTGTCAACATTGGCAGTGGTAGTGGCTGTAGCAGCTGCATGGTTAATGGTGCCTGACCGGTTCCAGAGGCGAGGGGAAGAGTCTGGTGTGCTCAAGGTATCTTGGGTTTGGAGGTAAGTAGGTGAGAGTTTGGTGTACTTAAGTTCTTTGATGTCTGATAAGCTGGAGAAAAAGTGTTTGTTGAGTGTGTGGATCCTTCTCAGGATGAAGAATAGCAGATGTCCTTTGCAGGTCTGGGAGGATATGGCCCTGAGCTGGGGCAGGGCTGATTGCAGGGAGAGTAGGCAGCGACACATGGCTGCGAGCTTGGAGTGGAGGATCCAGAGGGAGAACCATTTTTGGAAGCTTTGAATTTGCTGTAGGTAGTGGTTGTTCCAGCCAGGTCCAAATTGAGATGGTCTGAATGTTGTATGGTGTCCATGGGGGAGACGTCAGTTGTGTAGTAGGACATCCAATCCCTATCCACATCTATCCCCCATGGTGAAGGCCTCCAAGCCCTCTGCTTCTTCCTGTCCCGCCAACCCAACCAGTACCCATCCACCGACACACTCATTTGATTGACATAACTGGTCCCCACCTTCAACAACTTCTCCTTCAAATCCTCCCATTTCCTTCAGACCAAAGGAATAGCCATGGGCACCCGCATTGGCCTCAGTTATGCCTGCCTCTTCGTAGGATATGTGGAACAGCCCATCTTCTGCAGTTACACCCCGAAACCAACCCCACCTTTTCCTCTGCGACATTGATGACTGTATCGGAGCCACCTCATGCTCCCATGAGAAGGTTGAACAGTTCATCAATTTCACTAACACCTTCCACCCTGACTTTAAGCTCACATGGACCATCTCGGACACCTCCCTACTCTTCCTGGACCTCTTCATCTCTATCTCTGGCAACCAACTCAACATGGACATCTATTTCAAACCCACCAACTCCCACAGCTAACGTAACTAGCACCTCCTCCACCGCCACCTCATGAAAATGTGATACCTTACACCCAATTCCTTCGTCTCTGCTGTATCTGCTCCAAAGAGGAGCAATTCCACTCCAAGATATCCCAGATGTTTTCCTATTTCAAGGGCCACAATTTTCTCTCCCAAGCAATTAACAATACCCTCTAGTGTATCTCCTCTACTCCCTGCACCTCCACCCTTGACCCCCATCCCTTCAACTGCAACAAGGATAGAACCTGACTGGTCCTCACCTTCCACCCCACTAATCTCTGAATATACATTATCCTCCATCATTTCCCCACCACCAGAGGTATATTTCCCTCTCCACCCCTAGCTGTGTTCCATAGAGACCATTCCGTCTGTGACTCCCTCGTTAGATCCATGCCCCTACCAACCCATCCTCCACATGGCACTTTCCCTAGTCACCACAAGAGGTGTAAAACCTATGCCAACACCTCCCTCCTCACCTCTGTCCAAGGCCCAAAAGGATCTTTTCACATCCGGCAGAGATTTTCCTGCACATTCACCCACCTCATGTACTGTGTTCATTGCTCTCAATTTGGTCTCCTCTACATTGGACGACAGGATGCCAACTTGCGGAGCATTTCAGGGAACATCTCTGGGGGACACACACCAAACAACCCCCCCCATCTTGTAGCTGACCACTTCAACTCCCCCTCCCACTCCCCCAAGGACATGCAACTCCTGGGCCTCCTCCACTGCCAAATCCAAGCCACGTGACAATTGGAAGAAGCATGCCTCATGTTCTGCCTTGGGACCCTTCAACCACACAGCATCAACATCGACTTCACTAGTTTCCAAATCACTCCTCCCCCACCTCATCCCAGATCCAACCCTCCAACTCTGCACCACTCTCTTGACCTGTCCTACTTGTCCACTTTCCTTCCCACTCATCCGCTCCACGCTCCCCACTGACCTATCTAATTAGCCCCCACCTGCACCCACTTATCACTTTCCCAGTTACCTTCCCCCTTGGCCCTGCCTCAAACCCCCCTATTTATCTCTCAGTTCCCTTCCCCTTCCACATTCTACTCTCCTGCTCCTTGTATGCTATCTCACCTGCTTTGCTTTTCCAGTGCCACACTTTTCGACTCAAATGATGCATTATATTACAGCAATAAGTATACTTCATTGTTTTGGAATGACCAGTGCTTGGAATGTGCCAAATAGAGAGTCATAGAGCTTTATAGCATGTAAACAGATCCTTCGGGCCAACTTGTTCATGCCTACCAGATATCCTAAACTAATCAAGTCCCATTTGCCAGCATTTGGCCCTCTAAACCCCTTTTATTTACATACCCATCCAGATGCCTTTTAAATGTTGCAATTGTACCAGTCTCCACCACTTCCTCAGGCAGCTCATTCCACACACGGAGCATTCTCTATGTGAAAAAGTCCCTCAGGTCTCTTTTAAATCTTCCCTCTCACCTCAAACCTCTGCCCTCTAGTTTTGAACCCACCTCAGGAAAAGATCTTTGCCATTTACCTTATCTATACCACTCATGATTTTATAAACCTCTGCAAGGCCACCCTTCAGCCACCAACACGCCAGAGAAAACAGACTCTCTCAGTTGCTCAAACTCTCTGAACGTGGAATCATCCTTTTAAATCTTTTCTGAACTCTTTCACTTTTTACAACATCCTTCCTATAGCAAGGACACCAGAACTGAATGCAGCATTCCAAAAGTGGCCTAACCAATGTCTTGTACAGCCAGAACATGACCTTCCAACTCCAATACCCAATGCACATGCCAACGCAGGCAAGCATTTCAAATGTCTTCTTCACTATGCTGTCTACCTGGGACTCCACTTTCAAAGAACTGTGAATCTGCACTACAAATCCTCTTTGTTCAGCAACATTACCCAGGATCTTACCATTAAATGCATAAGTCCTGCCTTTTCAAAATTCAGCACCTCACATTTATCTAAATTAAAATCTATCTGTTGAGGAAGGGTCACCAGACCCAAAATATTCACTCTGAGGTTTTGGCACAGATGCTGCCAGACTTGGTGAGCTTTTCCAGCAACCTCTGTTTTTGTTCCATCTGCCACTCCTTGGCCCACTGGCCCATTTGATCAAGATCCCGTTGTACTCTGAGGTAACCTTCTTCACTGTCCACTACACCTCCAATTTTAGTGTCATCTGGAAACGTACTAACCATACTTCCTATGTTCACATCCAAATCATTTATATAAGTGACGAAAAACAGTGGACCCAGCACCAACCCTTGTGGCACACCGCTGATCACAGGCCTCCAGTCTGAAAAACAACCCTTCACCACCACCCTCTCTCTTCTCCCTTTTAGCCAGTTCTGTATCCAAATGGCTAATCCTCTGTGTATTCCATGAGATCTAACCTTGCTAACCAGTGTACCATGAGGAACCTTGTTGAATGCTCTATTGAAGTACATATAGATCATGTCCACCATTGTGCCTTCATCAGTCCTCTTTCTCACTTCTTTAAAAGTATTTTACATCAGTGTTAACTGTGGAGAAGGATATCAAGAATAGAGAACTTGGGGAAATAAAAATGGACAACAAATGTCCATTTTATAGATGATTTGATCTAGTTAGTGAGCCCAATTTCCCATGCACAAAGCCATGTTGGTTACCCCTAATCAGTCCTTCCCTTTCCAAATACATCTAAACCCTGTCTCTCAAGATTCCCTCCAACAACTTGCCCACCACTGATGTCAGGCTCACTGGCCTATAGTTCTCTGGCTTTTCCTTAAATCTTCTTAAGTAGTGGCACCACGTTAACCAACCTTCAGTCTTCTGGCACCTTACCTGTGGCTATTGATGATACAAATATCTCAACAAGGGGCCCGTAATCACTTCCCTGGCTTACCACAGAGTTCTAAGATACACCTGATCAAGCATTTATCCACCTTTATGCATTTAAGATGTCCAGCACCACCTTCTCTGTCATATAGACATTTTTCAATGTGTGGCTATTTATTTCCCCAAGTTTTTCTATTTTTCATATCCTTCTCCACCATAAACATTGATGCAAAATACTTGTTTAGTATCTCCCCATCTCCTGTGGTTCCACACATAGGTAGTGAATTTTCGGACTGTATCTCTGATAGTTCCCTACAGCAATATGTCCTGGACACAACAATGGGTGTTCTTCCAGCCTCTAAGGCGCCCTATTCTCTCCCTAGTTACTCTTTTGTCCTTAATGTATTTATGGAAGCCCTTTTGATTCTCCTTAAGTTTATTTGCCAAAGTTATTTTATGCAGGTTTTAAAAAAAATTCCTAATTTGTGAAAGGAGAACATTTCTGTATCATGTACTGAATATCTGCCGAGTTTTCTGAAAATTTAGAGACATAATTTAGAGTTAGAAGTATTGCTGGTAATATGGAGCTGATTAGTTTTCACAAGAGGTTGTGACAGCAAAAAAAGTCTTCATGTGAAGTATATGAGGAACAGAATATGGATGAAAAATAGATGGGTAGATCTTGGGGATCACCAGGAATATTGTGACAGGAAGAAAAGCCATTTCAATTGGATGGATAAGAATGGAATCAGAATAGTACTGCTAGACAACAATGGAGAAGCAATGGAGGAGAAAGGTGTGGTCAAGAATACCCAAGTTTGAAGATAGGCTTTGAAGGCGAAAGAGTGAAAGTTTACCTTTTTCACAACCACATAGAATGTAATTTGTGAATTGGATAAGAGTTGTTCTGGCATTTATAGCAGGGACAGAAACAAGAAATGGCGGATTCAAAGGTGGATTTCTGGAAAATATGGGAACAAACTTCAGTGTTGACAACACATTCCAGGAAAGGAAGAGAAATAGGACATTAGCTTACAACAATAGTGGGCTCAAGAGTTGGTTTTAAGCAAAGGAGTACTGACATCTGATTTGGTGGAGAGAGAAGTGTTAACAATATTGGCTAAAGCAAGAGCTAAGAGGTTAGGTTTGGTGATCAGCACCTTAGTATGAACAGGATTAAGGGAGCAGGTGGTGTGTCTAATTGACAAGATAACCTCCAAGCAGGTTAGGGAGATAAGAAAGTAAGATGTGAGTTCTTAGCTAGGGCCGAGGGGAGTATTCAGTGAAGTTCAACTAGATGGATTAATGGCAATGGAAAGACTTGAATGCGGCAGTAAACAAGTCCATGAGGTCCTCACAATGATTATTGGGAGTGAGGATGGATAGGATGCAAGAAAGATTTAAAGAAGATGATTTGCTGTAGAGAAAATAAAATGTGAGATCATCGCCACATACCTAAGTGATCCTGTAACAGTAAACAGTTTTATCAAATGAGAACAGAATCCAATAATGCTCACTAGGCAGTCAGTTCTGGAGGTGGATGGCTGAGCGAGTTATTTGTCACATCTTTTCAAATCTATCTCCTTGAACTTAAAGGACTTAAGAGCAGGAATAGACCATTTGGTTTAAGGGTGTGAAGAGGAAGGTTTTACTGGGAGAATAGCCTCTAGAGAAAATAATGGTGTGCTGGGCAGTGGAGAGTAAAAGGCACTTACTATGACAAACTATTACAAACTCCTTACTGTTACAAGAGGAGATGCTTGAGCAAGTAACTAGCTGCAATATGGTGACAAGTGCTAGATCAAATTTCTTCTCAATGCAAAGTTGAAGCTTGAAAATTACCGAAAGGAAATTTGAATATGTAAAGGTGGGAGGCAGTCAGGATTGTGAGAATAAAGGTATAGAGCGCTAAGAGATCAAAAGAGGTGTTGAATTGTAAGGAGCATGGAGTTGTAAGAGGAGGATGAGGTGAGATGGGGAAGAATTTTGAAAGAGGTGGTGGGTGGGAAGAATGCTGTGACAGTGGGAGGCAGTGTTGGAGAACAGTCAGCAATACTTACTTCACCTATAGATTTGTGAGTTCTGATGGAAGCAGCAATGAGGTCTCATAGATGATTTCATTAGGCTACATCCACTGAAACAAGGCAAGAAAAACATTGCATACAGGCATATCAAGAAACCTTGGTTCCTTTACCAGGACAGTGTTATCTGAATTTCCACTTCACAGTTGTCATTGCTGTCAAGGAGGACAGGGTGCTTGTGACCCTAATTGTATTTCCCACATTTTGGGAACCCCTGCTCTATAAATTTGAGACTTTGGAAGTGCCATTGTAATTAAGTTGAAGGATAGGTTTTTTTCCCCCAGAATAGATGTAGAAGGAGGAAGTTTGGAGGGTGGAGGTTGGAATCAGAGGTGACTTGCTAAATAAAAAACAAAAAACTGCGGATGCTGTAAATCATAAACAAAAATAGAAATTGCTGGAAAAACTCAGCATGTCTGGCAGCATCAATGGAAATCAGAGTCAATGTTTTGGGTCGTGTGACCCTTCCTCAGAACTGAGGATAGCTAGGAAAATGTTGATTTATATGCAGAAGAAGGACGGGGGAAGGAATTCTATATGTTTACAATCCTCTGGGTGAAATAATGCTTTCTCATCTTGGACCTAAGTCACATCCCCCTTATTTAAAATCGTATCCCCGGTTTTAGATTTCCTAAACTGGGAAAACATCTTACCCAAATCTACCCTGTCTATTCCATTTCAGAATATTGTAGGTTTCATTCTTTGAAACTGGAGAGAATAAAGTCCAGTTTTCCCAATCTCTTTTCATCAGACTGTCCCACCAATCTGGGAACAAGTCTGGTGAACCCTCATTGCCATTTCTCTATGGCAATAATATCTTTCATAAGGAAACCAAAACGGCACACAACACTCCAAGTACAGTCTAACCAAGTTCTTATGCAACTGAGGCAAGACTTCACTATGCCTGTACTCACATCCTCTTGCAGGAAAGGCAAACGTTCCATCAGCCTTTCTGATCACTTGCTGCACCTCCATATTAACCTTCAGTGACTTATCAACAAGGACACCTAGGTCCCTTTGTATACCAACATTTCCCAACTTCTTACCATTTAAGAAGTAATGTGAAGATCGGTTTCTCCTACCAAAGTGGATAACTTCACAACATGTTCCACATTCTATTCCATCTGCCATGTCCTTGTTTATTTACTAACCTTGTCCAAATCCTCCTGAAGCTGAATTACATCTTCCTAACAACAAAAATTCCCACTTAGCTTTGCATCATCTGTAAATTAAGAAAAATTGCATTTCGTCCCCAACTCCAAATCACTGACAGGTGTTGCAAACAGCTGGGTCCTGATCCTTGTAGTACCCAACCAGTCATACACTACCAACATGAGAAAGATCCATTTATTTCTATTCTCTATTTTCTGTCAATTAGCCAATCATTAATCCAGAACCTTACTTCCTATCTCATATGATTTAATCTTTTTAGAAAGCCTTATGTGGGGACTTCATCAGAAGCCTTTAGTTTCTAACATTTTTCCTGTGATAGATGGTAAGCTAATTGGCCTGTAATTTCCTACATTCTGTCTCCCTTTTTTTTGAATAAAGGAGTTACATTCATTATTTTCCAATCTAAATGAATTTTCTCTGAGCTTAATAAATTTTGGAAAATTAAATTCAGTGCTTAACTATGTCACTGGCTACTTCTTTTAAGGCCTTAAGATGAAATCTGTCAGGACCTTCGGACTTGTCAACTCACAGTCTGACAGTTTACTCAGTGTTACTTCCGTGGTAATTGTAATTTTCTTGAGTTCTTCCTTTCAATTCCTGATTTGTAGCTATTTCTGAGATGCTACTTGTATTCTCTGCAGTGATGACCAGCTGATTCGGTGCAAGGATCTGTTATCATGTGATTTGACCATTTGTTACTAGGATGTAGTGATAATACCAAGTGCGCAGACAAGATACATGACATTGATAGCACTATATCTCGAACCGACACCAAACTGTCACCACGATTAAATTGGATGTGTTGTTCAAATGCCTGTTTAGAGAATTCCCAAAGCTTTCTTCTGAGATGAAATGCAGCATAGATGTCACAACAGAAGTAGGCAAATAAAATAATATAAAGACATTCTGAAGGCTACCAAATTGAAACCTTGGGAAGGCATAGTTACTGACAAGGCAAAATAGTGCCATGTCTGTCAGCTCAATTTGAATTGATTCGAACTGCCTTTTCCTCTATTAGCACAACTATAACAACTGACAGTCATCCATCAGTTTGATGGGAGACACCATTATTAGCACTATCATCGTTATTAGATCTGTGATTGGTGGGATAACTGGCTAAATGCAGCAGATATTGAAGGCTCTTGCCCTGAGAGACAAGCATCACAGATAACATAACCTAAATGCTACTTTGTAAGCTGCTCTCTACTTCTTCCCTTATTCTTTCCAGATTGGTACAGTTAGTAGCACCCTCATAATTGTGGTTCAAGTCCATGTCTAGGAATTAAGTGCCAATTTTAAAAAATTTGATTTGATTTATTACTGTCACATGTACCTACTTCAGGTTCCAGTACAATACTGAAGGAAAGTTGCATTGTTGGTGTAACTTTTAGATCAAGGTTAAGTCAAGTCTATGCGCTTACCCTCTCACATCATTGTAAAAAGTACCTTGGCACTGTTTAAAAAATGAGCAACATAGTTATCCCCAGTCTATCGGCAAGTAGTTATTCCTCAATAGAAACATATAAATATCACAAAAACAAATTACCTGCTCAGTAAGCTTTGCAAGGTCAGGAAGGACAGATCACATTTGGAGTGAAACCCAACCCATTTTTTAAGATCCTTTTAAATCAGTTAAACTAAAGCACAGCAGAAAACAGAGTGACATCACAGGAAAATCATTTGTTCACTGGTTGGTAATAGCTACCATTTTGACGATCTACTATAGGTAATTTTCAGATTGAAGACCAAGTGGGGAAATATTTGCAGATTATAAACTAAAAGACCAGTAGGATGTATTTAAAACATCATGTTAAAAACTACGTAAATAAAATAGAGATTGCCACGCCATGCATGACGTGGGAACTGATGGACTCCATTGTGGTTCATAGTGAGCTCATCTGTACGATGTGTTTCTTGCTTTAGATACTTCAGCTTAGAGTTCATGAGCTGGAGTCTGAGCTTCAAATACTGTGGCACATCAGGACTCTGTTTTAGGAGGCAGTCACACCTCTTTGATTAACTATCTCAAATTTGGTCAATGGTCAGAGACAGGAGGGCGTGACTATGACCAAGGCAGGTAGAGATATCTAGGCGGTAGTGCTGTAGGAGCTTCAGACCTTGAGCTTGTGCAAAAGATTTGCAATTTTTGCTTCCTTAGTGGCTGAGAGTGGGAACTATAGAAGAATGGGTACATGTGTAGGAAAGGTTTAGGGGGATATGGGCCCAATGCTAGCTGTTGGGACTAGATTAATTAGGATATCTGGTCAGCATAGACAAATTGGACCGAAGAGTCTGTTTCTATGTGGCACATCTCTATGATTCTATCAGAAAACTGACCATAGCCCCCATGGTGGATGGAGCCATGCAAGATTGGGGAGAAAAGAGAAATGCAATTGTAATCAAGAATAATGTAGTCAGAGAATAGACAATGTTCTCTGTGGCCAGCTTTGAGAGTCCTGAAAGTAATGTTGTCTGCCTGGTGCAGGTTCAGGACATTTCATCTGAAATACAGTGGAACCAGGAGTGAGGGGGGAAAGATCCCAGTTATTGTGATACCAACAATGTAGGCTGAAAGAGGAAAGAGGTTCTGCCAAGGGAATATGGGGCTGAATTAGAAAGCAGAGTCAAAAGTTAATGATCTCTGGATTATTACCTGAGTTATGACCAATTGTCGTAGATCAACAAGACTAAAGAGATAAATACATGGCTCAAAGAAATTATAAACAAAAAATATAATATCAAAAGTAAAGGAAACAATAGGATTATAGGTTAGTGATGGGTTTGAATGTTACCAGAAAATAAAAGTACAGAATGTATGGATGACTTATTGTATCAAGGAGCTATAAACATGTCGGGAAACTCAATAAGAGAACAGATTTAAAGACTTTTATTCTTACTGCACAATGCATTTTGAATAATGTAGACAAACTGATGGCACAATTCAGGGTAAATGAATATGATCTCATTGCCAATACAGAAACATGGCTACAAGGAGACCAAAACTGAAAACTTGATATTCAGGAATATTTATCCTTTTGGAGAGACAGAGGTGATGGAAAAGGTGGTGGGGTAACACTATTAATAAGAAATTAAATGAAGACACTTGTGCCAGATGATGTAGTGTCCATTTGGGCAGAGGTAAAAAAAAATGAAAAAAATTAGTGGTAGGAGAAAATGTAGAGCCCCACCCAGTAGCCACTCTGTGGGAAAGGCTATAAATCAAAAAATAATAGGAGCATGTAAAAAGAATAGACCAATAACTAAGGGTGACTTTAATCTTCTTGCTGATTAGGTTAATTCATTTAGAAGGATAACTATGACAATGAATTTATAGACTGCATTAGGGATAGTTTTCAAGAACAATACGTCATGGAGCCAACCAGAGAATAGTCTATTCTGGATCTGGTAATGGATAATGAGGCAGATAATAAATGACTTTTGAGTAAAGATCACTCAGGAGGTAGTGATCATAGCATGATAGAATTTAATATTCAATTCGAGAGTGAGCAACTTGGGTCAGAAACAATTGTGTTTAACTTAAATAAAGGGAATTACAATGAAATGAGGATAGAGTTAGGTAAAGTAAAATATGGCAGATAGATTAGCAGAAATGACAGTAAGCAAGTAATGGCAAACATTTAAACAGGTGGTTCAGGACTCTCAGCAAAAATATATCCCAATAAGGAGGAAGATTCTAAGATACTGATAAACCAACCAAGACTAACGAAGGAATATAAGGAGAGTATTAAGTTGAAAGAAAAAGTACACAGGAACACCAAAGTCAGATGGTAGCTCTGAAGCCTGGGATACATTCAGAAACCAGCAAAGGAAGACTAAAAAGATAATAAAAATAGAGAAAATAACAGCAAGGGCAAACCAGCGAGGAAAAAAAACTGACAATAAGAGTCTCTCTAAATATATGAAAAGGAAGACTGAGTCAAAGTGACCATAGGCCCCTTGACAATGAATCTGGGGAAATAGCTTTGGGGAAAAGGAAATGGCAGTGGAGTTAAATGGATATTTTGCATCAGTTTTTATGGTGGAAGATACTGCAAACATTCCATTAGTGGAGAGAAAATGGAGAAGGAAAAAATATGAAAGAATACCATCACCATCACTAGGCAGATAAGACCCATGGCCCTGATGGCTTGCCTCCTATGATCATAAAAGAGGTACCTAAGAGTTAGTGGATGCATTGATTTAAATTTGCAAATATTGTTGGATTGTGGATAAGAACTAGAGGATTGGAAAATTGTGAAAGGGACAGATGTATTCAAAAAGGTAAAGAGGAAAAGAGTGGGTAACTATCACCTGGTTAGCCAAAAGTCCACTGTTGGAAAAATATTGCAATCAGTTAAGGAGGTAATAGCAGAATATTTAGATAAACATAATCTAATTAAGCAGAAACATTGTGGCTTCATGAAAGGGAAATAGTATCTGACTAATTTATTAGATTTTGCAAGGAAGTCTCAACTGGAGTGGATACAGGGGAACCAGTAGATGTGTTGCATTTGGATTTCTAAAGGCATTCAACAAGGTACCTCACAAAAGATTAAGTCACAAGAGCCCACAGTGTTGGAGGTAGTACATTGGTATGAAAGAAAATCAGCTCAGCTGCAGGAAACAGCACGTGGGAATAAGGGTTTTTTTTAGTTGCATTCCACATTGACTGCAATAATTTACAATATATATTAATAACATGAAGGAAGGAAGTGAATATACTATAGCCAAATTTGTATTCAACACTAAAAAAGGTAGAAGGCAGGTCGTGAAAGGGTACAAACAGTTTATAGAGGTATTTTGACAGGTTTACTAAGTGTGCAAAATGTTGGCAAATGGAGTATGTGAGAAAATGTGAAATTGTTCATTTTGGAAAAGAGGACAAAACAATGGAGTATAATTTAAATGGAGCAAAACTGCAGAAAGCTGCAACACAAAGGGAGTTGAGGGGTGTTTGTAAACAAAACACAGAAAGCTAGCACACAGGTGCAGCAGGTAATCAGGAAGGGTATTGAAATGTTGGCCCTTATTTCAAAAGGAGGTACAGTATAGGAGTAGACAAATCTAACTGCAACTGCACAAGGTGCTGGTGAGACCATATCTGGAATACTGTGAGTAGCTTTGGTCTCTTTATTTAACGAAAAATATCATTTTATTGAGGATAGTCTCCAGAAGGTTCACTAGGATGATTCCTGGTAGGGAGGGATATCTTATGAACAAATGTTAAACAGACTGGGACTCTACTCACTGAGTTTTAGAATAATGAATGGTGATCTCATGGAAAACATAGAGGATTATTAAGGAGCTTGATAGGATAAATGTTGAGAGGATGTTTCCTCTCATGGGAGAGTCTAGGATCAGAGGGTATAGTCTCAGAATAAAAGAGTACCAATACAATAGATGAGGAGGAATTCGTTTTCTCAGAAGTTTGAGTGTCTTTGGAACTCCTTGTCAAAGAGAGCTGTGGGGCAGATGATATTTCCTATTATTTTTCTCAGGTAGTGCCCTCTGAGAAAAATAACAGGAAATGACATCACCCCCAACCCAAGGAAATTTAAACACATAAACAGAAAGCGGAAAATAACACCAGCACATGGTATTACCTAGTATGGTGACGAAAGATCTGAAAACTAATCTTCCAGCTCAGCAAGCAAACGTATATCCAGAACATCAACCTGAGCTACATGTCTTCTAAAACCTCACTTACAACATTACCATTAATCAATTCACTTTCCAACATGCTTCACTTCATTTCAAAGGTACCTTGCTGGATGCAAAACACTTTAATACACCTGAGATTGCAACTTACAGAGCAGTAAAGCATTTAGTTTTACTGTTTCTTGATTGAGAATTTGGAATAGCGAAGCTTTCTTATGGTCTATTACAACGTGCAGCAATGGAAAAGCTTTTGGGTAGTTACTGTAAATTCCACTATCCTGTCAACTTCAAAATATCTTAGAAACTGACCTCAGAGCATCCTTAATAGTTAATTCTGACCCTCTGTTTCTGAAGCAAAAGAAACCATTAAAATCAGATTCTCTCCATTTTAAGTTCCCCTGAACCCAAATGATAGGAATTGTAAGGATGCATGTTGAACAACTACAGAAATTTTCCTAAGGGATACAAATAGGAATTTGTAGAAGTGTCGATCCCTTGTTCTTATAGAAGGCTAAATGTTCACAAACAGTCATACTTTGAAGAGTGTACCTACGATGGTATTGGAAATGCATTTGTTTTCTGCATTTCACTGATCAACTACCATTCTCTTTTAAATCAGAACTTCTAGTTCAACTCCATCAACAGGTTGGGGTTAGCAGCCCTTCCACTTTTGATGGAAGTCTTGGAGATGAATTAGGGTTTTGGAAATTGGATAATGGAAGTTTAGTGTGAGAAAGAAACTGGGCAATTGGCACTTAGTGAGAAAGGGAGACTAGAGAATCAAGGATTAAAGAGCAAGCAAAATCATCAAAACATATAACATAGAAACAAGACATTAAGACATTTGTATCTATTCTGCCTCTTTGATAGATAATTATGACCCTTGTTGGAGAGCCCAGATTCTTGTAAAATCATTAACTTTATGCGGAACTTATCTACACAATTGCAAAAAATATTGACATTACTTGACTGATATCTCTAGAAGTTAGAGTAGAAGTTAGGGGCTTGAGTATAAGACAGGCTGGATAGATTGGGACCTTTTTTTCATTGGAGTTTAGGAAGTTGAGGTAACCTTATAGAGGTTTACAAAATCATGAAGGGTATAGATAAGGTGAGTAGCAAAGGTCTTTTCCCTAGGGTTAGGTGTTCAAAACTTGGGCATGAACTTTGAAAGCGAGAGGAGAAAGATTTAAAAGGGACCTGAGGGACTCTTTTCCACACAGAGAGTGGTTCCTACGTGGAACAAACTCACCAGAGGAAGTGGTAGATGCAGGTACAGTTACAATAGTTAAAATACATTTGGATAGAAAAAGTTTGGAGGAATATGGGCCAAATGCAAGCAGGCAGGACTACTTTAGTTTGGGAAACTTAATCATCATAGAATCCTTACAGTATGGAAACAGGGCATTCAGTCCATACTGCCTCTCCAAACAGCATTCCACCCAGACCTTCCTTATCCCTGTAACGCTGTATTTCCCAATGCTAATCCACCTAAACTACACATCCCTGGTCACCATCGTCATTCCACCTACCTGCACATCTTTGGACTGAGGGAAGAAACCAGAGCACACAGAAGAAACACACACAGACAGCCGTCCAAAACTGGAGCTGAACCCAGGTCCCTGGTGTGTGAGGCAGCAATGCTACCCAATGAGCCACCATGCACAAGTTGGTCTGAAGTGTCTGCTTCTGTACTGTATGACTCTGTGTCTGTAAATTATTTTCTATGATCTCTTTTGTCAATGGCTCAATGTTCATTGGTATAAAACTAAAAGTAGCCAAGTTTAATATTGCTGAACAATTAAGTCAAAGTGTTTTGTTTTGTACTCATCCAGCCATTTCACAAGAATATCAAATGAAGGAAACAAAAATAAATATTTATACTGCTTGAGAGCAGATTGATTGACAGTCCTCTCATTAGTAGAGGTGTTGCCATGGAGAATGTGCCAGTAATATTGATTGATAGCTAATAGCTAGACTTTGCTTAAATTTTAAACCAGGTAAGTTGTTGGTCAGAGCACTGCACTGAGAAATGAACTAGTGAATGGCTATCACTATTTTGTTGAACTATGTAATTGATGTCCCAAACATTGTTTTTGTTGTACCTCTGTCTCAGGTGTATGACTAGTCATTTGGTAGTTCAAAACTTGGTAGTTCAGCTGAGAAAAAAGCTTTGTTCAAACTTTCCATCTCTACTAAAACCTGCTGTACCTGTTCATCCTGACTCACCCTCCCAGTCTCACTTACCTACTAGACCTCACTGATTCACATACCCAACATCATTTATGGACTTAATCTTACTGGCTCAGTCTCATTCACCTACCTGTACTCCCTCATTTTGTTTTATTTCTCATGGGATGTTGGCATTGCTGGGCGGGCCAGCATTTATTGCCCGTCCCTAGTTGTTTTTGAGAAGCTGATGGTGAGCTTCCTTCTTGAACTGCTGTAGCCCATGTCCAGTAGGTAGATGTGCAACAGCATTGGGAAAGGAGTTCCAGGATTTTGACCCAGTGACAGTGAAGGAACAGCAATATATTTCCAAATCAGAATGGTGAATGGCTTGGAAGGGAACTTACTGAAGATGGTATTCTCATGATGTTTTCAATGCTGTTTCCTGCATTCATCTGGAATTAGAAAAAAAAATCATCAGTTTTCAATTTTTCATCCTTCGTTAACCTTTATTTTGTCCATCTTTGCCTCTTCCCTTTCCTTTCTTGATTATGATTTCCAGTTCTGAAGATAGGCTATCCACCAGTATCCATTACAAGCCGTACAACAACCACTGTTACCTTGACTATATCTCTCATATCCTGCTTTCTGCAAGGATTCCATTTCATTTTCTGACTCTATCTTCCCCGCAGCTGTTATTGCCTCTGACTTATCATCCTTTTTCCTCAACTGAGGATTAAACCTCCCAACATACCTGACAGAGCCCTCAGCTGTGTCTAATCCATCTCACACACTTCTGTCCTCACCCATTACTCTCTCTTCCAGAACAATAATCAGAATTCTCTTGTCTTCACTTTCCACCCCATCATGTCTGTATTCAAAGCACTATCCCTCACCAGTAGGATATCACCACCAAACACATCTTCTCTTCCTCTCCACTGTCAGCATTGCACAATGACCACTCCTTCCATAACATCCTGGACACTCCTCCATCATTCCTTATAATTCCTTATCCCCCCTAATGGCACATTTCCATGCAATCATGGAACATATAACACTTGCCCATTCACCTCCACCCTCCTCACTGTCCAAGGCCAAACACACATTCTAAGTGACACAATGTATGTTTTGCTTGCAATTCTTTCAATTTAGTCCATTGCATTCACTACTCATGTGGTCTGTTTTACACTGCGGAGACCAGAGACTGGGTGACCACTTTGCAGAATACCTCTCACCTGTTCATAGGAATGACCTTGACCTTCCAGTTGCTTGCCATCTCAATAAACCACCTTGCCCTGATGCCAACATTTGTAACCTGCATTTGCCACAACGTTCCAACATAGCTCACGCAAGCTGGAGGAACAACATCTCATTTTCCACTTGGGCACTTTACAGCTTCTAGAACTCAATATTGACTTCCACCACTTCAAAGTATGGCTTTCTGTCGTCCATTTTCTTCCAGTCATGTCTGATGAAGTTATACACTTTGATATGAAAAACAGAAAGGAACAATATTATTTAAGTATTGATATATTAGGAAATGTGGAGGTACAAAAGGAATTTGGTGTCCTTGTACACCAGTCAGTGAAAGTAGACAGGCAGTCACAGTAAGAAATTAGGAATGCAAATGGTTTATTTGCCTTCATTGCAAAAGGATTTGAACTCAGAAATAGTGATGCTTGACTGCAGTTCTACAGGTCAGAGAGTTAATGATTCATACAGCAGAGAAACTAGCCCTTTAGCCCAACTCAGGTGTGCTGATAGGATTTCCTGAATATTACCAATTCTATTTGCCTGCAATTGGCCCATATCCTTCTAAACCCGAGCCATGTACCTGTCTAAATGTCTTTTAAATGTTGTAATTTTACCTGCCTCTGAAAAATGTGTTGCTGGAAAAGCACAGCATGTCAGGCAGCATCCAAGGAGCAGGAGAATCAACATTTCAGGCATAAGCCCTTTTTCAGGAATTCCTGAAGAAGGGCTTATGCCCAAAACGTCGATTCTCCTGCTCCTTGGATGCTGCCTGACCTGCTGCGCTTTTCCAGCAACACATTTTTCAGCTCTGATCTCCAGCATCTGCAGTCCTCACTTTCTCCTAATTGTACCTGCCTCTACCACTTCTTCTGGTCGTTCATTCCGTATACGCACCACTCACTATGTGAAAAGGTTGCACCATCCATTTGACACTTTTGGCTAGAGATTGTTGAAAATACTTAGGTCATATCTTTTGCACTGATGTGCTGGGCTCCTCCCTTGTTGAAGATGGGGATATTTCTGGAGCCTGCCACTCTAATGAATTGTTCAATGTCCCATTACTAATCATGACCGAATATGGCAGGACCACAGAACTTAGATTGTTTTGCCATTTAAAGTTCTATTGTTTAACTTCAGAGCACAGGTATAATGTTTTGAAGCAGTTGTGTATATAATCTTTCCAATATTGAGGTTCAGTGAGCAAATTTTAGGCTAATGAGTGTACAGTTCCAAATGGTGAATTGGTTAAAGTGTGCTGAGACATCACAGGAGATCAGAACTGGAGAGAGCAGAGAGCTTATTGGTTGGGGAGGACATTCTAAATGTTTTATTGGAAAGCTGGATAAATAGAAATACAATGAATAAAAAAACAGAAGGTTTCTGAACGTTGACAGGAAGAGAATTGGGTAGGAGAAGGCTCAATAAATAGTAGCAGAGAGCTGATGAGCCAAAGAGCCTGTTTCTGAATTGGAAAATTCCAAGTACCTTCTCCTCTCTAACCCAGTTTTACTGGAAGTCAGTGTTTGGTTCTGATTCTGAGGGTACAGTAAGGTTTCCAAAGACTGACTGCATTTCTTAACGAAAAATACAGTTGCTAAAATGAGCATACAAAGCATATTTCACAAACCTAGATCCATAGAATTGTACAGTACAGAAGAGGCCAGTGGGCACATGGAGTCTGTGCTGTCAAACAGCTACTCTAAATCTACAATAGTCCCACTTTCCAGCACTTGGCCCATAGACTTGAATTTTATAACACTACAAGTGCTCATCCAAGTACTTTTCAAAGACGGTGAGGTCTCCCATCTCAACTACCCTTGCAGGCACTGCATTCCTGATTCCAATCACCCTTTGGGTGATTGTTTATTCTGCCAAATCGATTTGAAGCTTCATGCCTTTCTCCTCGAAATTATGTCCCATTGTTACGGATCCTTAAACTAAGGGGTATAGCTACTTTCTATCCAACCTGTCCATGTCCAGTTGGAATGGAAGGATCAACAGCAAGGACCAGTGGCCCGATGGGAAGGTAATTTTTAAATATAAAATCGGGAGATTCAGGTATATATTTTGGCAGTGGCTGAATCCTGAGACACCACACTTGTAGTGTCTCCCAAACGCCCTTCTCCTCTAACCATAAAAAAAAAGGAGTTGTGTGTTGCTATGGTAAGGCTTTTCAATTTATATTTCTTGTGTATCATGATTGATTAGAAACTTACTATTTGCAGCTAATTGAATAAGATGACAGAAGTACTAGAAATTATACAACTCATAAATTTGTAAAAGTTAGTTAAATAAGTAGAGATGGCAAGACAGATGATGTACTGTAGCTGTATGATGTGGGAGCTGGCTGATCCCATTGTGAATGGCAGTGACCACATCTGCAGCAAATATTGGTTGCTGGAAGAACTCTGGATCAGAATTGATGATCTGGTATCTGAGCTTCAAACACTGCGGCACATCCGGGAGGGTGAGAGTTACCTGGATGCTTTGTCTCAGGAGACCGTCATACCCGGCAGATTAAGTAATTCAAATTCAGTTAATGATCAGGAACAACAGGCTGTGACTGTAAGTGAGGCAGGTAGGGGGGTTCTGAGTTCAGGGGTGGAGCAGCCTCAGCCCTTGACCTTGTCCAACAGGTATGAAATTTTTGCTCCTTGTATGGATGAGGAAAAGGGCTGTGGACAGGATGAGCCAGCTGACCATGGCACCATGGTGCAGAAGGCCATTCAAGAGGGGGGAGCAAAAAGACAAGTAATTGTTATAGGGGATTCTATACTTAGGGGGATAGATAGTATTCTTTGTGAGCCAGATCGGGAGTCCTACATGGTGGGTTGTCTGCCTGGTGCCAAGGTGCAGGACATCTCCGACTGGCTTGAAAGGATATTGGAGCAGGAGGGAGAGGAGCCAGTTGTTGTGGTCCACATTGGTACAAACAACATTGGTACAAGGCTAGGAAGGAGGACCTGTTTGGGAGTATCAAGCACTAGGAAGGAAATTGAAGAACAGGTCCTTGAAGATCATAATCTCTGGATGGCTGCCTGAGCCACGTGCTAATTGGCATAGGGAAAATGGAAATTAGGGAAGTAAACACGTGGCTAAGATATTGTGTGGGAAAGAGGGATTCCATTTCACGGGACATTGGCATCAGTTTTGGAACCGGGGCGACCTGTACCCATGGGACGGTCTCCAGCTGAACCAATCTGGAACCAGTGTTCTGGCGAAAAGGATAAATAGGGTGGTCACTAGGACTTTAAACTTGTGAGTTGGGGGGGAAGGGAAAGGGAAAGTGACAGGGAGTATGGAGTCAAGTAGAAAGATAAGCAGCAGGTTAGAATGTGTGCAGGGTTTAAGTTCAAGGCAGACAAGGAATGAAACTAAAAGGAAGGATAACTTAGGACATATTAATAAAGGTGATGGAAATCATGACGATAAGAAAATTAGCATGAAGATGCTTTACCTGAATGCTTATAGTATTTGTAACAAAGTAGATGAATTAACAGCACAAATCATGGTGAATGATTATGATGTGGTAGGCATCACAGAGATGTGGTTGCAGGGGGTTCAGGACTGGCAGTTAAACATCCAAGGATTTATAACTTATCGAAAAGACAGGGAGATGGGCAGAGGGGCTGGGGTTGCCTGCAACCGTCCAGATTATAGACCAGTGAGGACTGGACAGACTGTCTCAGAAGAAAAGCTCTTTTGGGTTAAACATTTTTCTAGAAAGTTAATCTTCTTATCTGATGTGTTGATACTGCAGAGTTGTTTCTGTAGGACCAAAGTTCTGGTTACCCAGTAATTTGTTTTTATGCTTCAGGTTATGGCTTTTGCAGATTAAATTTTTGTTTTAATATAAAAAAAAGAAATTAAATCTATGACACTGAATGATAAAGGGTCAGATGATGTGGAGTCTGTGTGGGTGGAGTTCAGTAACCACAAAGGCAAAAAAAAATAATGGAGTTATGTACAGACCTCCCAGCAGTGGTCAGGACCACGGGCGCAAGATGTACGGAAATAGATAGGGTATGTCAGAAAGGCAAGGTCACGGTGATCATGGGGGAATTCAATATGCAAATAGTTTGGGTGAATAATGTTGCTGTTGGATCCAAAGAAAGAGAATTCATGGATTGCTTACAGAATGGCTTTTTGGAACAGCTTGTGATGGAGCTCACAAGGGAGCAGGTTATTCTGGACTTCGTGCTATGTAATGAGCCAGACTTTATGACAATAGACAATAGGAAACAGGTGCAGGAGTAGGCGATTCGGTCCTTTGAGTCAGCACTTATAAACTATCTTAAAGTAAGGAAATACTTAGGTGGCAGTGATCATAATATGGGTTTAGATCAAAGTGGTGTTGGAAAAGCACAGCAGGTCAGGCAGCATCCGAGGAGCAGGAAAATCAACATTTTGGGCAAAAGCCCTTCATCACGAATGGAGGCAGAAAGCCTCCAGGGTGGAGAGATAAATGGGGGATTGGTGCTGAGGAGAAGGTAGCAAAGAGTACAATAGGTGAATGGGCATGGGGATGGAGGGGATAGGTCTGAGAGGAGGGTGGGGGAAGGTAGCAAAATGTACAATAGGTGAATGGGGTGGGGATGGAGGTGATAGGTAAGATGTGGGGAGGGGAAATGAGGAAAAGTGGACTTCACCGGTATCCACACACCCCCACCCCCACAACCATTTACCTCTCCACTCTGGAGGCTTCCTGCTTCCATTCGTGATGACGGGCTTTTGCCCGAAATGTCAATTTTCCTGCTCCTCGGATGCTGCCTGACCTACTGTGTTTTTCCAGCACCACTCTGACTAAACTCTGGTTTCCAGCATCTGCATTCCTCACTTTTGCCTAGTGATCGTAATATGGTAGAGTTCAATCTGCAATTTGAAAGAGAGAAGGCAAAATTGGATGTAATGGTGTTATAGTTAAATAAAGGTAATTACAAGGGCATGAGAGAGGAACTGACGAAAATCAACTAGAAGCAGAGCCTAGTGGGGGAGAGATTAGAGCAACAATGGCAGGAGTTTCTGGGTGTACTTGAGGACACAGTACAGAGGTTCATCCCAAAGAAAAGAAAGATTATCCGGGAGGGAATTAGACAGCCCTGACTGACAAAGGAAGTCAGCAAATGTATCACAGAAAAAGAGGGAGCCTATAAAGTGGCCAAGAGCACTGGAAAATCAGAAGATTTGGAAGACTACAAAAACAAATAGGGGATAACGAAGAGAGAAATAAGGATAGAGAGGATCAAATATGAAGCTAAGCTAGCCAGTAATAATAGAAATGATAGTAAAAGTTTCTTTCAATACATAAGAAACAAACGAGAAGCAAAAGTAGACATTGGGCCGCTCCAAATTGATGCTGGAAAGCTAGTGATGGGAGAAAATGAAATAGCTGAAGAACTTAATAAACACTTTGTGTCAGTCTTCACAGTGAAAGACATGAGTAATATCCCAACAATTAAGAAGAGCCAAGGGGCAGCGTTGAGTATGGTAGCCATTATAAAAGGGGAAGTGCTAGAAACTCTAAAAGGTCGAAAAGTTGATAGAGCTCCTGGCCCGGATGGGCTGCATCCTAGAGTTCTGAGGGAGGTGGCTGAAGAAATAGCAGAGGCGTTGGTTGTAATCTTTCAAAAATCACTGGAGTCAGGGAAAGTCCAGATGATTGGAAAATCACTGTTGTAACCCCCTTATTCAAAAAAGGATCAAGCCAAAAGATGGAAAATTACAGGCCAATTAGTGTAACCTCGGTTATAGGTAAAATTCTAGAATCCGTCGGTAAGGATGAGGTTTCTAAACTCTTGGAAGCACAGGGTCAGACTAGAACAAGTCAGCATGGATTTAGTAATGGGAGGTCATGCCTGACAAACCAGTTATAATTCTTTGAAGAGGTAATAAGTAGGTTAGATCAGGGACTTTCAAAAGACCTAGACTTTCAAAAGACCTTTGATAAGGTCCCTCACGGGAGGCTGCTGAGTAAAACGAGGGCCCATGGGTTTCAAGGTGAGCTACTGGCATGGATTGAGGATTGGCTGACAGAAGGCAGAGAGTTGGGATAAAAGGTTCTTTTTCGGAATGGCAGCTAGTGACAAGTGGTGTCCCGCAGGGTTCAGTTTGGGCAACAGCTATTCACTTTTTATATTAATGATCTGGATGAAGGGACTGGGGGCATTCTGGCGAAGTCCGCTGATGATACATAGTTAGGCAGACAAGCAGGTAGATCTGAGAAGGTGAGAAGGCTGCAGAAAGATTTACACAGTTTAGGAGAGTGGACCAAGAAATGGCTGATGAAATTCAACGTGAGCAAATGCGAGGAATTGCACTTTGGAAAAAAGAATACAGGCATAGACTATTTTCTAAACGGTGAGAAAATTCATAAAGTACAAAGGGATCTGGGAGTGCTAGTCCAGGACTCTCTTAAAGGTTGACTTGCAGGTTGAGTCCGTGGTTTAGAAACCAAACGTAATGTTGTCATTTCTCTCAAGAGGGTAGGAATGTAAAAGCAGGTTCAAGGATTTAGAAGTTTCAATAAGAACAGAGAAGATGGTAAAAGAGGGGGAGGTATGGCATTGTTAGTCAAGGACAGTATTAGGGTGGCAGAAAGGATGTTTGAGGACTCGTCTACTGAGGTAGTGTGGATTGAGGTTAGAAACAGGAAAGGAGAGGTAACTATGTTGGGAGCTTTCTATAGGCATCTGACTAGTTCAAGAGATGTAGAGGAAAGGATAGCAAAGATGATTCTTGATAGGAGCGAGTATAACAGGGTAGTTGTAATGAGGACTTTAACTTTCCAAATATTGGCCAGAAATATTATAGTTTGAGTGCTTTAGATGGGTCAGTTTTTGTCCAATGTGTGCAAGATGGTCTCCTGACACAGTATGTAGACAGGCCAACAAGGGGCAAGGCCACATTGGATTAGGTATGAGTAATGAACTGGGCTAGGTGTTAGATTTGGAGGTAGGTGAACACTTTGGTGATAGTGATCACAATTCCATTATGTTTACTTTAGCGATGGAAAGGGATAAATATATACTGCAGGGCAAGAGTTATTGCTGGGAAAAGGCAATTATGATGCGATTGGGCAAGATTTAGGATGCATAAGAAGCAAACTGCAGAGGATGGGCACAATTGAAATGTGGAGCTTATTCAAAGAACTACTACTGTGTGTCCTTGATAAGTATGTCCCTGTCAGGCAGGGAGGAAGTGGTCAAGTGAGGGAGTTTTAGTTTAGTAAAAAAGTTGAATCTCTTGTCAAGAGGGTAACAAGGGAGAGAATACGACCCATTAAAGATCAGCAAAGCGGCCTTTATGTGGAGCCGCAGGAAATAGGGTAGATACTAAACAAGTATTTTGCATCGTTATTTACTGTGGAAAAGGACATGGAAGATATAGAATGTAGGGAAATAGATGGTGACATCTTGAAAAAAAACCATATTACAGGGAAGGAAGTGCTGGATGTCTTGAAATGCATAAAGGTGGATAAATCCCCAGGACCTGATCAGGTGTATCCTCGAAATCTGTGGGAAGCTCGGGAAGTGATTGCGGGGCCTCTTACTGAGACATTTGTATCATCGATAGTCATAAGTGAGATGCCGGAAGACTGGAGGTTGGCTAACATGGTGCCACTGTTTAAAAACGGTGGTAAGGACAAGCCAGGGATCTATAGACCAGTGAGCCTAACATCGGTGGTGGGCACGTTGTTGGAGGGAATCCTGAAGGACAGGATGTACATGTATTTGGAAAAGTAAGGACTGATTAGGAATAGTCAACATGGCTTTATGCTTGGGAACTCATGTCTCACATAATTGATTGAGGTTTTTAAAAAAGTAAGAAAGAGGATTGGTGAGGGCAGAGCAGTGTATGTGATCTATATGGACTTCAGTAAGGCGTTTGACAACGTTCCCCATGGAAGACTGGTGAGCAAGGTTAGATCTCATGGAATACAGGGAGAACTAGCCATTTGGATACAGAACTGGCTCAAAAGTAGAAGACAGAGGGTGGTGGTGGAGGGTTGTTTTTCAGACTGGAGGCCTGTGACAGTGGAGTGCCACAAGGATCGGTGCTGGGTCCACTACTTTTCATCATTTAAATAAATGATTTGGATGCGAGCATAAGAGTACACTTAGTAAGTTTGCAGATGACACCAAAATTGGAGGTGTAGTGGACGGCGAAGAGGGTTACCTCAGATTACAACAGGATCTGGACCAGATGGGCCAATGGGCTGAGAAGTGGCAGATGGAGTTTAATTCAGATAAATGAGAGATGCAGCATTTTGGGAAAGCAAATCTTAGCAGGACCTATACACTTAATGGTAAGGTTCTAGGGAGTGTTGCTGAACAAAGAGACCTTGGAGTGCAGGTTCATAGCTCTTTGAAAGTGGAGTCGCAGGTAGATAGAATAGTCAAGAAGGCGTTTGGTATGCTCTCCTTTATTGGTCAGAGTATTGAGTACAGGAGTTGGGAGATCATGTTGCAGTGGTTAGGCCACTGTTGGAATATTGCATGCAATTCTGGTCTCCTTCCTACAACTTCCCACTACTGTCCTTGATTGGCTCTACTTTTACTCTAGTCATTCTTTTATTCCTGATATACTAGAAAGCTTTAGGATTTTCCTTCATCATATCTGCCAACGACCTCTCAGGTCACCTTCTGGTCCTTCTTAGCTCTCTCTTTAGGTCCTTCCTGGCTGACTTGTACCTCTCAAGTGCCCTAACTGAGCCTTCACATCTCATCCTAACATAAGCCTTCTTCTTCCTCTTATAGCCATAGTCATAGAGTCATAGAGATGTACAGCATGGAAACAGACCCTTCAGTCCAACTCATCCATGCCGACCAGATATCCCAATCCAATCTTGTCCCACCTGCCAGCACCTGGCCCATATCCCTCCAAACTCTTCCTTTTCATATACCCATCCAAATGTGATTTAAATGTCGCAATTGTCCCAGCCTCCACCACTTCCTCTGGCAGCTCACTCCATACACGTACCACCCTCTGTGTGAAAAGGTTTCCCCGTAGGTCTCTTTTATATCTTCCCCTCTCACCCTGAACCTCTGCCCTCTAGTTCTGGACTCCTGGACCCCAGGGAAAAAGACTTTGCCTATTTACCCTATGCATGCCCCTCATAATTTTGTAAACCTCTATAAAGTCACCCCTCAGCCTCTGACGCTCCAGGGAAGACAGCCCCAGTCTGTTCAGCCTCTCCCTGTAGCTCAGATCCTCCAACCCTGGCAACATCCTTGTAAATTTTTCTGCACCCTTTCAAGTTTCACAACATCTTTCCGATAGGAAGGAGACCAGAATTGCACTCAATATTCCAACAGTGGCCTAACCAATGTCCTGTACAGCTACAACATGACCTCCCAACTCCTGTACTCAATACTCTGACCAATAAAGGAGAGCATACCAAACGCCTTTTTCACTATCCTACCTACCTGCGACTCCACTTTCAAGGAGCCATGAACCTGCACTCCAACATCTCTTTGTTCAGCAACACTCCCTAGGACCTTACCATTAAGTGTATAAGTCCTGCTAAGATTTGCTTTCC
>NC_057718.1:64590126-64604299 GCF_004010195.1 Chiloscyllium plagiosum
TACCTCTTATGCTCGCATCCAAATCATTTATGTAAATGACAAGAAGTAGAGGACCCAGCACCGATCCTTGTGACACTCGACTGGTCACAGACTTCCAATCTGAAAAACAACCCTCCACCACCACTCTCTGTCTTCTACCTTTGAGCCAGTTCTGTATCCAAATGGCTAGTTTACCCTGTATTCCATGAGAGCTAACCTTGCTAATCAGTCTCCCATGGGGAACCTTGTCGAACGGCTTACTGAAGTCCATATAGATCACATCTATCGCTCTGCCCTCATCAATCGTCTTTGTTACTTCCTCAAAAAACTCAATCAATTATGTGAGACATGATTTCCCATGGACAAAGCCATGTTGACTAGCCCTAATCAGTCCTTGCCTTTCCAAATACATGTACACCCTGTCCCTCAGGATTCCCTCCAACAACTTGCCAACCACTGACGTCAGTTCCCTGGCTTGTCCTTACCACCCTTCTTAAACATTGGCACCACGTTAGCCAACCTCCAGTCAGCCTGTGACTATCGATGATACATATATCTCAGCAAGAGGCCCAGCAATCACTTCTCTAGCTTCCCACAGAGTTCTTGGGTATACCTGATCATGTCCTGGGATTTATCCACCTTTAGGCATTTCAAGACATCCAGCACTTCCTCTCCTGTAATATGGATATTTTGCAAAATGTCACCATCTATTTCTCTACAGTCTATATCTTCCATATCCTTTTCCACAGTAAATACTGATGCAAAATACTCATTTAGTATCTCCCCCATTTTCTGTGGCTCCACACAAAGGCTGCCTTGCTGGTGTTTAAGGGGCCGTATTCTCTCCCTAGTTACTTTTTTGTCCTTAATGTATTAATAAAAACTCTTTGGATTCTCCTTAATTCTACTTCCTTTATACACTTCTAGGGATTCACTCAATCTATCCTGTCTATACCTGACATATGTTTCACTCTTTTTCTTAACCAACGCCTCAACTTCTTTAGTCATCCCATATTCCCCATACATACCAGCCTTCCCTTTCACCCTGACAGGAATATACTTTTTATGGATTCTTGTTATCTCATTTCTGAAGGCTTCCCATTTTCCAGCCGTCCCTTTGCTTGCGAACATCTGCCCCCAATCAGCTTTCGAAAGCTCTTGCCTAATACTGTCAAAATTGGCCTTTCTCCAGTTTAGAACTTCAACTTTTAGATCTGGTCTATCCTTTTCCATCATTATTTTAAATCTAATAGAATTATGGTCGTTGGCCCCACAGTGCTCCCCCACTGATACCTCAGTCACCTGCCCTGCCTTACTTCCCGAGGGTAGGTCAAGTTTTGCACCTTCTCTCGTAGGTACATCCTCAGAAGTAGATTTGTTGTTGTTTTCTTTCTTTTAATCCAAATGTGCTATTATACACAACTGAGTAGTTTTTTGTCCCATTAATAAAATCATGCATGTTTTTTTCTTTCATCTATTAACCATCAGTAAATCATCCATGATTACAATTGATAAATTTACATACAAAGTCCATTAAGAGCAATGCAAACCATCAAAGGTGAAGGAAGAGGTAGGGAGGGTAAAGGGGATAATAGAAAATGGAGTTGGAAGGGGAGATAAAGCACTGTATCCCCTGTGGTGCCCACCTCTCTCTCTAAAGACACTGTATGGATGGATACAATGCACTTTGTCTTCAAGGACACTTGGACATGAACACAGCCACAGAAGAGGGGCAGATAGTCATGTAACAGCTACGACCTACTCCACAGCCTGCTGCATGTTGTATTTGTTTATTCGCTTTTTTATGTAAGTTGGGTTCAGTTTGGTAAGTAAAAACAACAGGTGAGAATTGCTTTGTCAACTGGAAAGGTCTGACCGACGATGACAGCATACTAGTGATGGTAACAGGCCAACCAGCAACCACTGTCAGTTGTTTTCAACTGGGAACATTCAACTGCCTGGCTACCTAAATAAATTGTTTCAACTGGGCCAGTAAAGTTATTATTGTCCTTCAACATTTAATACATGCCACTAGGGAGATTTTCATAACATTCTGGTTTATGGGCATAGGGCACTATATTACATGTATAGAAAATTGGTCTCTGCCCGTCAAACAGAATAAGAATGACATGTCATTATCAGGTTAACTAACTAAACAATTGGGTACCCTAAAGATTAGAGTCGAAGAGCATGGTGCTGGTAAAGCACAGCCGGTCAGGCAGCATCTGAGGAGCAGGACACTCGACGTATCGGGCATAAGCCCTTCATAGGAAGGATGAAGATCCTAAAGGTTAATGCTTGGCTCCTATATCAATGGACTGTATGAGGAAACTGAGTGCAATGTATCGATGTTTGCTAATGATACAAAATGAGACTTAGAAAAGTGCAATATGAAAAAATTTTTCACTTTGATAGTTTTTCACATTTTTAAAATAGTGGGAGTCTGGGAAATGTAGGAATTCAGATGTAATAAAGGTTCAATAGACAGATTCCTGGAATGGGGGAATTGACCTATGAGGAAAGATTGATTAGATTATATTGATTAACTTGGAGTTAAGAAGAATGAGAGATGATATCATAGAATCATACAAAATTCTTGACACACTTAATGGAATAGATGATCTAAAAATTATTCCCCTGACTCTAGAGTCTAGATATTTACTAATCAATCTGTTCAGAGATATTATTATATATGCCTAGAGCAGGTGCAGACCTACTGGTTCAGAGTCATGGACACCACCCCTCAGCTACAAGAATCATTGGAGTCTAGAACTAGGGTCACAATCAGTACAAGGTGTTGGTCGTTTAGGATTAAAGTGAGAATTATGAATCTTTGTAATTCAGAAGGTGATGAATACTTAGTTGTTGACTAAATTCAATACAGATTTCAGAAGATTTTTGAATATTAAAAAAGGCAAGGAAATGGATATAATGCAGGAATGTTGAAATGGAAAAGTAGACCTGATCTCACTGAATGATGGAGTAAGCTTGAAGGATCAAATTGCCCACTCAAGATCCTGCATCTATGTTTTTATGTTTTACTTGAACACCCTGGATACATTTGGTAATGCTTGCTTCTGTCAGTATATTAGTGTCCAATTTCCATCCTAGTGTTTTGCCTTATTAATTCAGCCAGAAATCTCAGCAGACTCCAAGGTAGACCATGAGCAGAACCACCCACAATTTGGGCATATCTGTTATCAAGTCATGCCAGTGAGGAAAATATATTCCGTGAGATAATTTCCTTATTTACTATTTTAAACCCTGTTTCCACACTGTAATGTAATCTAATGTAATCTAATCTAAACCATGAGCAGAACCACACACAATTTGGGCATATCTGTTATCAAGTCATGCCAGTGAGGAAAATATATTCCGTGAGATAATTTCCTTATTTACTATTTTAAACCCTTAGTATTATTGGTTACCAAGGATGAGTTTGAAATGATAATTATTTCTGAGAAGTATAGCGAAACATTCCAAAATCATCTTGGGCACATAGTTAGTTACAGATGACTGATTCAGTTGTAAAGGCAGCCAGGCTGACAACTAGTATTTAAAATAAAATGTTTCCTTATCAGGATTCTGTGACCCTGCCAATAAGTGTATCTTATTGAAATCTCTCCCTCATAGTCCCAGTTGCATTGTAACTGTGATACCAAACAGTGCAGGTTCAATTCCTGTACTGCCTGAGGTCACAATGAAATTCTGTGTCTCAATCTCATTCCTCAGCTGAGGTGTGGTGGCACTCGGGTTAAACTCACCATCAGTCATTTCTGGCATCTTTAGCCCTAAATGGCAGAATACATACAAATTATTCAGATACCAAGATGTTGAGTGGCGTCAGGATTGTAGGCAAGTAGGTGTAGATGTTGACATCTGATTCCTCAATGCTTTGGCAGAATTCCACGACTTGCATTGAATGAATACATAATTCTACATGGAATGCAATAACTTAATACTATCAATTTAATCTTGACTAAATTCAATTTGTGCTGTATTTTTGGAGAGATTTTCACCATGGGGCTTATTGAGTTCTCACGTCCCGTACCTTACCAAACTTGCTGCATTAATTACCTAATCTATCCGCTATGACATCTTTCATGTGCAATTCAAGCCTGTTTGGGTGTTATGGTGGCACAGTGGTTCGCACTGGAACCACACAACAGCAGGGGCCTGGGCTTGATTCCAGCCCTTGGGTGACTATCTGTGTGGAGTTTACACCCAGTGTCTGTGTGGGTTCTGTTGGGTGCTATGGTTTTCTCCCAAAATTCAAAATGTGCAGGTTAGGTGGATTAGCCATAGTAAATACAGGGTAATGGTAGTGGTGGTGGGTCTGTGTGGGATGCTCTTTGGAGAGTTGGTGCAGACCCATGGAGCTGAATTACCTCTTTCTGCACTGTAGGGGTTTTATTTTATAATTCTATCCACATCTTACCATGTGTCATTCCCAAAGTAACTCACCACTCAGTGGATATGCTGGTAATCACCACCAGCCCTTGCACATGCACTGTTTTTAAAAGCCCTTTGTTTCCAAGCTCATGGACTCATACCAGAGACTGTTCTCGACTTAATCAGGATCCCCTGAACAAAGACTATCTTGTTTGACTTGACTGAGGCCTGCTGACAACTATGATATGCTTGCTTCTTTTGTGTCTATGCTAAATGACAAGGCAAGACAGAAGTAATATGAGCCTGGTATCTTTGACTGAGGATGAAACACAAAAAGGCAAGGCAATCAAGGCAAAGATGTTGTGAACATCTAGGATGGCTCAGAGTTGGGTTAGGGTTAGGGTGCGATATGACAGCAAGCAAAGAACCTCAAGGTGCAGCCTTGACCTGTTCATGAGCTGGGTGTGTGTCCCCAAGAGCACAAGATCATCGCTGCAACATGACAGTGATAGTTGCTGGTTCAGCCCAAGGCGCATATTGAAGTGAGAAGCATCCTATATGTGAATTGGTGATATATCATGAGAGTTCTTAGATGCTGGCACATGTCAGATGCCAATGTCCGTGGATGTGGGATATCTGTGGTTGTTGTCAAGATTAGGGTGGTGCTGGAAAAGCACAGCAGGTCAGCCAGCACCCGAAGAGCAGGAAAATCGAAGTTTCGGGTAAAAGCCCTTGAAGATGTTGGTGCTGTATCCAACATAAAGGTCATTCAGAGCATTCAAAAGCATAAAAATAGCATGGCTTCCTCTCAGTATCAAGGTGGGCTTCACTGGACTTCTCTGTTACACATCTTCACATGGCCCAAATCCCTCACATCCATAAAAGTCACAGAGTCATAGAGATGTACAGCATGGAAACAGACACCTTAGTTCAACTTGTCCATGCCGACCAGGTATCCCAACCCAATCTAGCCCCACTTGCCAGCCTCCAAACTCTTCCTATTCATAAACCCATCCAGATGCCTTTTAAATGTTGCTATTGTACCAGCCTCTACTACTTTCTCTGGCAGCTCACTCCATACATGTACCAACCTCTGCATGAAAAACTTGCCCCTTAGGACTCTTTTATGTCTTTCCCCTCTCACCATAAACCTACGCTCTCTAGTTCTGGACTTCCCCACCACAGGGAAAAGACTTTGTCTATTTATCCTAACCTTGCCCCTCATGACTTTATAAATCTCTATAAGATCACCCCTCAGTCTTCTGTGCTCCAGGAAAAACAGCCCCAGCCTATTCAATCTCTCCCTGGAACTCAAATCCTCCAACCCTGGCAACATCCTAGTAAATATTTTCTGAACCGTTTCAAGTTTCACAACATCCTTCCAATGGGAGGGAGACCAGAATTCACAATATTCCAAAAGTGGTCTGACCAGTGTCCTGTTCAGCTGCAACATGACCTCCCAACTCTTGTACTCAATACTCTGACCAATAAAGGAAAGCATACCAAATGCCCTCTTCACTATTCTATCTACCTGTGACTCTACTTTCAAGGACCTATGAACCTGCACTCCAAGGTGTCTTTGTTCAGCAACACTTCCTAGGACCTTACCATTAAGTGTATAAGTCCTGCTAAGATTTGCTTTCCCAAAATGCAGCACCTCGCATTTATCTGCCACTCTACAGCCCATTGGCCCATCTGATTAAGATCCTGTTGTAATCTGGGTTTACCTTCTTCACTGTCCACAACACCTCCAATTTTGGTGTCATCAGCAAACTTACTAATTATACTTCTTATGCTCACATCCTAATAATTTATATAAATGATGAAAAGTAGTGGACCCAGTACCGATCCTTGTGGCACTCCACTGGTCACAGGCCTCCAGTCTGAAAAACAACCCTCAACCACCACCCTCTGTCTTCAACCTTTGAACCAGTTCTGTATTCAAATGGCTAATTCTCCCTGAATTCCATGAGATCTAACCTTGCTAACCAGTCTCCCATGGGGAACCTTGTCAAACACCTTACTATAGTCCATATAGATCACTGAAATATAAATGACAAAAAGCATTTAAAAATGTGACAATTAACAACTCAAGGACAACGATAACATTTTAAAACAAGTGTTACACAGGTATTATATTGTAAATGTGTATATCATTTGTACTGAGTAATTACTACCAGACATATATGGATACCTGAAAAAGAAAGTAAAATGAAAAAAGGCATTAAATCATGCCATGTCGCTTCTGGCTCTTTTGCTAATCGACTTAAAGCGGTGTTGTCCATCACTGAAAGCAGTTTCCCTTTATTTACATTCAATATAATTCATGATTTTGAACATCTTCAAATGTCCACTTAACTTTCTCTGTTCTGAGGAAAACAAACTCAGTTACTGCAGCTTCTCCAAATAACTGATGTCCCTCATCACCAGAACCATCCTAGCAAATCTCTTCACCCTTTCCAAATTCTTGCCATCCTGATGACATGTATGCATAAGAACAGGTCAACTCTGTCATTGATGGGTATATGACTTGTACGTTTTGCAGTGACATATTCCTAACTTTGAAAAGATATTAAAATATAAAAAAAAACTTTTAAAATGAAATGGGGCTTGATTTTCAATTGTCTGAGTGGGCAGGTTTGGGTGCGTGCATGCACTAAAAATCAACAGCAATTGCAGTTGCCAACATCACTGGAATAGAATGTGATTTTCAGAGGGATAACTGAAAATGAGGGAGTTGGCAAACCGCATGCTTCTGAAGAACAGTTCATTGAGCTTTTGTGGATCTTTGTAAGAGAGTCTGGGATGTTCAGTTCGACACTGTCAGTTGAGAAACACTGGGAAATTAGGGGGTCTGGGACATGTCAGAGTATGCAACCAAGCAAGAAGCCATGAGTATTAGTGATTACAATGTTCAACAGTTGATTGAACTGATGCACTTAAACTTTGATAGCCATCTAGATAGTGGAATTTGAATCAATAAAAATCCAGATATGCATCTAGTAGCACTGATTTGCTATTATTGTTGCTAAGAGAATGTATTTATGGTTTGAACTTCTGGATTTCTTGAGAGGGATATGAGGCTGTAGGCATCACTTCAACAATAGAGATGTGAGACAAACCTTTGGCAAATCAATGAATGGTAGGAGGGTGCAATAAACATAAGCAAGGTACTTTAATGTTACATTTTCAGCAGGTATGCCCTTCTTATAATGAGGAGAGGGGAGCTAAGAAAAGGGCTGCAAAGGGAAAATGGTATTCTTCACAAACTTGGGATTACCACCCAAGAGGGAAGTACAGCAAGTGATAGACCATCAACACCATCCATAAGCACAGCCCCTATCTAGACAATTAGATTTAGCCACCTGAGTTCTAATGCACAATGAATTGATGTTTTGTGAACCCCACAGTGGTCCTTGACCTGCAACTATCAAGACCACCGTGGCACAGAATTTGTACGAATCAGATGTTCCAGGGATCAGCTACAGTTTAACTATAAAGAGAGGCTGGATAAGCTTTGTTTTTTTTGCCTTGGAGCGGAGATAGTTGAAGGTATGCCCATTGAGGTGCATTAGATTATGAGGGGCATGGACAGGGTGGATAGAAAGCAGCTATTCTTCTTCGTTGGAGTGTCAATAACAAGGGGTCTAATTTTAAGGTGAAAGGTAGAGGTCTAGAGAGGATTAGAAGATATGTCTTTTCACCAAGAGGATGGTGGAAATCTGGAATGTATTGCCTGGACGGAAACATTCAGGACTTTTTAAAAGCACTTGAAATGTCATAACTTCCAAAACTACAGCCAAGTGCTGAAAAGTGGAAGTACTGAAAAGTGGAAGTACGCAGATTTTGTCAGTGAATACATGATGGGCCAAAAGGATTCTTCTGGTCTGTATAGCTCTATGGTACAAACTTGTGTGAACCTTGCATATATTAAAGCTTTCTCTGCACCTTCTCTGTAGCTGTAATAACTCTGCATTCTGTTCTATTACTCTACTGTACTTATGGGAGGTATGATTTGCCTGGATAGTACGCAAACAATACTTTTCACTGTATCTCAGTACGTGACAATAGTAAATCAAACCAAATCAAAAACTTATCCTGTGTAAAGAATGTGTCCTTTTATTTTTGTATTGCTTTTTAATTGAAGAATGAACTGAGAAAAACAAAATATTCCAAAAACCAGGGTTTGCAACATTGCTTCATGTTTAAAATCAAGTAACTTGATAACTCATTGTGAACACTGTTTGTCCCTAGCTATGGGTTTCAGCAGTGGTTGCAGATGATCTGAAACTGAAGGGCTGCGTACATCAGAGCTTTGGTTAGTAACAGAGGATTGCTTCTGGGATTAGTGATCAGTTACCAATGATGCAGGTCATCTGCCTTTCAACATTTATATGATCAGTGCTTGGATAGCTGAACAGTTGCTGGTCAATGTGCTCTGTCAATCAGGGTCTGAAAGTAAAGTAAGTTGGGGAATCTTTGCATTGCTTTTAAAATCTTTAATTTTTGTGTCAACGCCAAGAACATCCGAGCTTGATTTATAGTGTGTTATCCCAGTGAGTCATTAAAATATAAATACAACTGATCACAGACAATGAATTTGGATGCAGGTTTGCAAAAGAAAAGCCTTTTGGAATCTCTGAAATCATGCCTCATTAAGTAAGATGATATCTTACAAATGTACTGAAATTCTTTAGGGAAGCAATTTAATTGATTAATTGTCAGAATGCAAGAGAAAGATTGGCATACAAGAAAGAGAAACATCCAGAAACAAAGAAAATAGAAACAGAGGGCTTAATCTTTCTTTTTAGTGGCTAAGTCCAAGGTGTGTTGAGTTCTTTGGAAGGTGTGTCACCATGAGGCCCAATACTTCTCTTGCCATATTTTACCAAACTCACTGACTTAATTATCTACCCCACCTTATTTCTCACACCCAAGTTTCTATCCTTAATAAAAATTACTACTTATTACATGTAACTAAACTCGAGCTGTAAGAGCTATGAACCATTAGAATATAATTAAAGCTAATAGTTAAAGCTCTAATGCCCTTATCAAGTCCCTCTCTCAAACCGCACAAGTATACTATACACACACAGAGGTAGACGCAATGGACAGAGGGAAAGGACTGGGAAAACAGTTCAATGGATCCTGTTCACAGGGTTGTTGAGATTATTCTTGTGCTGGTCAGAGCACTGGCCAAAGTCTTTCAGTTATAAAGAGTCTCTGATTTATTAATTAAAAGTCACAGTTTACAGCAACTGCTGAAGGAAGTTTACAGCAACTTTCTTCAGGCTTAAACTAGCTTTTACTGCAGAGAACATAGATAGCTCCTCAGCTCGAGGAGTCTGATTGCTTCTAACGAACTTGCTGATAGCCCCAAGCAGTTCAGCTACCTCAGAACCAATCATCTTGTTGTTGGCAGGCAGAGGCTTTTGTCATCGATATCTGGTCATTAGCCCACAAACCTACCAATCAAAGCTCCATCTGTAGCTAACCCCTTAGCTTTGAATGGTCTGCAAACCACAACACCACTCAAATAAGTAGCTATGTAAACATTATTTACGATGATTGTCAGGTTACTTGCTTTCCAATCACACAGAAATCCTTAGTTTAAAAGCAGCCTTTTGCATGTTTCTGTCCACAATAAATAGTACGGGAAAAAGAGTGTTATCTGAATGAGTTAATGATACAGTGCCTATCCATGTTCTGGAGTTTGTCTTGGTGCGTGGGAAGGGGTGGGTAGCAGAACCTGACTGGCATGTCTCCAAGACTGCAATAGGTTTTCTTAAAAGTACATTTCTTATATCTAGGCCAGAGATTGATTGATTACCCTGACACCCAGAGTGATTAGTGAGCAGTTCAACTTCATGAAATGAAAGGGGAAGAAGTATTCTACTCAATCCTAACCTTTCATTAGAACTGGAGTGAAATGAGTCCCCTGGTTTTATAATTGCTGTGATTTAAGTGTGTACTTAATGATTACTTAAATCAGTTATGAAGGGGTGCTAACTTACTTGGTTTGTGTATCTCAGTTCTCACAACACAACTTGAGTCGTAGATAGTCATAGACAGACCTTTCAACCCAAACTGGTTCATGTCAACCAAAATGTCGATCCATGGAAACCCCATTTTCCTGCACTTATCCTTTTAAATCTTTCCTATTCATGTATTTGTTCAAATGCCTTTACATGTTGTTCATGTATCCACCTCAACCACTTCCACTTCTATATGCGTACCACCCTCTGCGTAAAAAAGTTGCCCCTCATGTTCCCTTTTATTCTTTCCCCTCTAACCTTAAAGTGATGCCTTCTAGTCCTCGATTCCCCAACCCTGGGAAAATGACTGAGTGCCTCTTAAGATCTTACACACTTCTGTAAGTGCCCCCCTCATTTTCCTATGCTCTAAAGAAAAATGTCTAGATTGTACAACTTCTCCCCATAACTCAGACCCTTCAGTACTGGGAACATCCTTGCAAATTTCTTCTGCACTCTTTCCAATTTAATAACATCCTTCCTATATTCAGTGCCCTGACTGATGAAGGCCAGTGTTTCAAAAGTCTTCTTCACTATGTCTACCCATGACTCCACTTTCAGAGAACCGTGCACCTGAACTCCAAGGTCCCTCTGTTTCACTACACTCATTAAGGTCCTACAATTCAACATGAAACTCTGACTTTAATTTGTCTTTCCAAAATGTAAGACCTCACACTCCATTTGCCAATTCTCAGCCCACTTCCCCAGCTGATCAAGATCCTGATGCAATCTCTGATAACGTTCCTCACTGTCCAAGATGCTGCCTATTTTAGTGTCATCTGCAAACTTACTAATCATGCTTTGCACATTCTCATCCACATCATTGGGATAGATAACAAATAGCAAAGGGCCCAGCACCGACCCCGAGGCACTCCACTAGTTACAGGCCTCCAGTCCGACAAGCATCCTTTCACTATTACCCTCTGCTTCCTACGATCAAGCCAATTGTGTATCCAATTTGCCAGCTTCCCCTGGATTCTATGTGATCTAACCTTCCAGAGCAGCCTATCATGTGGAACCTTATCAAAGGCCTGACTGAAATCCATACAGACTACGTCTACTGCCCTGCCCTCATCAATCTTCCTGGTAACTTCATCAAAGAAAAAATTGTGAGGCATGATTTCTCATGCACAAAGCCATGCTAACTACTCCTAATCAAATCCTGTCTTTTCAAACGCATATATATTTTATCTCAGAATCTTCTCAAGTGACTTACTTCCCACCGATGTTAAGCTTACTGGTCTATAGTTCCCTTGTTTTACTTGGCAGCCCTTCTTGAATAAGGGCACAACATTCGCTCATTCCAGTCTTCCGGGACCTCACCCGGAGCTAACGATGATGCACAAAAATATCAGCGAGAGCCCTTGCAATTTCTTCTCCAGCCTCTTAAATGATTCTTAGATATATCTGGTCAGGATCAGGAAATATATTTACCTTCATACATTCTGATACATTCAACACTCCTCTACTGTGATAAGGACTGTCCCCAAGATATTACCGCTAAGTTCCCAAGTCTTCCTGTCTTTTTCCCCAGTAAACACATAGGAGAAATATTCATTGAGCAACCCTATTGCTCCTGAACATTCCCTAATCTCCCTGCATATTTGCTCCTCCAATTCCCATTGAGTATTTGAGGGTCTATAGTACAGTTACTTCATCTCTGACTACTGTTGTGATACCTTATTCAAAACTGCAACTTCCCCTCCCCTCTTTCCACTACCTCTGTCCTGCCTAAAGCACCTATATCCTGGCACATTAAGCTGCCAATCCTGTCCCTCCTTTATCCATGTTTCTGTAATGGCTATAACATCTCATTTCCATGTACCTATCCATGCCCTGAGTTCATCGGCCTTACCTCAGAATTTTTCCATTGAAATAGATTACAACTATTACAATTCACCAAATATTCTGCGCATCCAGTATTACTCCAAAGAAATGACAAGGACATATGTTGTAGAGCATGTTTTAGAATTGCAAATATACCCAAGTATTTTTCCTTGAACATACTGAATGACCAACACTGTTTTGATGGAAAACCACTAAAATATTGGTATGTTAATGTTGAATGCCTGCTCAATTTCTCCTTCACTCATGATAATTAACTTGAATATCTAATGTAACTCCAGAGGAAATCTAAAATCTGGCACTCTCTTATACTTCAATATTCTGCTGAGTGTCTAAACTCAAGGGGCCAGTTTTTCCGAGGAACAGCATTCTCATCCAGATAGCTACTGTGACCTTCTTTGTCTAAAGAGTTGACCTGCTGAGTTTTACCAACAATTTCTGTTTTTGTTTCTGATTTCAACCATCTGTATTTTGGGTTTTTTTTACTTAGGGTGTCAAGTAAGTAGAATGCCAGCTAGGAAGGATGTCAGGGGTAGAATGCCATACAAATATGAGAATAACGTAAAGTTAGTAGGGTGCCAGCTATGAAGATGGTAAGATGTCAGGTGGAAGATGCGAGATGGACAGGCAGTAGAGTGCCAGGTAAGTCAGATGCCAGTTGAGTAGGGTTTCAGCCTGTAAGATAACAATGTAAGTGACGCAGTGTTTAGATAAGTTGGTATGGATTGGAGAAATGGGGTCTGCTTCAGTCCAGTGGGGTGGACTTTGGGAGTCTTTGAGTCTGGTGGGGGCAGAGGTCAGTCTAGCAAGGGAATGGGGGAATTGGGTGGAGGATGCCTGGTTCAAGTCAACACAAAGTGGCATCAGGGTACTGGGTTGGATCTAGGGATGGGATGGGGGTGCTGTCAGGTCAGGGTCTGGCAAGGATGCTTTTGGACTGTGCCTGGGAGATGCAATTGGTGGATACTCAGAAGTTAGATGCCATATTTCATAGTCTAACTTCGAACTTTTACAAAGTAAGCATTTACTTAATTTTATTGGAACCTTTAAAAGTCTGTCACTTAAATTGGAGATTTCTGCAGAGTTCCCAGTGGAATATGTTTTGATGGGGATTTGGCAGGGTCCTATAACCAGCTCCTATCTATGCTGGCAAAAGGAATGTCTGGCCACAGGGAAGTTCAGGCCTAGATGTGAGCAAAAGACAGTGATTACAGTCATTACAGTGTAGTAAGATCAAAATATACCATGCAAGGAATATGCACCCCAGTAGCTCTTCTCTTACACTCGTAATGTGCATTCTGCTGTCAGTTAACTAAGAAATTTGCAAATATTGTTGGGACCTAGATATAGCAGAGGGAAAACAAAGCATTAATAAAAGATTGTCTTCACTCAGTAAACCCTGCAGAAGGATGTCTCAGCTTGATGCCATCCAACGTTGAAATTGAAGGGCATTCTGCCCAGATAGATTGTTCTTCTGGTGCAGAATTGAGGGACTGGGGTGTTGGTGATCCTGACATTCTGGGGCTTGTGATTTGGGTATGACCTTATTTGCACAGAGATCAGTAGAATTCCCCTGTTATGGGTTCAGTCGTATTGGTGTAGTTTATAGTTAGTATTGCAATGACCCATTTGTAACAATGAGCATAAATGATGTACACCACCACCACTAAGAAAAATGCCATTGCCAGTGCGGGCACAAACTTGGCATTCCTTTTGAGATCAAAGCCATAATTCCTGATGAAGGGTTATGCCTGGAATGTCTGTTCTTTTGCACCCCGGATGCTACCTGACCCGCTGTGCTTTTCCAGCACCACACTCTCGACTCTGACTTCCATTATCTGCAGAACTCACTTTCTCCAAAGTCATAATTCAGTCTGGTTAATCAAATTACATCCATGACTAATTGACAATCTGGTTAAATTGGT
>NC_057718.1:64604799-64623302 GCF_004010195.1 Chiloscyllium plagiosum
GACATTGGGACCGAGAAAAAAACATATGGGATGAAGAGCGCCAGCGGAACAGGAAATGGAGATTCCCGAGCCGTCCTTTCCACACTACATCTCGGAACTTGGGCTCTGCTTGTCACAGCCTCCATTCAGCGGCCTCCTCCTTACTCCGCGGGTTTCCCGCTCTGTCACCACTGAACTCCTGCTCAAAATCCCTCGAGCTGCATTCGTCCGCTCAGTAGTGCCTTGGCACATGTCGGTTGACGTAAAGCCTACGTGATGACGTTGACGATTGGAACCGTTTATGTGCCCAGTTCGCAATGTGCGCATGTGTGTGTTTTCTTGCTGTTGTTGGTGTCAGCCCACAGTACCTTGTTTAATTGTCTAACGCTGCTCTACTCACGACTGGATTTGGCACGATTGCAGGTTGTCTAAATTTTCATCTAAATGAGATACCAACTTTGTAAAGAAATTCAGGAGTTGTATTATTTTCGTTGATCGTTCTGTGTCATTACCCGAGTGACTGACAAAGTTTGTGAATACTGAGAACATTGATCAGAGTTGGGTTTGTTCTGGAAATTTTATGATAGTGCCCAATGATCGACTGGAATCAGAGTTTCCTTGGATCCATAAAGTATTATTAATAACATTGCCAGTTATTTCCCTTGGTTTATGCTGTTTTCTTTTATTGATGTTCCCCTCCTCTGTCTGTAAGGGCTTTAGCCCGAAACGTCGATTTTACTGCTCCTCGGATGCTGCCTGAACTGCTGTGCTGGATTAGCACCACTAATCCAGAATCTGGTTTCCAGCTTCGGCAGTCATTGTTTTTACCCAGTTACTTTCTATGTCTATTTCCAACCTACATTCTTAAAGCCATCCTTAGACTATTGCTCCCCCACTCTATTTCTGTCATTCTTGCTCATCTTTTTATCTACTGTTATTTGTACCCTGGCTATTTCTCTTTTGCTTTCTCTTTCTGCATTCTTTTCCAGAAAGATATTACAGAAAAACAAACAGTAGAAAATCCATAGAAAAAAAAATACAGTTCTAGACTCAATGGACATCCTAACAGCAAATAACTGCAGATGCTGGAATCTATACTGAAAACAAAAATGCTGAAAATCACAGTGGGTCAGACAGCTTCTGTGGAGAGAAAGCAAGCTAATGTTTCGAGTCTAGATAACTCTTCTTCAGAGCTGACGTGAAATGTGGAGGGGGCAACATTTATGCAATGGTCACCAAATACCAGACTAATGCCATTCAACAGGTTTGCTGATGACACCACTATACTCGGTCGAATCTCAGATGGCGTTGAAACAAACTACTGACAGGAGGTGGAAAACCTGGAAAAATGGAGCACTGAGAACAACCTAATTCTCAATGCCGGCAAAACTCATTATTCACTTTCGGCAGGATGTTACTCATGCCCCCTACACATTAACAGCATAGAGGTGGAACAAGTGGAGAGTGTCAAGCTCCTGGGAGTGGTCATCTACAACAAGCCTTCTTGGACTCTTCATGTGGACGCACTGGTTATAAAGGCCCAACAGCATCACTTCCTCAGGCAGCTGAGGAAATTTGGCATGACGGTGAATACTCTTGCCAACTTTTATAGGTGCACCATCGAGAGCATCCTGTCTGGATGTATCCCTACCTGGTATAGCAACTGTACCATTCAAGATCGGAGATGGTTACAGAGAGTGGTGAACTCAGCTCAGACAATCACAAAGGCCAATCTCTCATCTATAGATTCCATCTACCAGGCCCACTGTCAAGGAAAGGCTGCCAGCATTCTTAAAGATCCAACCCACCCTGGCAATGTTTTTCTACAACTCTACCACTGGGGAGAAGGTACAGAAGCCTGAACACATGCACCAGTTGGTTTCAAAACAGTTTCTACTCTACTTTTGTTAGAATACTGAATGGACTCACAAACTCTTAACATTCGCCTGTACCTGTGTTTTTGTTTTTGCCGCTGTTTACCTATTATTTACTTATCTATGTCACTTAATTATGTGATCTGCCTGTATTGCTTATAAGACAAAGCTTTTCTCTGTGCCTTGGTACACGTGACAATAAATTCAATTCAATTTGGTAGTGTTGGTGGTGGTGGTTCTTGGTAGAGTAGTTGGGAGGGTTTAAATTAATGTGGCACACATAGGAACCATAGGCTTAGGGCAGTAGATGCAGAAGTTAAGGGGGAGGTAGAAACCAAGGCAAACATGACTAAGAGTGAGAGGCAGGGAAACACTGCTGAAAAGAACAGAGGTGGTCTAAAATGCATGTGATTCAATGCAAGAATCATAATAGGCAAGGTAGATGAACTTAGAGGTTTGATTAGTACTTACAACTGTGATATTATTATGATTACGGAGATTTGGCTGAAAGAGGGAAAGGACTGTTAGCTGAATGTCCTAGGGTTTAGATGTTTCGGGTTTGATTGTAAAAGGGATGGAGGAGCTGCAATACAGGATAAAGGTATCATAGCTGTACTGAAGGAGGATACATCCGAGGACTCGTGTAGTGAGAAAATATTTGATTTGATTTATTTAGATTAGATTCCGTACAGTGTGGAAACAGGCCCTTCAGCTCAACAAGTGCACACCAACCCAGACCCATTTCCCCCTGACTAACGCACCTAACCTATGGCCAATTCACCTGACCTGCACATCTTTGGAGTGTAGGAGGAGACCGGAGCTCCCGGAGGAAACCCACGCAGACACGGGGAGAATGTGCAAACTCAACACAGACAGTCGTCCGAGGCTGGAATCGAACCTGGGACCCTGATGCTGTGAGGCAGCAGTGCTAACCACTGAGCCATTTATTGTCATGCTTACCCTAAGTACAATGAAAAGCTTTGCTTACAAGCAATACAGGCAGATCATCGTAAGCAAGGATGTACAGACCATATGGTTGAAAAAAACTTAGAGGCACAGGTTACATCGCACAGGGTGTGCGCAAGGCAAGATCAATATTAGCAAGATCAGCATTTTTTGAAGTTAGAGAATCCATGCATCAGTCTTACAACGACCAATAAAAAATTGTTACTGAACCTGCTGGTGCGTGTGTTCAAGCTTCTGTATCTTTTGCCTGAAAGAAAAGGTTGTAGGAGAGCATTCCTGGGGTGCGATGGGCCTTTTATGATATTGGCAGCCTTTCCGCTGCAATGAGCCGTGTAAGTGGAGTCCATGCATCGAAGGTTGGCCTCCGTGATGGTCTGCGCTGTGCATGCAACCTTCTGTAGTTTCTTAGGGTCCTGGGCAGATTAGTTGCCATACCAGGCCATTATGCACCTGCACAGTTTGCTTTCAATGGTGCATTTGTAAAAGTTGGTGGGGCGATTGTTCGGAATTTGGCAACACAGTTGTGGGTGTACAAGGAGTGCAATAGGAGGCTGAAGACACATCCTTGGGGGGCTCCAGTGTTTGAGTGTTATTGTGGAGGGGTTCCGTTTTTCTATCTTCACTAATTGTGGGTCAGAAAGCTGAGGATCCAGTTGCAGAGGGTGGAGCCAAGACCAAGATCTACAACTCAGGAATAGCAAAGGTAAAATCACAATGCTAGGGGTATACTACAGGCCTTTCAACAGCCAGGGGGAGTTAGAGGAGAGGATATGTAGACAGATTTTGGAAAGAAGTAAAAATTGCAGGGTTGTTGTGGTTGGTCATTTTTAACTTCCCCTATATTGACTCAGACTCATTTTGTGCTAGAGGCTTTGATGGGGCAGAATTTGTAAGGACTATTCAGGAGGGCTTCTTGACACAGGATATAAACAGTCCAACCAGGGAAGGGGTTATACTGGACCCAGTTTTGGGAAATGAGCCCAGCCGAGTGAATGAAGGCTCAGTAGAGGAGCATTTTGCAAATAGAGACCATAATACCGTGAGTTTTAAGATATTCATAGATAGGAATAAAAGCAGTCCTCGGGTGAAGATGTTAAATTGGGGGAAGGTGAACTAAAGCAATATTGGATGTAGATGTTTTGGGTTTGATAGAAAGAGATGTAAAAGGGGTGGAAGAAGCAGAGTATATTGACTGAAGCCGGCTGTTTTTGAGGGTAGATCCATATTGGATGTGTGGGAGTATTTCAAACGGTAGTTGATAAGAGTTCAGGAGCGGCACACTCCTGCGAGAAAGAAGCATGGGTACAGCAAGTTATGTGGACATTGGGTAACCAGGGATGTTATGACCTTGGTTAAATAGAAAGAGGAAGCATATGTAAAGTCAGGAAGGATAGGACCTGACAAAGCTGTTGAAGTGTATAAGGAAAGTAGTAAAGAACTTAAACAAGGAATTAGAAGGGCTAAGAGGGATCATGAAAAGTCATTAGCAAACAGGATTAAAGAGAATCCCAAGGCCTTTTATACATATATAAAAACAAGAGGGTAGCCAGAGAAAGGATTGACCCACTCAAGGACAAAGGAGGAAATCTATTTGTGGAGCCAGAAGAGGTATATGAAGTCTGAAACGAATACTTTGTATCACTGTTCACCAAAGAGAAGGAATTAGTGGAGGATGGTCTCAGGGAAGGGAGTGTCGAATTTCTAAGCCAAATTGCTAGTAAAAAGGACGGGTTGTTGTGCGTCTTCAAAAGTATTGAAGTAGATATGTCCCCAGATCCTCATGGGATCTATCCCAGAATGTTGAGAGAGGAAAGAGAACAAATTGTTGAAGTATTGGCAGACAACTTTATATCCTCTTTGGCCACACGTGAGGTTCCAGACAACTGGAGAAAAGCCAATGTTGTCCCATTGTTTAAAAAGGGTAGCAGGGATAATCCAGGAAATTACAGGTCCGTGAGCCTTATGTCGGTGGTAAGGAAATTATTGGAAAAGATTCTCAGGGACAAGACCTGTACACATTTAAAAGCAAATGGACTTATTAGCGATAGATATCATGGTTTTGTCCGGGGAGGATTTAGCCTCAGTAACTTGACTGAGTTTTTCAAGGAGGTGACGAAGATGATTGAGGGAAAGGTGGTTGGTATTGTCTACTTGGACTTCAGTAAAGCCTTCGACAAGACCCCTCATGGCAGACTGGTATAAAAGGTGCTGTCACATGGTATCGGGATGAGCTGGCAAGATGGATACAGAGTTGGCTTAGTTATAGGAGACAAAGGATAGCGGTGGAAGGATGCTTTTCGGAATGGAGAGTCATGACTAGTGGTGTTCCACCTGGATCAGTGCTGGGACCTCTGCGGTTTGCAGTCAACATAAATGATTTGGAAGAAAATGTAGCTGGTCTAATTAATAAGTTTGCGGATGATACAAAGATTAGTGGAATTGTGGATAGTCGGGGGGGGGGGGGGATGTTAAGAGGATTGTCAGACGATACAGCAGGATATAGATCAGTTGGAGGTGTGAGCAGAAACTTGGTTGGAGTTTAATCCTGACAAATGTGGGGTGATACATTTTTTGGAAGGTCAAGTACAGGTGGAAATTAGTTAAAAATCACACAACATCAGGTTACAGTCCAATAAGTTTATTTCAGAACAGTAGCTTTTGGAGCGCTGCTCCTTCAGGTGAGTGTGGAGAATAAAATTCTAAGACACAGAGTTTGTAGCAAAAGTTTACAGTGTGATGTAACTGAAATTATATATTGAAAAAGACCCAGATTGTTTGTTAAGTCTCTCATCTTTTAGAATGACAATGTAGGTTTCAGTTCTTTCATATGTAAATCGCAAAACATTTTTAAAAAGTTACATTCTCAAGTGCACTTTAACAATTGGTGTCATGTCAGCCCAGATAAGGTATTGAAGGTGTCAACTCCCTTTGAGGCTGTCTGTGCAGAATGTTCAGACTGATTCTAATCTAAAAAAACGATTTTGCAGAATCCTACATGGATTCATGCAGTTTTTGAGCAAAGTAAAATGTACTTACACTATTACATTTTCATCCACATGTTTATCCAAAGACCATTTAAATACCCTTAATATTGGCGAGTCTACTACTGTTGCAGATAGTGCATTCCATGCCCCTACTACTCTGAGTAAAGAAACTATCTCTGATATCTGTTCTATATCTATCGCTAACATTCTTATTTTTACAAAAGCAAAATACTGAACTTGCTGGACGTTTGAAATAAGAACAAAATGTGCTGGAAATACTCAGCATGTTAGGCAGGATCTATGTAAACATTTTTGGTCAATGACCTTTCACCAGAACCAACTTAAGACAGGAGTATAGTAATTATACAGTGAATGGCAGAACCCTTAGGAGTATTGACATGGAGAGGGATCTGGGTGTGCAGGACCACAGATCACTGAAGGCAGCAGTGCAGGTTGATTAGTTGTGAAAAAGGCCTGTATAATGCTTGCCTTCATTTAAAGTGGCATTGTGTATAAGGATAGGCAAGTTATGCTGCAGATTTATGGAACTTTAGTTAAACCATGCTTGGAATTTGCATAAAGTGCTGTTGACAAGACTATCAGAAGGATGTGGATGCTTTGGAGAGGGTACAGGAAAGGTTTACCAGGATGTTGCCCATGTGATGATGCTGCCCCTTTAACAAGGTTATGTTGTTCTTGTTTATTTGTCAAGAGGGGTTGTAAAGGCAGAGGTGCTGATTTATCTGGAAATAGTTAGTTTGAACAATGCCTTGAGGAGTGGCCAGTTCTCTCGGTTCAGGTTTTTTTCTAGTTTGGTTTAGTTTTGGCTTTGAAGAACAGTTGGATAGATGGGTTTGTTTTCACTGGAACACAGGAGGTTAAGAGGCACCCTGACAGAAGTTTATAAGTCTGTGAGTGGCATGGATAGAGTGGAAAATATGAGGCTTTTTCCCAGGGTGAAAGGGTCAATTACTAGGGGATACACGTTCAAGGTGCCAGAGGGGTGGGGGAAATTTAAAAGAGATCTGCGAGGCAAGTTTTTCACTCAGAGGTGATGAGTTCCTGGAACGTGATGTCAGAGGAGATGGTGGAAGCAGACACAATAGCAGCATTCAAGAAATTAATCGATGAATAGGAAGAGAATAGATGGATACAGGATCCTATAAGTGAAGACAGTTTTAGTATGGAAGCGCAAAATGCGTCGGCACAGGCTTGGAGGGCTGAAGAGGCTGTTCCTGTGCCGTTTTTTTTTCTTCTTTGAGATATTGTTCCTCCTGTTTGCGCTGTGATTTGTCGGAACACTACAGTGTGCCAAGAGAACATGCAAGCAGGATGCTGTGTTAAAATGACTGGCTAGAAGAAGGTTTGGGTCATGGACCAGAGGTGTTCAGGAGTAAAAATTAACCTAAAACAAATAGAAGTCTGGAAAGCGCTCATTCAAAAGATTGTAAATTCAGTAGCCTCGTTAATTTTCAGCACAAAATACACAAAACATAATGGATGAACGTTGGGTTGATGGAGATGAAGTAATTGAATGCCAAAAAAGTCTCAAGGAGCTGAATTGGTTTACTCCTATTCTTACATTTCAGGCACTCCTGTGCACCCACTAGTCACAATTTTCTTGGCACCAATTTGGAAGGAAGTGTCTTGCTTGCTGACTTGGACATGTTAAAGAAAAACTGTAAAATAAAGATGTATAAAGCAAATTAAACATTTAAAAATAATCCAAGGCATTCTCAAGTTTTGACAGACTTGTGGTTTTGCCATAATTGTCTTAATTTTGTTTAGAAACCAAAACAGAATAAAAGAACAAATTTTGGAGTTAACATTTATTCTGTATGAGCATCGTACATTTCCAGAGAGAACTGCTTCGTCTCACTAGCTGGGTGTAGCAGCTCATGTTGCATAGCCCAACCTACGCTTCAAGGATTTTAGCAAGGTTACCAAAGCAAAGACTGAATGGCATTTCAAGTGTGCAAGCTTATTTTATGTCCTGTAAGTGCTCTTATGGTTCCCTCTAAACTGAACAGGAATAGTTAAAACTTTATTTTTCATTGTAACATTACATTTATGGTGGAATTGCAGGACACAATAAAGAACTGTGAAGAACAAGTTTTCTTTCAATTAGGAGTGAGGCATCTGATGTTTCTCACTCAAGGAATCAATTCTGCCATTGCTATTTATTTATGTCCAGAGTTTGAATCTACAGAACATAAAACATTACAGCACAGTACAGGCCTTACGGCTTTCGATGTTGCACTGACCTGTCTGAACCAATCTGAAGCCCATCTATCTTACACTATTATATTTTCATCCACATGTTTATCCAATGACCATTTAAATGCCCTTAACATTGGCGAGTATACTACTGTTGCAGACCGTACATTCCAAGCTCCTACTACTCTCTGAGTAAAGAAGCTACTTCTGATATTTGTTCTATATCGATCGCTAACATTTTTACAAAAGCAAAATACTGAAGTTGCTGGATGTCTGAAATAAGAACAAAATATACTGGAAATACTGAGCATGTTAGGCAGCATCTATGTAAACGTTTCTGGTTGATGACCTTTCACCAGAACCTAAGACAGGAGTACAGTAAGAATTTCAAACCAGTAAAAGATGGTAGGAAACAAAGCTCTGTGGCTGGTGGAGGGAAGGGCTGATTGTACAACAAAAAAATTCATGATAAGACAAAGAGTGGCAATGGATAGTTTGGAAAAACGAAGGTTCTGTCAAAATGGGATATGAATTGCATATAAAAACACATCTGAACGCCAATACGAAAGGTTGAAGAAAACAAACCAGATCAAAAACAAAGATGGAGGCTGGGGTTATTATCAAAACTTGTTGAAAATCTAAAATAAAACAAAAAAGAAAATGAACAAACGTAGGTATGGCGGTATCTGTGGAGGCAAACATTCCACCCTTCCCTACATTCACCAACTGATTTCAGATCCTTCCTCAAATTCTCTGTCTCCATTCTTGGAGGTGGAGCTATCAAGTAATGTCCACTACAAACTCTCAGACTCCCACAGCTACCTTGACTGCTTTCTCACATCCGTTTTCATGACACCAATTTTTCACACCAGCGCTGTCAGCATGTCTTCATTTTCCCTTGAACCTCAGATTCCCACTCAGCATGTCCATCCATTCCTATTTTCACCACTTCCCTTTCTTCCCAGAATCGTGGTATAGTTTTCCTTTGTTTTCAATTTCCACCCCAACAGACATCAGATTCAATGGATTGTCTTCTGCCATTTTGACCAGCACCAGCACATTATCACCAGCATTCCCTTTCAGTATTCCGTAAATTACATTCCACATTGCAAGGCAGGTTGTAACTGTACTGGAACAGCTTAATTAAGGAAACGTCTATTTTCTTGTGACTGTGCCAACAACTATGAAAAATAGTGCTGCCTATCTGATATTTAACTTGCACAAAGAAATGAGTGAAGTGCCATTGTGTAGCAAACCTGGCCAAAGCCTCTTAACACATTCAACTGTGGCAGGTGAAGTATCCAAACAAATATTCCTAATACACACATGTTATGATTCCAGATTAGTAAATCACATCAAATGCATCGAACTGGCTAACTATTTAATTAGACAGGTATCAAAAAGATCTGCACAGTTCCAGTGGATACATTTTTAGCTTAGGTTGCTTAAGCTGCTGATCAAAATTTTTAATCAGATCCCACTGTTATTGAGTCCTTAGTCATAGCAATTGCATGTAAACATTAAACATGTTAAACAGGAAAACAAGTTATGTTATTTTAGGAAATGGTAAAACATCTACATATGAGACCGACTCTTTTCTCTAGAAAACTGTCTCTGGTATAGCTCTGAAGATAGGTGTGGCTGAATATGTAAAATGAGCACCGCACCTCTAAGGACAAATACAACAGGTGTATATATAGATCATATTCAGTGCCTTTGGCTTACTCTAACTGAACGCACTTTGTAAATAACATTTATTAATCATTATTGAAGAAATGGAGAGTAAGGATCAAGATACCAATAAGGCAAAAAGACTGCATAGAAGCAGGTAAAACCTTTAAAAATTATCTTGTGGTATTAGTTTATTTCTAAAACTGTATCTATAAACAATTCTGTAAAATATTTAAAATATTATTTGATATATAGATTATGTGATATTAAATATCAGTTTTTAGAACTAGTTTTGCAAATTAAGTGAATAGTTGAAAATCTTTGGACACATTGTGTGGAGGGGAAACATCTGTGCCTAACAATATCTCAGTAATCGAAATAATTTCAGAGCAGTATGAAAGGAATTCTTGTTCAAGGTAACAAGGTATTAAACACGCAAAATTGGTCAAATGCTGATTAGTTTTCTTTACAAAGTCAATTAATTGCAAATCATTTTTTCAAGTTGAACGCTGCAGTTTTTGAGAATTTGTAATTGATGTTGAAGTGCAAAGAAATTCAAAATTGTATTGTTCACCTGCATACCTGCTCTGTCTCAGTTTTATTCATCACCAATTAAGATATGTAAAAATCTGGGTAATTTTACCCAAAATAAAACTAATTGAATTTTATATATTTAAATGATTATTCTTCAAAGGCCAATATGCAGTAGGTGCTGCATTATATATTTCTTTGTTTAGTTTCAGGAAAACATGGGATCCGTTTATGTTGAAAATGGTAAATGACGAAGAAGAAGTCACGGGGAAATTTGTGTTACTCTTGCAATACGTAATCTGCTTCATTTTTGGAGTCTGTGTACTGGGGTTAATCTTTCTCAGCAAGGTCAGTACATCCTTAAAGAAACAGCATTGAACATTTAAATAAAACTCTTAAAGTTATTCAGCACCTTTTGTTATGTTCCAAATCAATTACTGTAAAATTAATAATAGCATTATAGTGTTCCTTTCAATAACTTTTCAGATTTCAGGATGCCCAGAGCATTTTCACTACTCATTAATTATTTTTTGAAAAACACAGCATAAAATAAATAGTCAGAAGACTTGTTTTGAGTAGTCATTGAGAGATAAATATTGTGCGGGTAACTAGGATACCTCAAATAGTGCCATGGAACATTTTACACCCACCTGAGATTACAGACAGGGGCTTCAAATTAATGTTTCATCCAAAAGAAATCAGCTCATGACAGTGCAGCACTCCGGTCTACTATCGATCTAGTTTTGTTCTTAAGCCTTTGAATTGGGATTTCTGAGGGGTATCTGGTAGTTTCTAACTGGCATCTGGTACTTTCTGAGGGGTATCTAGTAACCTCTGAGGGGTATCTGGTACTTCAGAAGATGAGTGAGATCAGAAAGATTGTAATGTTTCATTACAACTACATTAATAACATGAGGATATGTTTTGGGATGCAGTGGAGGCTGGTACAATTGCAACATTTTAAAAGGCATCTGGATGGGTATATGAATACGAAGGGTTTGGAGGGATATGGGCCGGGTGCTGGCAGGTGGGACTACATTGGGTTGGGAATATCTGTTCAGCATGGACATGTTGGACTGAAGGGTCTGTTTCCATGTTGTACATCTCTATGACTCTAAATGGCATTAGTATGAAGCAAAACATATTAATGGACCAGAATTTATTGTAAACAAAAATGGCAAAGTGAACTGGACTCTGCATCACTCATGTACAAATTAAAGAGAAGCTTTATTTCAGTGCAAATGGAAAGTTTAGGTACAAAAGTCTAGAATCCATGTGACAGGTAGTAGACTGGAAGTTATGTAGGATGGCAGGTGGATAAAATGAGTAAGTGGGTGAGCTGTAGGTGGTTTGAGGGGAGTCAAGTTTAGCTGTGAAGTCAAGTCAGGTGATGGAAGGTGGGAAAGGATCATCAGATTGGATTGAGTTGGGCTAGTCAGCTGGTGGGGGGAAGCTGATTAGTCAAGTTGGAAGTTAGTTGGTTGGTAGGAGGTGGGCAGGGCCAGATCGGGTGTATGGTAGAGTGATCAGGATAATGCAGTTGGTCATGGTAGTCAGGTTGGACTGAAGAGATAATCAGGATTTTGATGGATATTCAGGAGATCTGGGGTTGTGGCCAGGTCATTGGGGCTATTGTCAGGTTGTGCCAAGTCAGAGTGGTAATCAGGTTTTTGGGGTCTACTTCATTTTGGACTGACAACAGAGCATGATGTGTTGAAGGGAAGGATTTACTGACAGGAAGTGTTCTCAGCTTCAGTCTTTGTTCCACCCAGTGACCTGGTGGTAGGAGATACCTGATGTACAGATCAGCCAAGGGGAGAAGTGAAGTCTGTTGGGTCACCAGGCTACCCAAAATGCAGCTAGTGGTATAAGGAAAGGGCATATCTTGCTTTCTCCCAAAGATACAACACTGCGATAGATTACTTCTTTGGATACTGTGCTCCTCATTTCTGGAAAAGCTGGGCTCAGAAGACCTCACAAAAAAGTTCAGAGCAGTGTCTGACATGGAAAGGTTCAAGCAAAGCAATAACCCAATGATGATTGCTCACTTTCAAACTTTGATTAATTAATTCCAACCAGTGATAGGGTCATCACTTTTGCTGCTGTAAATGCTGTGACAAAATATCATGGAAAGAAGTCACTAATTTGTAGTTTTCTGACATTTTAGTGAGTGGTATTTGTGTTGAAGAATATGCACTTTTATGTTTCACAGGCCAGTCTTCTGTTACTGATCAGTGCTTCAAACAGTGAATCACCTTTTGAGAACAAACCTTTCACTCACCTTGTCCTCGCTTGTGCATTAGTTGTACCTAATGTTCTGGCCTTGGCAAAGGCCTTATGGAAGGTATCATTTGGATCATCCGATGCTCCTTCACTTAATATTCTAGGAATGGTAAGATGTTTTTTAAAATTCAATTTAAGAGCTTTCAGGTTTTCTAGAAAAAGAAATTAAAGGAATAGAAGGGTATATTTATAATTTCACTGGACTAGTAAACCAAAACCCCAAGCTCATGCCTTGAGGACTTGGATTCAAATCATGGCAGATGGGGGAATTTGACTCTACAGAGGCCGGTATCCCATTACCAAGTCACCCTTTATTTACATGTGGAGAGTCCTTAACGATCTAGCTTCCTCAGAGCCAGCTGACATACCTGCTCTTACAGCCTCAATGAGGGAACTCATATTCTATGAGGTCCACCTGGTTGACCTTGTTACAAAGAGTTGCTCAACTGATGATCAATAACTGTCGATTGTTGTAAAATGTATTTCAGAGAATGTAATCTGCCATCCTTGTCTGGACAGTATGTAACTGCAGACCCAAGGCAATGTAGTTAACTTTTATTTGCTTTCTGAGCAATTAGAGAAGAATGATAAAAGTTGGCTTAGCCAGCAACATCTATATCTCATGTATAAATAAAAAATACTTGGAGAGAAGCTAATGTTATGCTTGTGGCAGAATTTGGGGGTAGAACTGATGCAGCAATTGTTTTGCACAGTTTTGTTCATGCCTCTATGAAAACATCAGAAAAAAAATTAGACATTGTCTATATTCTGTCCATATTCAGCACATATCACTCAATGCAACTTTAAGTGCTTTAGTCACTCGAAGAGCTTCTATATTTTCAAAAAATATATAATTTTAATGTCTCTTCAAGTTATGTAAATACTTTTGTGCCTTTCAATGATGAATTGACAAGGAATTGACACAAACCAGGAGCTCTTAGGAAGTAATAAATATTGACAAACCTGATTATCTGAGAACAAATCTGCAAAATGTGGAAAGGGACAACTTTAACCTTAATGCATTAAGTTCACTCATCTAAGTGTGCTCTTTTTGAAGGAGTAAATTAGTTGTCATTTTAGAATTTTTTTAGCTAACTTTACAAAGTTATTTCTCAAAAGACATTTAGGAAACAAGAAAACAGAAAAATAACATATTTTGAACATTTCATTTGTGATTTATTAAATATCACAAGTAGTTCTCATAACCTGGCCCCAATTTTTGTTCCCTGATTGAGCGCCGAGATGGGAGAGACCCTAGTTCCATGAACCTGACTTTTGAGTGTAGCTACCAGCCTTATGGGGAGACAATGACCCAGTGCAATTACCACTTGACTGTCAATCCAGAGATCTAGGTTCTGAGGATCTGTGTTCAAATCATGCAGTGGTAGATGGTGGAAGTTGAATTAATTCATGAAACCATTATTGGAGGAAAAACACATATGGTTCACTAATCTCCTTTAGAAAGGAAATTCCTGACTTATATGGTTGGCACATGTGTGACTCCAGACTGTCACCAATGTGGTTGACTTCCAACTGCCCTCTGACCAATTGGAGATGGGCAATAAATACTGGCCAAGCCAACCATGCTGACATTATGTGAGAGAATAAAAAATAAGCTAGAGTAGAAATTGGGGCTGACAATCCCAGAAGACCTGAAGAGGATGTTCAGTGAAAAAGCAAGAGAGGTGGAAAGCCTGATTTAAGGCCCTGTCACTGCGTATAAAACCTAAAAGAATAGTGCATAAAACATGTCTTCACCCCTCCTAACCACACACACACCCCACACACTCCCTCCATCTTTCTCTCTCTCACTCTCTCTCTTTCTCACTCTCTCTCTCACAACCACACACAAACGTTTCCCATTCCACATTCATTGTATATCAATTTTTACGGTCATATGCCAAACCATACTCATAATCAACACCCTTTCCTTTTCACCTCTTGGGTTAAGTCACTTAGTATTCACCACAGAAGATCTCAGAACACATCCATAGGTGTGAGAAAAAAAAGGTCTATTTAGTGTGTGGCATTACAGATTTTAATATTGAGAAAAAAACCTCTTTAATTAAACACGTTTACTACATTTAAATTAGTTCACTTCAGTAAAGTCTTATAAAACATTTCAAATTCATCATGCATTGAAATTCCTGCATTCCCCATGGCCAAGTCAATTAATTTACACATCCCTGAACATTATAGACAATTTAGCATGGCTAATTCACCCTAACCTGCATTTGGGATGGAAACTGGAGCACCTGGAGGAAACCCATGTGGACACAGGAAGAATGTGCAAACTCCACACAGACATTCATCTAAGGCTGGAATTGAACCCAGGCCTCTGTTGCTGTGAGGCAGCAGTGGTAACTATTGAGCCTCTGCCACCAACCCAGCACCTGATAATTTAAATGGCTAGCTGACTCTATGAATTCATCATGCATAAATGTTCAGTTGAGTCTGTGAAATTGTGAAGTATCATGGTCAGAGCAGGATTTGAGATTTACTGGTATGTTTTGGAAAAAAAATTTAAGCCTCTGTATTTGGGTCTCACATTCTGCAAGAGAAAGTCAAACCAGCAGATGCATATATCATATGAAATTGTAGCTGGGTGCTATTTGACTGGCCACCGTTGTACACCTGATATTTAAATTCATTGACTTCAGTAATCTGAAAATTGTACCAAAGGAGCTACTTCAGCACTAACTGTAGACAACATTCAGAACTTAACTATCACAACAAACTTAACTAATTGAGCATGAATGTAAATCCATGTTGGTCCAAAACCTTATTTCAATGATTAATCTTCTTTAAGTGTAATGCAATATTATAATTTAACTTTGTGGATTTTCTTTCTGTCATCTCTCTAATTTTCTTTCCAGGTTTGTTTGATTGAAGCAGTTGTTGCTTTTGGCACTTCAATCTTGGTCCTGGTCTGCATGCCTCACTTTGACATTGTAACCAATTTGTATATTTTGAATGGTGTTTGCCTTCTTCCTGCTCTTCTGCAAGTAGTATTTCAGCTGAAACCACTCAAATCTTCTATGTTGCTTCCATTGGTAGGCTTTGGTTTTGTTTTCATGGGTCTCTTGCTTTTCATTTTAGCTCACAACCCACAGCAACATTCAGAAGAGGTTAAACACATTAAACCGTACGTAGCCCTTGCAATAGTTGCCTTAATTTTCATATCTTTCAATTGGTGGGAAAATTTTACATCATACTGCAAATTTGGAATAATGGAAAATATAAGGGAAAACTTGCAATGTACCAGAAACATCACATATGTTTGTACTAGTACAGTGCGAATTCTAGTTATTGGTACTGTAGTGGCAGCTTGGATTCCAGTGAAGGAATATAAGTGGGAAGATGTAAAAACAGTCTCTCAATTCGATTTAAAAATTATTTTGTGCCTCTTTGGAATACAGGGGATTTCTTCTGCTCTTTGTCACTGGTTTGGGGTTCTGGTATGTAAAATGCATGCAGTCAGACGCAGCTTTGCTGTGCCTTCCGTATTAGCCACACCAATTGTATTTTTTGCTTTTTTGATTGTGTTGTATGACAGCTTCAATAAATACGGCAAAGCAGATAGCTTTAACTTGACTGCCCTCTGCCACAATTTAAAAACCTCCAACGATAGCGATTCTGTGCAAATCCTACTTTTAGAAATTCCTCGCAGCCTTTGCAGAGCAGAAGCGATATTAATTTCCAACAAAGTTGGCTTGGCACTGCTTGGCTCCTTGGCTGTATGCTTTTGGCTAGGGCTGATTTTCTCCACATTCTACGTGTGGGGCCAGCACATTCAAAGGATTGAAAGGACATCCCAGCTGTTTGTCCGACGACTGTACGAGGCGGCCTTCATGGAACAGTCAATGCTGCTTAACACACGGGTCCAGAAAAAGAAAGAGAAGAAGGATAAAAGGTAAAACCCTCATATATTTTCTTCCTGATGTTTTTATGGAAAGATATTTTTTCTCCAGAATTGTTTAGTACAACGAAGCTCATTTGGCTTCCCTGTTAACATTCTGTCGTTCTGCAGCATTTGTTTCTCTTTTTGAATGACAAAAATATGTGCCAAGTGGAGAAACAGACTTATTTCATTCACAGATTGTTGTTATCCTTTACCCTGAAGGAAATTTATTTGAGCAATTCACAGCTAAGTCTGCAGTCTGCAGATAATGCTTAAAGAGCACCGCAATGAATGACCAATTTCTCTGATTTTTGAAATGACATTCTGTTTCTCAGCAGTACAACAAAATCAACATGGCCTGATTTACTTGGGACAGTAAGGTTGCCAACCATGTAGGACTGAGCATGCAGTCCCCAGGACACTGCCTTGCATGGCCTTGGAAATAAAAAGACATATGGACATGAAAGAAGATTTATTTTGACATTTTCTTTGAATTGTTGGAAAATTGTTGGAAAAACCCATCTGGTTGAGTAATGTCCTCAGGGAAGGAATCTGCTATCCTTACCTGACAAAGGGTCAGTTAGACTCGAAACGTCAGCTCTTTTCTCTCCTTACAGATGCTGCCAGACCTGCTGAGATTTTCCAGCATTTTCTCTTTTGCTATTCTTACCTGCTTTGGTCTACATGTGACTGTAGATCCATAGCAATGTACTTGACTCTTATCTGCCCTATGGGCAATTAGAGGTGGGTAATAAATACTGTTCTGGCCAGTGTTGCCCACATCCTATGAATTTAAAAATGTCATATTCACTGACAATTGCATAATGTTCAATTCTATCTGCCACTTTTCAGATACTAAAGCTGTCTCTGCATAAAACAAGATCTGGACAACATTTAGGTTTCAGCTGATATGTAATGTTTACAAATAATATTTGTGCCTTGCAAGTGCCAGAGAATGACAACCCCAACAAGAGAGAATCTATTTGCCTGTGATGTTCAGATTTTTTTTTAGATTAGATTCCTACTATGTGAAAACAGGCCCTTTGGCCCAACAAGTCCACAATGACCCTCTGAAGAGTAACTCACCCAGACCCATTTCCCTCTGACTAATGCACTAACACTACATGCGATTTAGAATGGCCAATTAACCCGACCTGCACATCTTTGGACTGTTGGAGGAAACCAGAGCACCCAGAGCAGACATGGAGAAAAAGTGCAAACTCCACACAGTCGCCCAAGGCTGGAATCGAACCTGGGTCCCTGGTGCTGTGAGGCAGCAGCGCTAACCACTGAGCCTCCGTGCCACCCGTATGTTCAGATGCTTCTGCATCACCATCACCGAATTCCCTACTAGCGATGTCCTGGGTTATTATTGACTAGAAACTGAACTGAATCAGCCATTTAATATACTGGTGACAAGAACAGAGGAATTCTGAGCTGAATAACTCTCCTGTCTCTCCAATGCATGTCCACTATTTGTATGCATAAGTTAGGAATGTGATAGAATACTCTCTGCTTCCCTGGATGAGTGCAGTGCGAACAACACTCAACAAATTCAACACCATCCAGGGTAAAGCAGCCCATTCGGCTGACACCCCATTCACCACCTTCAACATCACTCCCTTCACCACTGATGCATTGTGGCAGAAACTGTGAAGTATCTGTGCTGCAACAACTCACCAAGACTGCTTCAACAGCACCTTCCAAATCCATGACCTCTACCATCTAGAAGAACAAGGTCAGTGGATACGTAGAAAGTCTACCACCTGCAAAATCTCTTCCAAGAAGCATACCATCCGGACTTTAAACTTTATTGCTTCCTCTTCATTGTAACTGGATTAAAATCCTGAAACTCCCTTCCTTCCTAAACAGCACTGTAGATGACCCTACACCACAAGGACTGCAGCAGTTAAGTAGGCAGCTCACTTTTACCTTCTTCAGGGCAGTTAGGGATAAGGGGTCTAGATTGGAGTGGTGCTGGAAAAGCACAGCAGTTCAGGCAGCATCTGAGGAGCAGTAAAATCGACGTTTCGGGCAAAAGCCCTTCATCAGGAATACAGGCAGAGTGCCTGAAGGGTGCAGAGATAAATGAGAGGA
>NC_057718.1:64624159-64625195 GCF_004010195.1 Chiloscyllium plagiosum
TAATGGAGATGGAGAGGTCCAGGAAGGGGAGGGAAGTGTCAGAGATAGTCCAGGTAAATTTAAGGTCAGGGTGGAATGTGTTGGTGAAGTTGATGAATTGCTCAATCTCCTCTCAGGAGCATGGGGTGGCGCCAATGCTGTCATCAGTGTAGCGGAAGAAGAGGTGGGGAGTGGTGCCGGTGTAATTACGGAAGATGGACTTTTCTATGTGGCCAACAAAGAGACAGGCATAGCTGGGGCCCATATGGGTGCCCATGGCTACCCCTTTGGTCTGGAGGAAGTGGGAGGATTCGAAGGAGAAATTGTTAAGGGTGAGGACCAGTTTGGCCAAACGAATGAGAGTGTCGGTGGAAGGGTACTGTTGGGGACATCGGGAGAGGAATAAATGGAGGGCTTGGAGGCCCTGGTCATGGCGGATGGAGGTGTAGAGGGACTGGATATCCATGGTGAAGATAAGGCGTTGGGGGCCGGGGAAAGGCAAATCTTGGAGGAGGTGGAGGGCGTGGGTGGTGTCTCGAACGTATATGGGGAGTTCCTGGACGAGGGGGGATAGGACAGTGTTGAAGTAAGTAGAAATGAATTCAGTGGGGCAGGAGCATGCTGAGACGATGGGTCGGCCAGTGTGGTCAGGCTTGTGGATCTTGGGAAGGAGGTAGAACCAGGCAGTGCGGGGCTCCCGGACTATGAGGTTTGAAGCTGAGGGTGGGAGATCTCCTGAGGTGATGAGGTTCTGTATGGTCTGGGAGATGATGGTTTGGTGATGAGGGGTGGGGCCATGGTCGAGGGGACAGTAGGAAGACGTGTCCTCGAGTTGGCGTTTGGCTTCCGTGCTGTAGAGGTCAGTGCGCCAGATTACCACTGCGCCCCTTTATCTGCTGGCTTGATGGTGAGGTTGGGATTGGAGCAGAGGGATTGGAGGGCTGCGCGTTGTGAGGGTGAGGGGTTGGAGTGGGGGAGGGGGGTAGACAGGTTGAGGCGGTTAATGTCCCGGCGTCAGTTGGAAATGAAGAGGTCGAGGGCAGGTAATAGGCCAGCA
>NC_057718.1:64625302-64766266 GCF_004010195.1 Chiloscyllium plagiosum
TGGGAGCTGTGGGGAGGCATGTCAGCAGAATGCAGGTGAGTGGCATTGGTGGGGTGGAAGTGGTGGCAAACACGGCAGTGGGGGGGTGGAAGTCACTGAGCGTGTGACATCAGCGATGATGTGAGGGGTGAAAGGGATGTCACGTATGGTGCATGAGGAATTGTGAGGGGCGGAAGTGGCTGTGGAAGCGGCCATGATGGGGGCAGAAGTGACATCATCAATTAGTTAGGGATAGGCAATAAATGGTGGCTAAGCCATTTATCATCTCATGAACATAATAAAAGTGAATTCATCTAATCAAGTAATGACAGCTGTTCACAATCCACTTGATTTGGGAAGGCAATATTATATGAGGACCAACTAAGCAGCTAAAGTGAGGAAGGGGGCTGGCTGGTTTTAAAGAGGAGGTCATAAAATGTAAGCCCCCTGGCCACATTTAACAGACTTGATGAACGTGATCGGTGAAAATGAGTATTGCAGATGCTGGAGGTCAGAGTCAAGATTAGAGTGGTGCTGGAAAAGCACAGCAGGTCAGGCAGCATCTGAGGAGCAGGAAAATCCACATTTCTGGCAAAAGCCCTCCCTTTTGCCCAAAATATTGATTTTCCTGCTCCTCGGATGCTGTCTGACCTGCTGTGCTTTTTCAGCACCACTCTAATATTGATGAATGTGATAGTCAAAGGTATGGCAGGTATTTAAAAATAAAATGCTCCTAACCTGGAGACTTCTTTGGCTTCCTGCTGTATCTTAATGCTTCTGATATGGAGAGCATCTTGACATAAGTATGTGTCAACACTCCACCCAGCTGACAGGAAAACTCAAAATACATGGGGAAATTTTAAGAGGGTTATAGGGGAATTGCATTATTAGGTCTCCTCTACATTGTCCACTTGAAATTTGCACCTTCAGATTAGTCATTGCTAAAATATTGATTTTTGAAAATTTTCCAAGTAAATTATTAAATTTAAATTGTTTTCCTTGTAGTTTAATTGACTCACGTGTAATTAAACTGTCATAGTCACTGTAACTTCCTAGCATTGTACATTATTTAAATGATTAGGTATTAACAACAAATGGAAATATTTTCTACAATAGAAAATCGGACCATGTCATGATATATCTGTGTGCAACAATGTGGCATGAAACAGTGGATGAAATGGCAAAGATCCTTACTTCAATATTCAGGTAAATCCAGAAGCACCAATGTATGTTACCGCTGACATCAAAGCCAGTATGGGAGTTTCTCCTCAAGTTGTTTAACGACATAAATCACTATTCAAACAATGCACATTCTGAATAGCAAAGCAATAGTAACATTTCATTGTCTTTGCTGAGGTTGTCTATGAAGGCTTTCAATTTGTACAATGTCATGTTGCACTTCATCAAAGCACTGTGCGAAGCTTTCCAAAACTTTCTGCTTGGCGGAGCAGGCTCAACAACACCAAATGGCCTGCTCCTGTTCCTATTTCTTATGGCTTCCCTCCACTCTGCTGTTGCAGTGGCAATTCTGTTAATGTGTTGATACTTGAACTTTGATTCTTCTGCTCTGTATTCAAATGTTGTGGAATATATTGGCCCGGATTGCTGCTCTGCTCAAACCTTTCTGTCTGATTCATGCTGGTCTCCATTTCTAGCCTGGTCTTTTGAATCCAGCTGAGAGAAATAGGAGTTTATGGAAGTACTCGCCATAATCTTCCAATTCTCAGATACGATGAGAGTGGGGTGCTGCCAGAAGACTGAAAAATAACAAATATCCAGACAAGGCAGTAATCCGAACAATTACTGTCTAATCAGTTTATATGTGATAGTGAAAAATCTTTACAAACAATCTGGGACAAAATTAACAATTATTTAGAACAAATTCAGATTAATTATTAAAGTTAGCAGAGGTCTGTTAAACACATATCATGTTTAAGTAACTCGCTGCTTGAGTTTCCTCATAAGGTAATAGTCTTGTTAATTAGGGTAATGTGGTTGATGCAACATTTATGGACTTTCAAAATGCATTTGATAAAGAACTATTTAATATATTTCACTGCAAGGTTGAATCCTGTGGAATTAAAGGGACAGTGAAAGCGCAGGTAAAAGGTTGACTGACTGTCAGGAAACAGAGTTGTAGTCAATGGTTGGTTTTCAGACTAGAGAAAGGTAGACAGTGAATTTTCCCAGGGTTGGGACTTACCTGATTTTTATAAATGATCTCACCTTGCCTGTGCTGGACATGATTTCAATATTTGCAGCCAAAATGTGAAAGCATTGTGCACTGTCTGAAAGGTGATGACAAATTTCAAAAATTTATAGTAATGCTAGTGGAATAGGCAGACAGAGTGGGCAGATGAAATTTACAGTGTGAAATGGTACATTTTCATAGGAAGAACAAGTTGAGGCAATGTAATATAAAACACACTGTTCAAAAAAGGTGCTGGAACAGAGAGACCCAGGATATATGTGCACATTTCGCAAGAGTCAGACCAGAGACTGAGTAACTTAATAAGAAGTAAAACAAAATTTTGATCTTTGCAAATGGAGGCATGGTAAACAAAATCAAGCAAGTTCTTATGAACTATTTTGGCTTCATTTATACACTATACAAGTCTGTACATCACACTTTCGGAAGGATATGAAGGCTTTAGAGTGTATACAGAAACTTTTTATGGGAATGGTTCCAGGGATGAGGAACTTCAATAACAAGGATTGATTAGAGAAGTTAAATTTGCTGTCCTCAGACAGGAGAAGTCTGAAAGAAGGGTAGATAGGGAGAAACTGTTCCCATTAGCAGAAGGATCAATAAAGAGCATTGATGTAAGTAATTTGTAAAACATATAACTCAATTCTCACCATTACTACATCCTTTTTAAAATCAGCAGAAAAAAACCATAAGAACCTGAGAAATATCATTTTATGTTGCCAGGGTTTAGATACTACTCAAGGGTTGTGTTGAAGCAGTTTCAATCAGGGATTACAAAAGAGAATTGTATAAGCACCTGAAAATACAAAAGAAAATGCAAAACTACAGGGCAATGGTGGGGGATTTGGACCAACAGAGTTGCTGTTCCCTCCAACTGTAGGAACATGACAAGCTGAATGGTCTCCTTCTCTGCTGTAAATATTCTACGATTGGCAATCATAAAAGGGATGTATTCTAAAGCTGGGGCTAAGCTTCATGTATCACCTAAGGATGTGATCTCTCATTTCTAAATGATACACCATTTGTTTACCCAGCAAATTATTGAAAAATCAAAAAAAAAACAAATTGTTTAGAATCATGGGGCAGGATGCACTGAAGTCTAAACTAGTAATTTTATAATTGGAAATCTAGCTCTTAAAATCGCTTTGATATTTTCTCTGAATTAGGAGAAAGTGAGGACCCAGATGTTGGAAATCAGAGTTGAGACTGTGGTGCTGGAAAAGCACAGCAGGCCAAGGTGCAGGAGGATCGACATTTTGGCCATAAGTCCTTCATCAGGAATGAGGCTGGGGGGCTGAGAGATAAATGGGAGGGAAGTGGGGTTGGGAGAAGATAGGTGAGAATGCAATAGTTAGATGAAGATAGGGGAGAAGGTGATAGGTTGGAGAGGAGGGTGGAATGGATAGATGGGAAAGTTGATGGAGGTCAAGAGGGCAGTGTGCTGAGTTGGAGGTTTGGGACTGGGATAATGTAGAGGGAGAGGAAGTGAGGAAACTGTGAAATCCACATTGATCCCATGTGGTTGCAGGATCCCTAGGTGGAATATGAGGCGTCCTTCCAACAAGTGTTGGGTAGTCAGAGTTTGGCGATGGAGGAGGCCCAGGACCTGCATGTCCTTGTCGTAGTGGAGGAGGAGTTGAAGTGTTCAGCCACGAGGTGGAGGGATTGGTTGGTGCAAGTGTCCCAGAGATGTTCTCTGAAATGATCTTCAAATTGGCATCCTGTCTTCCCAGTGTAGAGGAGACCACATCAGGTGCAATGGATACAGTAGATGACATTAGTGGAGGTCCAGGTAAATTTCTGTCGGATGTGGAAGGATCCTTTGGGGCCTTGGATAGAGGGGAGGGGAGAGTATGGGGGTGGGGAAGGCATGGATCTGATGAGGGGGTCGCAGAGAGAATGGTCTCTCTGGAACCCTGATAAGGGTGTCTTTACTATTTTCCCAGACCTCCCCCTCATTTAGGAAGATTGTTTAGTCCTCAGAAAAAGCCTTACCTTTAACCCTTTACACTCTGAATTAATGAATTTGAAATGCATTGCGACCTTGAATATTTCTTTGGCTGCCTCCACCTCCAGGTCCACTTTTTCAATGAAGACTCCTAACTACCCACCGAGGACCCCTTCTCTTGCCTCCAACACACTCCATCCACCTGGACACTGTATACTGACTTCCACCAATGTCATCTACTGTATCCGTTGTACACGGTGTAGTCTTCTCTACACCGGGGAAACAGGACGCCAACTTGCGGATTGTTTCAGAGAACATCTCTGGGACACCTACACCAACGAACCCCATTTCCCTGTGGCTGAACACTTCAATTCCCCCTGCCGTTCCACCAAGGACATGTAGGCCCTCGGCCTCCTCTATCATCAAACCCTTACCACTCGACGCCTGGAGGAAGAACGCCTCATATTCTGCCTTGGGACCCTGCAACCATACGGAAGTAACGTGGATTTCACCAGTTTCCTCAATTTCCCTCCCCCAACATTATCCCAGTCAAAGCCTCAACTAAGCACTGCCCTCTTGACCTGTCCAAGACCTTTACCATCTATCGACTCCACCCTCCTCTCTGACCTATCACCTTCTCCCCCACCTTCATCTACCTATCACATTCTCAGCTACCTTCCCCCAAACCCCACCCACCTTCCATTTATCTCTCAGTGCCCCGGCCCACAAGCCTCGTTCCTGATGAAGTGCTTATGCCCGAAATGTCGATTCCCCTGCTCCTCGGATGCTGCCTGACCTGCTTTGCTTTTCCATCACCACACTCTCAACTATTTTTCTGAACTGCCTTATTGTAGTAATTGAATATATGCTGATGGAGATAATATTTGATATAATGCCTATTAGCAACCGATCATGACATAAGAGGTCTTCCATTAACTATTCCTACAATATACTGTTGCCTGTTTTGCTCATTCCACAGTTAATTTATCCATTTATTTTTCAGGTTGGATAAATACAAACCAAACTCTTCAAAGTCACATAAAGATAATTTTGAGTTTGAAGCACACATTTACTTTGATGATGCTTTTCACCTCACTAATCCCAATGACAATGTACAGAAAAGAGTTTTGAATCAATATGTTAAAAACCTTGTTTGCATAATGGAAGACATTTACAGGTACTGAAATTATCTTACATTCATTATTAACTCCCCTATATATAAATAACTAATTACAATATCAACAAGCCCCTCACTACCAACTACATCTTATGTTGGAAAATTAGCTTGGAAAGTAGATATAAAATATTGCAACATGTTTCTGGACTGTCTTTGACATTCTCTTATGTTCGATGACACTCGTGACATGATGTACATGGTCAAGTGATTTTTGTTCATGTCTGTGTGTCTGCTGCCTAATGACTAACTATGTGAGAGAGTTAACTCTGAGGGTGACTATTATACTGTCTCGCAATCTACTTGATAATTTGTGTGTCCATGTCAGCGTATGCACATTCTCTGCTCTTTCCGAAGATGAAATGACAGATTTTGTGGATCTTTAATCTACTTAATTTTATAGACAGACAATAAACATCCAGAATAACATACAAATTACATTTATTTTGATAAGTATAAATTCTTTCTTTGGAAACTTGTAAAAAAGAAATACATTTGTGGCCCTATTGTTTTTGTGAACTGACTTACTTGTCTTTTCTTTGTGAACAATTTCTAACTGCTCAAGCTGTCATCTCCTTAAAACCTACCACTCATGGTCTAACTGTACCCCTTGGTCTTTATTCCCTGTGTCTTGGCCAGTGTTTCTAAGTTTCTCCCCTTTCAATGTTTCATCAATAAGTTTGCCAATTTTCTTTCTTCTTCCCCTTTCTCCCTTGATTTACAACGTTAAAGAAAATGAAACTATGGACCAAGACTATTATTATTTTTTGTTTGTTGTTATATATTATTATATTTGTTCCAAATACTCTTAGTGAAAAAAATCTAAATAAAACTGTATATTAGGCACTACAATTTGAAGGAAGGCGATGGTAAAGTCACTAGCCCAGTAAGGCAGGGACCGAGTCTAATGCTGTAGGGACAAGTGTCCAAATTTTGCCATAGTAGCTAGTGAATTTAAATTCAATTATTTATTAAAAATATAACCTGGAATTGAAAGCTAGTCTCAGTGATAGTGAAAATAAAACTATCATTGATTGTTGTTCAAATGCATCAGGTTCATTAATTTCCTTCAGGCATGAAATCTGTCATCTTTACTTAATCCATCCTACATGTGACTCCACAACCATAAGATGGTTGAGCCAGTTCAAGGTAATGATGATAGTTCTACCAGGGATGCCCACATCCTAAGAGAGAAATTAAACAAAAATTAAGATGTGAACTGAATGAAGACATTAATTCTATCAGCGTAAAGAAATTCATGAATCATAGATAATAAATCATGCAAATATAAGTTGAAGTATAATTCAGATTTTAAAAATGTGAATACATTTAATTTGTATAGAATTTAAATGAATAATTGTTCAGAAAATATAACACATAAAAATCATTGACTAACTATTATTCACTACTTCCTGATAGTATTTTATAGTAATTGCTGCTGGCTTTAGTAATTCAACTAAATATTGGATCTCATAAATTTGGCATGATAGAAATAAAACCTGTGAACCTTCCCTAGCTTAACATGAGTATTCATTTTTAAAAAAACATGTAATTATTGTTATATGAAAAACTAAATGAATGGCACTAATGCATTGTAGTCTTTGGTCTGTTTCTGAGAACAGTGACAATTTCATTTTGCAGAATGTTTTTGTTTAGTCAGGGACTTTTAATAATGAGGAGAGACCATTCATGTAAGTGATACTTTTGAGGCGTTGTGCAAACACACAGTTTCAACATTAAGACTGCTCCAATACCATATGTGTCATGTATATGTCATGGATATCAAGAAGAAACTTGCAGTTAATTTTTTGGAATTGATCTTTTGTTGGCAGGATTTTCTCGCATGAAAAACAGAGTTTGAAGGATGAACAAGAAGATGATGACATAGTAAAGCAAACCATAATGGAGACACCTTATGGTGGAAGAATCACATATACTCTTCCATATGGAAACATACTTTATGTTCATTTGAAAGACAAGCAGAAAATTCGGCACAAGAAGAGATGGTCTCAAGTATGTTTAACTAATGAACATAGCATAAAATGGCCATGCAAATAGAAACCATTCCTACTAAATAGGAAACCTGGAAAATCATATTACACAATGTTAAGTATATGATTGTCTGGTGCTTTAAAGCTGCATTTCATATCAGGCTCTGAAGCTGTGTACCAGGCTCCCATCAAATGTTGTAATCCCTCCTATTCACATGATTGAATTTTTCTTTACGAAAGGATGAGATATTCTTTGTGCAGAAAGTTAAGCCTGAAGCGATTTAGTAATTTTTAGATCCCATGATATCCATGTTTTATGTAACAGAAAGATATGTCGAAGAGAGTTCTTCATGTAAACCTAATGTTAAGTCTAAAACAAACTTTCCAATGTAACTTGACCCAATAACTGAATGGATCAAAAACTGTAATTATATTGACAAACCACTTCCTCTATAATCCCATTTTAGTTCAACAATATAATACCATGACAATTTTAGAGTACATGTAGTAGAAGTTATGAATTTCAGGGTGTGGCTATCACATTGTAAGTCAAGAAAAATCATCTTAAGCTTTTCATTTAGGAGTGTGTTGCTACTACCAAGAAATAACCTTCTGGCAATAATAAGACATCCGTTATATAATACTGTTGACAGTGTTTCCCAGTGTTGAGCAGTTCATTTTAAGTATTTGGTTGTTATGCTATTATACTTAGCAGGTATCATGGTTTATTGAGACGTAGACATAAGTGTGTAAGTTTTGAGTAGATTTAGTTATTGTTTATAAAATTCATAACCTAAGTAATCTTAATTTGAACATTTAAGGTTGATATAGTAATACTCAAATTTTGCTAGCATGAAAAAAAATTAGCAGCTACATTGGCATCATCCTCCACCTGCATTGATGACTATCTGCGCTACTTCGCGTTCCCACTAGGAGCTCAAACTGTTCGTCAACTTCACCCACACCTTCCAGCCTGACCTCAAATGCATCTGGACCATCTCTGACACCTCCCTCCCCTCGTGGACCACTCCATCTCCATCTCCAGCAACCAACGCAGTACTGACATCTATTTCAAATCCAGCAACTCCCACATTTACCCTAACTACATCTCCTTTCACCTCCTCCTCCTGCAAAAATGTGATCCCATGCTCTCAATTCCACCACCTCTGCTGTATCTGCTCCCAGGATGAGTGATTCCACTGCAGGGCATCCCAGATATCCTCCTACTTCAAGGACCATAATTTCCCCTCCCCTATGATCAGCAATGCCCTCATCCGCATCTCTGTCCTCAAACCCCACCCTCACAACCACAAGAATAGAGTCTCCCTGGTCCTCCCATTCTACCCCACTATCCTGAAAATCTAGTACACTATCCTCTTTCATTTTTGCCTTGTTCAGTCTGACCCCACTACCAAAATGATACTTTCTCCCCTACGCTTATCTGCTTTCCACAGGACCATTTCCTCCGCGACTCCCTGTTTAGCTCAACACTTCCCACTAACCTCTCCTCCCCACCTGGCATCTTTCCCTGCAGCTGCAGGAGGTGCAATACCTGCCCTCACAACGCCCCTCTTACCTCCATCAGACCCCAAAGGATCATTTCAAGTTTGGCAGAGGTAGACATGCATTCCCTCCAACCTAATTTATTGCACCCGTTGCTCCCAATGTGGTCTCCTCTACATCGGATAGACCAATTGCAAACTTGGGGACCAGTTCAGGGAATATTTATGGTCCATACTCTCCAATTGACCCCACCTTTCAGTTGTCAGCCAATCCAACTCCCCTTCCCACTCCCCTGATGACACGTCCATCCTGGGCCTCCTCCACCATCAAAATAAGGCTACATGCAAACTGGAGGAAGAACCACCTCGGGACCTTACAACCAAGGTGTTGTAGCTTTCAAATTCACTAGCTTTCAAATCTCTCCACCTCATCCCAGCTTCACCCCTCCCTCTCTGCCCTGCCCCCTTGACCTGACCTAATCTATCCATTTTCCTTCCCGGCTATCTGCTCCACCCTTCCACTGACCAATCACAGTCACTTTCTAACTGCATCCACCTATTGCCAGATTCTGGATTAGAGTGGTGCTGGAAAAGCACAGCAGTTCAGGCAGCAACTGAGGAGCAGCACCCCACCAAGCTTTCCCCAGTCCCAAACCCCCTCGCTCTATTTATATATCTTTCCCCTTTTCTCCTTTCCCAATCCTGATCGACTGCCCTCCACCTCTGATGCTGCTTGCCCAGCTGTGCTTTATCTACCTTCATACTTCATTGACTCTCACTTTCCAGCATCTGCAGCTGTCACTATCTCCTTCATTAGTTATGTTTGGCAATATTAACTTTATTTGTATTAAAGAACAAAGAACAATACAGCACAGGAACAGGCCCTTTGACCCTCCAAGCTTGCGCTGACACACTTTGCCCTTCCATACTAAAACAGTCTTCACTTACAGGATCCATATAACCCTATTCCCCTCCTATTCATGTATTCGTCCAGGTGCTTCTTGAGTGCTGCTATTGTGTCTGCTTCAATCACCTCCTCTGGCAGCATGTTCCAGGCACTCACCACCCTTTGTGTGAAAAATTTATCTTGCACATGTGTTTTAACACCCCCTTCCTCCCCACTCACCACTTTGAACCTGTGTTGCCCAGTAATTGACCCGTCCACCCTGGGAAAAAGCCTCATACTTTCCACTCTACCCATGCCATTCACAATCTTGTAAACCTCTATCAGGTTGCCTGTATTCCAGTGAAAACAAACCCAGTCTATCCAATCTTTCTTCACAGCTAAAATCTCCCATGTGCAGCAACATCCTCGTAAACCTTTTCTGTACCCTCTCCAAAGCATCCACCTCCTTCTGGTAGTGCTGTGACCAGAACTGTACACAATATTCCAAGTGTAGCCTAATTAAAGTTCTATAAAGCTGCAGCATAACTTGCCTATCTTTTATGCTTAATGCCCTTTCCAATGAAGGCAAGCATGCCATAAGCCTTTTTTCCTACCTTATTTACCTGCGCTACCACCTTCAGTGATCTGTGGTCCTGTATTCCCAGACCCCTCTGCATATCAATACACTTAAGGGTTCTGCCATTCACTGTATAATTTCTACCTGTACTTGACCTTCCAAAAAATGAATCATCTCACATTTGTCAGGATTGAACTCCATCTTCCATTTTTCTGCCCATCCCTCTAACTGGTCTATATTCTGCTGTATCCTCTGATAATCCTCCTCACACTCCGTAACTCCGCCAATCTTTGTATCGTCCACAAACTTACTAATTAGACCAGTCACGCTTTCCTCCAAATCAATTACGTAGACCATGATCAGCAGAGATCCCAGCTCTGCTCCCTGTGGAACACCACTAGTCACAACCCTCCATTCCAAAAGTCATCCTTCCACCGCTGCCCTCTGTCTCCAATGACTAAACTAGCTTTGTATCCATCTTGCCAGGTCATCCATAATACCATGTGACTTCACTTTTTGTCCCTGTCAGCCATGAGGGACCTTGTTGAAGGCTTTACTGAAGTCCACGTAGACAACATCAACTGCTTTTCCCTCATCAGTCACTTTCACTACCTACTCAAAAAACTTGATCAAGTTAGTAAGGCACAACCTCCCCTGCATAAAACCATGCTATCTATTGCTAATAAGTCCATTTCCTTCTAAATGTGTAATGATCTTGTCCCTGAGAATCTTTTCCAATAATTTCCTTACCACTGACAGGAGGCTCACAGGCCTATAATTTCTATCCTTCCTAAACAACAGACAACATTGGCTTTCTTCCAGTCATCTGGACCTCACCTGTGGTCAAAGAGAATGCAAGGATGTCTGTCAATGCTCCAGCATTTTGTTCTCTTGCCTCCCTCAATATTCTGGGACAGATCCCATTAGGATCCAGGGACTTATCAGATTAGATTCCCTACAGTATGGAAACAGGCCATTTGGCCTGACAAGTCCACACCGACCCTTCGACTAGTAACCCACCCATTTCCCTACCCTATATTTATCCATGGCTAATGCACCTAACACTATGGGCAATTTAGCATGGACAATTCACTTGGCCTGCACATCTTTGGATTGTGGGAGGAAACTGGAGCACCTGGAGGAAACCCACGGAGACAGGGGGAGAATGTGCAAACTCCACACAGACTGAGGTGGGTCCCTGGTGCTGTGAGGCAGCAGTGCTAACTACTGAGTCACTGTGTCGCTCCTAAACTCTCATCTACTTTAATACTTTTTAAGATGCATACTACCTCTTCCTTTTAATAGCAATTTGGCTTAGAACTTTGATACTCCCTTCCCTGAGATCACCTTCCACTGATTTCTTCTCTTTGGTGAATCCTGACACAAAGTATTTGATTAGGATCTCTTCTACCTCTTCTGGCTCCACACGTTGATTCTGTCCTTTGTCCTTGAGTAGATCAACCTTTTCCCTGACTACCCTTTTGCTTTTTATATAAGCATAAAAAAGCCTTTGGATTCTCTTTAATCCTGTTTGCTAATGACTTTTCATCATCCGTTTTTAGCCCTTCTAATTCCTTTGTAAGTTCTTTTCTACATATATACTTAAAGGCCTTTGTCAGTTCCCATCCTCCCTGACCTTACATATTCTTCCTGTTTCTTTTGACTAAAGTCATAACATCCCTGGTCATCCAAGGTCCACGTAACTTGTCATACCTATGCTTCATTCTCACAGGAACTTGTCGCTCCTAAACTCTTATCAGTTGCTGTTTGAAATGCCCACATATGTCCGATGTGGATTTACCCTCAAACGGTTACTGCCAATCAATATTCTCCAGTTCTTGCCTAATATTGTTGTAGTTTGCCTTTCCCCAATTTAATACCTTCGCCCAAGGACTGCTGTTATCCCTATCCATGAGCATCTTAAAACGCATAGTATTAGGATCACTACTCCTGAAGTTTTCCCCAGCTGTATTACAGCGACAGGGACCTGGATTCGATTCCAGCCTTAGGTGACTGCATGGAGTTTGCACATTCTCCCAGTGACTGCGTGGGTTTCCTCTGGGTGCTCTGGTTTCCTCCCACAGTCCAAAGATGTGCAGGTTATGTGAAGTGGCCGAGCTAAAATGCCTGTCGTGTTCAGGGATGTGTAGGTTAGGTGCAGTAGTCAAGGGAAATGTAGGATAGGGGAATGGGTCTGGGATACTCTTTAGAGGGTCATTGTGGACTTGTTGGGCCAAATGGCCTGTTTCCACACTGTAGGGATTCTATGAAACTTCATTCACCTGGCCATTCTCATTTCCTAAAACCAGGTTCAGTATAACCCCTTCTCTGGTTGGACTGTTTAAATCCTATGTCAAGAAACCTCTTGAATGGTTCTTACGAATTCTGCTCCAACCAAGCACTGAGCATGAAGTGAGTCTTAGTCAATATAGGAGAAAGTAAAATTACCCACCACAACAACCCTGCAATTTTTACATCTTTCCAAGGATTGTATATTCTTTATGTTCTTTTGATGAGACAAACAATCGTTCGTCTAAAAGAGTCAAGTCAGTGAGTTTTCATGAAAGCATAAAATCCCTACATTGCAGAAGCAGGCTTTTTGACCTACTGAGTCTGCATCGACCCTGTAAAGAGCGTACCACCCAGCCCCACTACCCACACCTATCCCTGTAACCCTGCATTCAATATGGTTAATCCAACTAAACTACACATCCTTGGAAACTATGGACAATTTAGCATGGCCAATCTACCTAACGGGCACATTTTTAGACTGCGGGAAAAAACCATAGCAACCACAGGGAACCCATGTAGACATACGGAGAATGTGCAAACTCAAACGTCAAAAGGGAAAAAAAGCACATGTAAGGTTTAGGAAGCTAAAATCGGATAGGGCCTGTAAGGAATATAAAGAAAGCAGGAAAAAAAACTCAAGCAAGGAATTAGGAATGCAAGAAGGAACCGTGAAGTGACCTCGGCAAGTAGGGTTAAAGAGAATTCCAAGGCATTCTATACATACATTAAAAACAAGAGGATAACTAGGGAGAAGGTAGAGCCACTCAACAATAAAGGAGGGAACTTGTGTTTGGAGGCAGAAGATGTGGGTGAGATCCTAAATGAGTACTTTGTTTCACCCAGGAGAAGGATATGAAGGATAATGAGATTAGTGTGGAGCATGGTAATATACTGGAGCATTTTTAGATCAAGAAAGAAATAGTATTGGATCTCCTGAAGAGCATTAAGGTGGATAAGACCCCAGGCCTGATGGTAAGTATCCCAGGTTATTGAGAGAGACAAGAGAGGAAATTGCTGGGGCCTTGACCAAGATCTTTTTTTTTCTCCCTAGCCACTGGAGAGGATTGGTGAGTCACCAGTGTTGTTCCTCTGTACAAGAAGGGAAATAAGAATGATCCAGGAAACTATAGAACTCACATTGGTAGTTTTGAAGCTATTGGAAAGAATTCTTAGCAATCAGATTGATGTACAATTGGAAAAGCATGGCTTAATTAGGAACAGTTAGCATGGCTTTGTGTGTGGCAGGTCATGTCTTACTATTTTGATTGAATTTTTCGAGAAGGTGAGGAAGGTGATGGATGAGCTTGGAGCAGTAGATATGGACTACATGGGTTTAGTAAGGCTTTCGACAAGGTTCCATGCATTGAATCCATGGCAACTTGGCTATTTGGTTTCAGAATTGGCTTGACCATGTAAGGCCAAGGGTAGTGGTGGAAGGGTGTTCTTCTGGCTGGAGGCCTGTGAGAAGTGGTGTTCCACAGGAATCTGTGCAAAGATCTCTGCTGTTTGTGATATGTAAATGACTTGGATGAAAATGTAGATGGGCAGATGACACAAAGGTCGGTGGAGTTGTTGATAGTGTAGAAGATGGTCAAAGGTTACAGCTGGTTATAGATCATGGACAGAGAAATGGAAGGTGGAATTTAATCCAGGTAAGTATGAGGTGCTGCACTTTGGGAAATCTGATGTTAAGGAAAAGTATACAGTTAATTAGATTAGATTACTTACAGTGTGGAAACAGGCCCTTCGGCCCAACAAGTCCACACCGACCCGCCGAAGCGCAACCCACCCATACCCCTACATTTACCCCTTGCCTAACACTACGGGCAATTTTGCATGGCCAATTCACCTGACCTGCACATCTTTGGACTGTGGGAGGAAACCGGAGCACCCGGAGGAAACCCACGCAGACACGGGGAGAACGTGCAAACTCCACACAGTCAGTCGCCTGAGGCGGGAACTGAACCCGGGTCTCTGGTGCTGTGAGGCTAACCACTGTGCCACCGTGACGCCCACTAATGGAAGGACCCCAAACAGCATTGATGCATAGAGGGATCTTGGGGTTCAAGTCCATAGCTCCCTGAAAGTGGCCACACAAGTAGATGGAGTGGTAAAGAAGGTGTGTGGCATGCTTGCCTTTATTGGTCGGGGATGTCATGTTGCAGCTTTATAAGACTTTGGTAAGACCACACTTATGGTATTGTGTTCAATTCTGATTGTTACATTACAGGAAATATGCGGAGGCTTTAGAGAGAGTGCAGGAGGAGTTTACCAGGATGCTGCCTGGATTAGAGGGTATGAGGAGAGATAAAAAAACTTTGGTTGTTTTCTCCGGAGCAGCAGAAGCTGAGGCGAGACTTGATAGAAGTCTGCAAAAATTATGAGATGTATAGACAGGGTTGACAGTCAGAATCTTTGTCCCAGAGTTGAAATATCTAATCCAAGGGGGCATCCATTTAAATGAGAGGGAGAAAGTTGAAAGGATATATGAAGGGCAAGTTTTTTAACAGAGCTTGATAGGAGTCTGGAACGTGTCGCCAGCAGTTGTGGTGGAGGCAGATACAATAGGGGTGTTTAAGGGACTTTTGATAAGCACATGAATATGCAAAGAATGGAGGGATATGGACCAAGGACAGGCAGGCAGAAGAGATTAGTTTAATGTGACATCATGTTCGACACAGAGTCTGACGATGATCGTGAATCCATTGTCGATTGTCGGAAAAACCCATCTGATTCACTAATGTCTTCTAGGGAAGGAAACTACCATCCTTACCTGGTCTGGCGTACATGTGACTTCAGACCCACAACAATGTGTTGACTTTAACTGCTCTCTGGGCAATTATGGATGGGAAATAAATGCTGGCCTAGCCAGTGATTCCATCATTGTGAATAAATTTTAAAATACTTGCAGGCTAAAGGGCCTGTTTCTGTTCTGTACTGTTCTATGTTCTGCGTTCCACACACACAGTCACCCAAGGGTAGAATTGAACCCAAGTCCCTGATACTGTGAGATAATAGTGCTAACCACTGACACATCTTGCTGCCTAAGTTATAGCAATAAATTATTTACCAATTCCCTTAAAGGTGCTTGAGATTAAAGTTGCCTTTTCCTGTTAATATACATATATAGTGAGGCTGTTTTGAAATTCCTGTTGAGGTTTCAGACACTAAAGAAGTTCTAAATCTGAAATCTAAGAAGATAATTGACACTCTTCAACATTGACTTGGTTGAGAATGGAAACCAAAATCTCCAAAGCAATAGAGGAACCTGAGACATATGTGTGAAGTGAGTGATGTTTCAAAGGCATGTGATTCAATTTTGGCACTTTAAATGAGTCAAATAGCAAAGCTACAGCAGTGACGGGGGACAGTGCATGATTTGGCCCTGTGTTTGCTAGCATTTTTTATTTACACATTACATTCTTCTTTTCAGATCATGTACATGTATTATCTGCTGGGATGGAAATTAAATAAAAAATACATGACCTTGTCAGGCAAATTTGAAGATGAAATATCTACTACAAATGCCTTAAAGGTAAATTATGGGGCTTCCTTTCTAATGTCTCAAAATAAGGATCTGTGATAACAGTTTATAAATTGTGTTCGGGATGAATTTTAAATCCAAACAATAGGCTTGAGTCAAGTGAAATATCTTAACTGTAAAAATTGCAAGCTTGATTCAAAAACATCTGCCGTTTCAGATTGGATAGAGACAGGAGAAGGAATAGGTTGCCTTTCTGCTTCCAGGAGGTGTTGGTAATGCAGCTGACAGCTATTAAACATTGGCCAGACAGGTTTCCCGGACCTCAGGAAGGCTGTCATTTCAGAGCATAGGTGATGACATTTTAAGAGAGGAGTACCACAAGAGAAATATTTCTCTCTGCTCCCAAGCATACTTTCTCCCTGTGGACCCACTCCCTCACCAACTATCTCTGCACTTATCCCCAGACAAATTCCCTGAGTTGGGGATTGAATCCATCCAGGATCATATCACCTACTGTGATTAGCAGTCAGAACTCTCCTTGCCCCAAAGGTTGAACTTTCACTTTGGTTGCATCCCTCAGCTGAGGGTAGGAGTAGATTAAGAATACCCTCCAACTCCTCCCACCTACCCCCCACCCACCATGTTTCCAGTAGCAGTGAAATGTTTTGTATGTACCTAAGAAGGCTCTCCACCCAACTGGAAGCCACGCCTAATTCAAGTCGTCTTTTGATCAAGGATCCCTCTCATATGGAAAGGCAATTTTGTCTATCCTATCTGAATCTCTACTTCCTGTATCCCCTGCCTAACAAACTTAACCCTGTCAGATATTTTAAATACAAAATAGTAAATATGTTATGTAAAAGACCAAGCTCTTGTATGCTTCCATCATGCTTAGTAATTTTGAATCCTTCTATTCAAAATCTTAAGTTCACTTTTGTATTAATTATGCTTAAAAGACAGAGAAGGAAAACACTTACATTTTGGCTTTGGATGGGGACACTGATTTCCAGCCCTCAGCTTTGATCTTGTTAGTTGACAGACTGAGAAGATATCCAGATGTCGGGGCTGCATGTGGTAGAATACATCCAACTGGAACTGGTATGAAGTTTTATCTCTCTCTACTCAACCTTATTTGATGTGTCTTTACATTTTTGCACTGTGTAAAGATTTATAGAGAGTCATAGAGCTTTTATAGCATACCAAGAGACCCATCAGAGCATTGTGTCTAGACCAGTCATCAAGCATCTATCTACTGTGATCCATTTACCAGCACTTAGCCAGCAGCCTTGCCTGCCACATCATTTCAAGTGCTCACCTAAATGGTTCTTAAATGTCTCAAGGGTTCTTGCCTCTATCATCCTTTTATGTAGTGAGTTCCAGATAGCCACAACATGCTGGTTGAAAAGATTTTACCTCAAATCCCCTTTAATCCAACTGCTCCTTAAAACTGTGATCCTGGTTATTGACCCCTCTACTAAGCAGAAATACTTCTCCCTATCTCCCTGTCAATACCCCTCACCACTTTGTACACCTCAATCACATCCCCCTTAGCCTTCTCTACATCTCTCCTGGACCTGGAAATTTATCCACTTCAAGCCTGCTAAAACTACTAATACGTACTTCCTCTTAATGCTATTTTGTTCAAGTAAATCACAACCACTTACTCACTATGGATAAAACTCAGCTCTTAATAATCTTTGTAATGCTCACAAAGCCATCAAAAGAAAGCAATCATCCATTCAACTTCATTTTTAAAAAGTGCTGTTCTTTGGAGGTCATAAAACTATTGTCTTTCAAACTCCATACAAAAAAAGCTAAAATAATTGTGAAGCTATCAAAATAAAGAAATAATTGAGAAAAAATGCTTCAAAAAGACATAATCATATTAAATATTTATAAAACTGTCAATCAAACTGTTCATAGGCCCCTTGAAATCTTTTCAGTTAACCCCTGCTGAGCTAAATCAAAGAATTGGATTTGGAACTCAGCGAACCATTCATAATATTTTTCCATTGCACCATTCCATATTCAAAACCCTCAGAGATAACTAAAGCATAGCTTTCACAATTATCTGAACAGGCATCTAACATAGAATTTCAATCGGTGAAGCCAGAAAACTATTCAATTTTTCAAAGACATAACAGATGTCTGGACTTCAAATCAAAGTATAAATGAAAGCATGGATTCAATGTGACATATGAATATCTGTTTCTGAACACTGTTGAATGCATAAGTATCTTTAGAAAATCTGCTATAACCTATAAATACTTCCACAATGCTGGCCATTCAATAGTCATAATCGTTTAAGAACAGAGCTTTATGATCAATCAGTGGATTAAAAACATATTTATTGTGCAGACTCATAGCAGTTGAAGTTAGCAACACTTTGCAACACTTTAAATACATAGATGCCCCAAAGATCATGAAGCAAGGATTCTTTAGTCCACTATCATCCGATCTTTACAAACATGAAGGAAAATTAATGTCTTGGAAAACAAAGTATTTACATGGAAATAAACCTACATTTCATATCTGATTGAGAAATCCTTTGCCTGTCTCTCCCTTTTTCCATGAAGCCTCTCGATGGAGGAAAGGATGTAAGTGTCAGAAAGAGGCCTTATGACATTTGAAATTAGCAACACATTTTAAATGTATTTGTCAAAAGGTTCCTGACTCAATATTAGGCTTCTCCCAAGGTTCAAGGGCTGACTGAACTGATGTGATTCACATAGGCGTCAAGATACCATCCACCCCACTGAAACTCTCAAACTTAGGAAAATGCAACATTGAGACAGACACTTAAAAAACATTGACCACAATGTTATCTCGAGTGCATGTCCGCAGGCAGATGGTGATTTCCTGGTGATAATTTACTGACAGAGACAAATTAAGAGACCACCACTAGAATGCCATCCAACTGAGAATGGCAACCACTATCACAGAGTTGCTAGTCCAATCGGAGAGTTGGCAGTCTGTCCATTAAGACAGTAGAATGGAGAAGAGGATGCCTCTATCTTTTGCTTGAAGGCAAGGTAGAATTTCTTTTAATGTGCCAGTACTAGACGTGCAGAGACCAGTGTTTGGAGAGGTAACCTCTCTAACTGGCATCATTGGATCAATGGTGGGTGGCCATTGGGGAATCCTCAAGGGACTATACAGCAGACATTGACAAAGCCCTCTTGGAAACCTATTGGGGTTCACAGTTTCACTTTAGCAAGTGCCTCCAGTTGGTGATTGGCTGTTATCACTGTCGTTCCTTCCAAAGAACATACAGAAAGATGTAAACCTCCTCTACTTCAAGTTTGAAGTCTCCTGCCCTGAGCTGGTAGATTTTAGCCCAGCATTACCATTGTTTGTCAATGGTTGATGAAAGAAGCGGATTTAATCAACCAAATGTCCTTTTCTTACTCCATACTTTCTCATGTAAAATCATCTGTTTTTGAATCTCTCAACAAATCTATGCATAACAGTAAAATGTACATGTCCTCCTCTCTCTCTCTCTCTCTCTCTCTCTCTCTATATATATATATATATATATATATATCTTCACCCACCCCTAACAGGTCCTATGGTTTGGTACCAGAAGTTTGAATACGCTGTTGGCCACTGGCTACAGAAGACAGCTGAACATGTGCTAGGCTGTGTCCTGTGTAGTCCAGGATGTTTCAGTTTGTACAGGGCAGCAGCCCTAATGGATGATAATGTTGTGAAAAAATATACTACCAAAGCGACAGCAGGGCAGCATTTTGTCCAGTATGATCAAGGTAAACCTAATGCATGTTACTGATGCCTGCTTTTACATGAGTTAGAATTTCTACATACTAGATTCACTTGAAATCTTTGTTTATCAAACATCTGACAATGTAAGCTTTGAACATATTCAATGACCCAGCTTCCACTGCTTTCTGTGGAAGGGAATTCCCAAAAGCAGACAATCTCTGAGGGAGAACTCACCTCCTTTTCATCTTAAATGGGAGAGGCCAATCTTAAGTAGAGAAGGCCTTATTTTTAAATAGTACTCCCTAGTTCTAGATTCCCCATTAGAGAAATATTGTTTCAGTGTCTACCTTTTTCAGATTCTTCAGAGTCTCTGATGTTTCAATTTGACCTCCACTCATTTTTTTCAAATCTAATGAGTACAAGCCCAAACTGCTCAACCTTTCCTCATAAGATTAATCCTCAGAACAGTGCTCAGTCAAGAGAACATTCTCTCAACTGCTCCAGCGTAAGAATATTCTTCCTCCAGTATGGAGATCAAAGTTGTGTAGAATGCTCTGCTGCGGTTTTACTGATGCCCTGTGCAATTGTAGCAGATTGAATGTAAAATTAAGTTCTGTTACAATCACCCTTAATTTATACAATTAGTTTACCCATACATTAATCAATGAGTGCATGAATTATCCTGAAGACAGACCTAATTCTTGCACGAGAGATTTTAACATTTTTGGATGTTTAAATGATTGATATTAGCATAATGGGCTGGAAGCCACCTTTAACAGGTACACTTATCACCTCCACCAGGAGAAGACCGTTGGCTGTGTACATTATTACTTCAGCAGGGGTGGCGTGTAGAATACAACGCAGCTTCAGATGCCTATACAAATGCACCACAGGAGTTCAAAGAGTTCTACAATCAACGACGCCGTTGGGTACCTTCAACTTTGGCAAATACAATTGATCTTTTAAACAGTGGAGCACAAACATCCAAGAGAAACCACTCAATTTCAAAACTCTACATTCTGTATCAGATTGTTGGAACTGCAGCATCAATTCTAGGTCCTGCCACTGTGGTTTTAATGATTGCAGGTGACTATGCGTTTCTACTTTATTGTGAATTTTTTTTTGCTTTAACTTGGGATAACATACTGTAACCATAGGTCTTATTTCATTTCTGCAACATTATCATAAAAATGTGTCAGTGCCACAGATGCATTAGTGATTGTATTTTGCTGCATACTGATGAAATGGCACAGACTTTTTTTTTGCCTCCATGACTAAAGTACAGATTGCTGCATCAACATGAAGGTTATGCTAACACACAGTCATCCCCTAGTGTACCCTGTCAGGATCTACATAAACAATTATAAGCTATTTTAGATACCAGTCAGGCCATTGTATTCAGCTATTGAAGTTGCATCATGACAGTTTCTCATACTGTTTTACAGTCTCATAGTAAGATGTATGCCCCGAAATTGTCCACCATTCAGAATCATGCAAACCATTAGATTTATTTAAGAAAATTATTTGGCAAGCCTTGTTACAGTCTCCTCCATACAATAGAGAGTGAATTCAACAATTCTGCTTGCAGCTAGAGATATTATTTGTTGGGAATGCAGATTATTGACAAACCTGCAGCACTGATTCTGCAGCCCTTTTCTTAACAAGAGATGTTCTCAACTAGTAATGTAGGATAGCTGAATATTTTCAGTATAACAGAAATTGAATATTGCTATGAAAAAAAAAGTGCTTGTTAAAGCTTTTCATATTACACTCATCAGAGCAGATTGAGAAGAATGCCAAATTTCCAAAGGAGCAACAATTTATATTGCATGAGAAAAAGCTGATTGTTTGGCAAATGAACTCTGGTTGGTTGAGGTGCTGCCATAGAAAATGTTGTCCCGCAAGTGTTTGTTAGTTGAAACAAGCTGCAATAATCACACAAGCTTTTTTTTAGTTTACAGCGGACAGGACCTGCATGTGAACAGTAGTAGCTTCCATTGAATCCCATTGTGAAACTCATTGATAATCTTGAATTGATTGTTAATGTAATTCTTAGCACACTCAGGATTGTTAAGTAATGCTGCCCTTTTGCAGAATCACATCTAATGTTGGTTTTAGTTTTACAAGCATGACCTGAGTGGGGACTGTCCATACTCTACCTATTGCAAACAATCAACAAGATGTATTATTTGATATAACCTACCAGTCATCGGGACATATGACCTACATACATTGGCACCATATTGTCACTTATTACAAAAATTACCGAATATACTATGCGATGTGTTGATTCACTTCAGACTGAAACACAAAATAGTGTTATTTGCATCTTTTCTCATCAAAACCTTTCATTTTCATCAAACAAACAAAATACGTTTACAAAAACCAAATACTAAGTCAATAATTCCACTCTCATGCCATGTTATGTATCGTGATATCGTTCTATCAGCACATTATGATGTGACCTTCTGAAGGCAACAGCTGATACGCATTGCTAAAGCAATGTGAACCATTTATAACAGAAAGAAGTTTCACCGTACAGCAGCTAGAACAGAAAATAATCCCAAATGCATTTGCAGAGAAGAGGAGAAAATGAGCATCAAGCAGCAGAAAAGTCAAGGATGGTCATCAAATATATGAGACAGAAATATTCTTAGAATTCCTCCCACTTTGCTATCTCAACTTCTTTGGAGGTGCAGTGAAATAGTTGTTTATTTTGAAATTATGGTGATTGAGCAGGAGCAATTTTGAACATATGCTTGATTGTGGTCTATCAAGTAGGTCTTGAAGAGGTTATTGTTGTATAGTTCCTGATAGTCCTAATGAATTATGCTTAGCAAGTGAAAGCAAAGTGTACCTATTGCTATCATGCAATAAATTACCTTGTTATGTAAGGCAAGTGCCTCTTTGTTTACTTTCATCAGTGGTCTGTCCTCTACCACTGGTAATTAGACAGTCTCTGGACTCAGCATGGAAAAAGGAAAACTGGTGACAGGGAACCACTCAAACCAGAATATGACAGTCATGTGTTACGATGAAAAAATATAAATGCCTCCAAATATGTTTTCTTAAATATTGATTAATTTTAATTATATATAAGGTTATTGACAGAAAACTTATAGGATAATTTTGTTTTATCCAATCTTAATAATACAAAGTTCTTCTTAATTCAAGATGGTGACTTTTTGTATACAACAATTTACAGGAGCATTTACCTTTGTGTTTAACTGGAATGGAAACGTTGCTCTAGCTCTTGGAGTTGTGCCTCCTGCCATCTACATACTGATCTGTTACAAAGTCAAGTCAGATACCCAGATCATAATTGCTGCTGTGATGAGCATCTTTTATGCTTTTCTAATGATTGCAACAATAATGTCTATTATTGGTGAGTGTTTCATGACCTACGTTTTGGCAAATAAAATGACATTTACAAGAGTTAATTGTATTGATGCAAACCTTTGAAATTAATCATCTTAAAACATTGTAATATTGATTTCCTTTTATATTAATTAATCATTGGCAATATGAATTACCAATTTAAAGATACAGAGTGACATTCAAAGCATTTTTCCCTTGTCAGATTAGAAAATGAAATGTAATGTAAAAATGCAATGCACAGTATTGAAGAACAAAGAAACAGAGAGAGGTCACTGAGCCCTTGAAAATATTCCAACATTCAGTTAGATCATGGCTAATATCAAAATATTTTGCATCTTAACTGTATTCAGTTCTCTTGGTCCCACATTCTTGTGATTTATTAATAGTGGTCCAAATATCTTTTTTCCTCTTCTGAGCAATTAAGTAGTTTTTGGACCATCGTAAATCAACAACCTATTAAGAGCCTTACTTTTTTGTGCATTACCACCTATTTTATTTATTATATAGACCCACTTTCAAGTTTATAACAGAAACTCCCAATGGAAGGTTTAGTCCAATTAGGTTGATTCCCAGGAATTTTACACTTTGAATTTCATCTAAGGAGTTAAAATTATAGTTAGATATAGCTTACATACAGTGTGGAGACAGGCTCTTTGGCCCAACAAGTCCACACTGACCCACCGAAGCGCAACCCACCCAGACCCATTCCCCTACATTTACCCCTTCAGCTAACACTATGGGCTAATTCACCTAACCTGCATATTTTTGGTCTGTGGGAGGAAACCCACGCAGACACAGGGAGAATGTGCAAACTCCACACAGTCAGTCACCTGAGGCAGGTCTCTGGTGCTGTGAGGCAGCAGTGCTAACCACTGTGCCACCATGCTGCCCATATTTAGTAACCTTAATAAGTTACTGTCTCATTACAGAACAACTGAAGGCAATTTATATATAAATATATGTATGTACATATTTATGTTAGAACACAAACTCATATACAAAAAGAGTACTTTTATTCAGCAAAATTAAAATAGTCAACTTTATTGCATGAAATGAAGCAGCAGCATTAAAATGGATGCTGTAGGAAAGGCTCCAGCAATGGAGTTATGGCTGCTGAAAACCTGGTTTTTGTGCTGTTCTCAGAATTATATTACAGCTGAGCTGTCGAGGAATCAATTTTAGTGTTTAAATGTGCCAGCTGGTCCCATTTCCATTTGGCTGTTAAACTTTACAGACGTCTCTGATGTTCATGTACATCTACTTAGCATCCTTTTGTACTTTCCAGTCGGGGTCACGTGCAGTGGCTGGAATAACCACAAAAAAGTTTGAATGTAGTTCTTTAGCCATTGTTCAGGGACAAAAGGATTAATGCTCTTTTGTGTTCCAGTATTGCACTTATTTTTAAATGTTATTTGAATGTAGGGAAGAGGATAATGTTCACATATAATCCAAACATGAATGCTAATAATAAATCAGAGATTTCCGATATTTGTCTTTCTTTTAATTTCATGGGCCAAATCTTCTGGTCTTTGGACTGCTGCAGGACAGGTGTTTGGCTGAGTTGTGCATTGGTCCCTGTAGAAGTTTTATTATGTTGCAGTCTGGGAGAATTGTTTGGGGAATTTCAGCTTTGAATGGGCATTTACTTTGCCCCATGATATCCGTGCAACTGTTTCTGATTCTGAACTGGAGACAGAGATTTTGGGCTGTTCTAATATGCTTATCTGGATAGCCATCCGGAAAATATAAGACAAATTAAAACGTAATCTAACTCCTGGTTAACTGCACAATTTGCTTTAATATTCACCATTACCACTAGAGTAAGTTCTCTCAATGAGGCTACCCCCACAAATCCAACTTGACCTGAATATACCCTCCTCGAGAAATCCCCAAACCCTGACTACCTCTCAAACCTGACTACCTTCCTGTCATGACCCGACCTTCTGGACCTATCCTGGCTAACTCCTTAAACTTCCAATGACACCAGATAACTAGATGAGATTGTGGAGTACTTTGAAATGTAGGGCTGAGTCAGCTCAACTTTGTCAAGGGGAGCAAAAACAGAAGTGGTTGGAAAAGCTCAGGAAGTCCGGCAGCATCTGTGAATAGAAATCAGGGTTAATGTTTTGGGTCCGGTGACCCATCCTCAAAGGAAGGGTCATCAGACCAGAAACATTCACCCTGATTTCTCTGTGCAGATGCGGCTAGACCTGCTGAGCTTTTCCAGGAACTTTTGTTTTTGTTTCTGATTTACAGCATCTGCAGACCTGTCAGTTTTATCAAGGGGAGGTCGTGCTTGACAAATCTGTTAGAATTCTTTGAGGAGGTAATGAGCAAGTTAAACAAATGTAAAGAAAGTATTTAGCATACTTACCCTCATTGCTCAGACCTTTGAGTATAGGAGTTGGGATCTAATGTTGACGTTGTACAGGATGTTGGTGAGGCCTTTTCAGGAGTACTGTGTCTAATTCTGGTCTCCCTGTTATAGGAAGGATATTATTAAGCTGGAGAGGGTTCAGAAGAGATTTACCAGGGTGTTGCTGGGAATGGACGGTTTGAATTATAAGAAGAGACTGGATAAGCTGGGACCTTTTTCACTGGAGTGTAGGCGGTTGAGAGGTGACCTTTTAGAGGTTTATGAAATAATGAGGGGGATAGATAAAGTGAATGATAAGCGACTACAGTCACTATGTTTAAAAAACATTTACGTAAGTACACGAATAAGAAATATTTGAAGGGATATGGGCCAAGCACAGGCAGTTGGGAATAATTTAGTTTGGGATTATGGTCAGCATGAACTGTTTGGCCTTCACAGTCTATTTCCGTGCTCTATAACTCTATGACTCTACATATCCTCCAAACATTCAAACCACCAGGAATGCAGTTTTTGTGCTAATACCATTTTTAAAATGTGTTGACAATTACCTACGCTCTGCTATCTTCCTATGTCTTTATTTGAGGGTGTAACCATATAGGTATTTAGTTACCAGACCAATGGGTGTGACCGTTAAAATTATTATCGTAAATGTCAAGGGACCTTTCAATTAAGAAGAACAAAGTATTCACTATATTTAGAAAGGAGACTGTGCAGGTGTCAATGCAGCAAGGGCACCATTGAATGACAAAGATAAAATCTTGGGGAAGACATTAAACTCACATGAGCCCATTTCATGTTTGCAAATATATTTGTAATTTTAAAAATTGTTAGTGTTAGGAGAGAGGCTAAGACTTCAAAAAAGGTACAGCACAGAAATTGTCTGGGGTCTTGCAGATGACATGCTTCATGTGCAGAGCCAGAATGAGCTGAGGGTTTCTGTTTCGACCATCAAACTGCGCAGTGAATTCTAGACACCCACTACCCTTGAAGAAAAAAGATTTTTTCATGTTCCCTCAAATTCTTCTACCTCCTTTAGGCCACTCTAACCCCTCCCTCCATCCACTCTCCCTATTGTCCTCTGCTCCCTCTCTCACAGTTCACTCTCCCTCTCCCCCATCTAGTTTATCCCACGCTCATTCACTTCACCCCTCCCCATTCATTCAATTCCCTCCTCTGTTCAGTCAACACCCCCACTCTCCTCTCCCCTTTGATTCTTTCCCTTCCCTACTTCTCTATATCCCTTCCCCATCCTGTTCCCCTTCTACCTCTCCACTTTCACCTTTCACCTCATAAATTCCTCCTCCACACTTTTTCACATCCCCATTCTTTTTTCCCGACACCATGCTCCATTCTAACTATTCCCCCTCTTGACTCTACCCCTTTCCCATTTTACTTCGCCGCCCCACTGCCCCTTCTCCGTTGACCTCCTATCCTCTAGCAGCTGCTACACAAACAGTTTCAATTCACCTTTGACACGTTTTGTTAAAAGCTGAGCTATAAGTGGACAAATGGTGCATCGCCCTAAAACAGCATTAGAACGTTAAACATGCAAAGAGGGAACCCACATTAATTGTTGGACTCTGATTGACAAATTCAAGTATAAAATGAGTGAAACAAGGCCACAGCAGTGATTCCTGAACTAAACAAGGGCCTTCATGTGAAAGTAAAGTCATTCCTATTCACACTTACATGATACTTGGAGGTGGATTTGTCATAGGCTCTTTCAAATTTTTAATCAACTTGTTATGGTCCCACTCTGTGGTCATTATATCCTAAGGTGGGACCTGACCCGGCCCTCCAGGGAGCATGCTACAAGACTCAGAGCTTTTTGCATTGATGCTAACATTATGTTATCTTTTTTAGGTGAAATGTTGAAAGAAAACACCTTTATTACTCCAACAGGCTTATTCTTCATCTCGATGATGATCCTTTACTTCTCAACAGCAATGCTGCATCCCCAAGAATTCCCTCTTGTATTTTACGGATTGTTGTACATCATCTGTATCCCCAGTGGATACTTGTTGCTGCCAATTTACTCCATGGTAAACATGAATAATGTTTCATGGGGCACACGTGAAACAGTTACTCCAAAAATACAGGACAAAAATAAAACTAAGCAGGTTCTGCGATATGAAAAGAAATGCAAATGCATCTGTTGGGATATTGAATTTTTAGTCAAAGAGGATAAAAAGGAATTAATTCACCATGCAGACAGGTAAGTTTCTTTTAAAGTAACTTACAATAAGCTGTCGTTGTGCAAATTAACAGTACCGTCTCCTTGTGCCTAGTGTTGGTTTGTATTTCTTTGTTTTGAACTATAGGTTAGTTATTAATTATTGATTGATTTATTTTCTTTGGATTAAATTGGTCTCTCAAATTGTCTCTTACAAGCTCAAAAGGATGGATGATATTAAGTCCCTGCTCTTCAAGAGAACTCAGGCTTTATAACAAGGCTCTGTATCAAATTCTCACTCACCTACGCTTCTCTGACTGGTTGGACTTTCAGGTTTAGCTGGGCTTGATTTGTTAGGTGCTTTCCAGATACTGAAAATTATGACATGAAGCTGGAATCCTAATTTCTGCTGCGAGGGGCAATGGAATTTCTTTTGTTGGGTTTTTAGAGAGTGAGGCTGATATTCTGATTCTTCGGTGGGATTATATTCTTCCAGAGCTGGAAATGTGTTGCTGGAAAAGCGCAGCAGGTCAGGCAGCATCCAGGGAACAGGAGAATCGACGTTTCGGGCATAAGCCCTTAAGGGCTTATGCCCGAAACGTCGATTCTCCTGTTCCCTGGATGCTGCCTGACCTGCTGCGCTTTTCCAGCAACACATTTCCAGCTCTGATCTCCAGCATCTGCAGACCTCACTTTCTCCTTATATTCTTCCAGGGATGTTTTTGGATGGAAAGACGAACAAGAGAGAAAGCTTTGTTCCTACAGTGAGATTCTGACTACTTATTCCAGTTTTAAGCATTAAAAGGTTTAATTGCACATTTTCCCATGAATTAAGATGACAAATGCAAAATATTTCAGGATTTACAAAGGCAAAATTCTTTCTGATATTGTTCTATTTAAAAATCAGTTCAGGGGTACTCATAAGTGCCTCAAAACATCTGAAACGTGATATTCCTTCTCATTGCCAACGTCAGTCTTTTCACCACATTTAGGAATGCAGAGCTCAATTTTAACCCATTAAAAATCCATCCCTTGTACAGCATCAAAATTGGGGATTGGTCCTACTTTTCCGTTCTACTTTTGTTGTGCCCTTGAGAGTTCTGGGTGTATCTTTGGAATGTTTTGCTCCTGGAGAGATCATGTCCTTTGATCTTTTTAATTAGAACATCACATTTGATTCTAAAGATTGATATACTTAACTTATAGCTTTTACTGTCTGGGTGGAATCTTACCAGGCACTGAAAGACGTGGGCTATAGTGAGATGCGTGGTAGATCACTAAGGTTATTAGTGAGCCCCATCTCAATGTCGAGATCATCACGTTGCATTTTGCTCATTACTTTTCTCAAGCACCTTGAAGAGACGAGTTCCCAGTTGATGCTCATAATTGTTTATTAAATGTCTCATTAACAGTCCAACTCACTGCGGCTGCAAACTTACCAAACTCACCAAAGAAACCAACCATCCACATGGAAACAAGACTGTTTCTTAGTCAGTTCATTTTGCTTGCTGTCATAGCACTCACTCACTACATTTGCCTTATCTTACCTTTTTGCACTTTGCATCCAGAGGTGCCAGGGTCTTACTACTTTTATCCTGTCTTGATATTTAGTGCGCGCACAACCAGCTTGACTCTTTCTGCCCCTTTGGAGGCTGCTTTCTTTCTAGAATGAGACAGATGCATGTACTAAGACAAATTAAAATGGGTGGTACAACTGTCACTTTTGGTGTATGTGGAGAAATATCCCTAGCAAATGAGTAAGCAGAGCAGAGGACATGCAGGCTTAGTAGTTTCAGGGGTTTGGGTGGGTGACAGTGAGTGAGGAAAGATGTTGCTAGCAATAATGAGAGTGTTGGAGCATGAGCCTTATTGGGAGGTGGACCAGTGGCTCATTGGTTAGCACTGCTGCCTCACAGTTGACCTGGGTTCAATTCCAGCCTCAAGCAACTATCTGTGTGGAGTTTGCACATTCTCCCCGTGTCTGCGTGGGTTTCCTACCAGTGCTCCAGTCTCCTCCCACAATCCAAAGATGCGTAAGTTAGGTGAATTGGCCTTGCTAAGTTGCCCACAGTATTTAGGGATGTGTAGGTTAGGTGCATTAGTCAGGAGTAAATGTAAAGTATAGGGGAAGGTGAAAGGTTACTCTTCAGAGGATTGGCGTGGCCTTGTTGGGCCAAATGGCCTTTTTTGATACTGTAGAGATTCTATGATAACAGTAGTAAAGAGAGTTTAAAGTTTCAGAAGGAAGATGGTTGCATGTATGCTGACAGAGTGGAGAAGCGCATTTACCTTCTTCCTACAGAACTGGATGTTCCTTCAGACCAGCTGAGACTGTTGTAACCTGGATGGCGAGATGAGATGTCAGTATAATGGCTTCCACTGCTGGTCCTGTGTGGTTGATAACGTTCCACCTTTGCATCACCCCATCAGAGCGAGGCATGGGTTTCTGCCATTTTGGCCATATCCAGGGCAAATGTCAGGAACCACACAGGGCTGTTCTAAACTGCCAGTGCTTGTCCAGGAGTACATGAGCTTTTACATATGATGCCAGTGCCAGGAATTCCGGTCAATTCCAGGATCTCCTGTGAGTAGGTTGCACCAGGAATGGAACGTGGTAAGATGGGGTGGAAATCATATCATAAAAGAATCATAGAATCCCTGCGGTGTGGAAACAAGTCATTTGGCCAAACAAGTTCACACTGACCCTCTGAAGAGTAACCCCCCCAGACCCATTGCTGTATGTTTACTGTTGACTAATGCTCACAACCCTGAACACTATGGGCAATTTAGCATGGCCAATTCACCAGACCTGCACATCTTTGGATTGTGGAAAGAAACCAGAGCTCCCAGAGGAAACCCACACAGACACGGGGAGAATGTGCAAACTCCACACAGACAGTTGCCCGAGGTTGGAATCAAATCCAGGTCCCTGGCGCTGTGAGGCAGTAGTGCTAACCGTTAAGCCACCAAGCCGCCCCGATGATATTCACCATAAGGGCTGAATTGTCAAATAAAGTAGCGAGTTTGGTAGGATATGACAATAAGCCACATGGCCTTGAGGCAAACATTACTCCACCAAACTCAACCTAACATGTACTTGACAAAAAAATCTAAGATTCAGCCCCATACACTTTATGTTTGAACTTTTTCAATTTAAATAAAAATTGTTTTTCTTTCTTTCAGTATCATTGAAGAAGAAGAAATAATTGAATTGAGTATTGAAGATAGTGAGTATTAATATCATTTTCTTTGGTAGTGTTTTCCAGAAATATATTGCCAATATAATTGTATTTGATATTAGTATTGCAGGACTTTCTTTAGACTTGAGCTATTTTCTTCAGATTTTCTGCTCCTTGTAAACACAGAATCATGGCACTTTACTGTTGCAGCCATGGCACATACCTTTCCTTACTGTAGTCAAGTATCTTTCTGATCTGTCAGCCAAGATATTCAGTAGCTGTAGGCCATCTGACCACATCACTTACAGAATTCAATTCTACATTTACCCTGTGTTCACATGCATACCTGTGAAGCATGTCAGAGCAGCAATTTGCCATTCAGCACCCTCAGTCCTCCCAGCCATTCAATTGGCTGATAGCTGATCCATATCTTGGCTTGATTTAACTACCATGGTTTGATCTTCTAAAACCTTTAGCCAATCAGGATCTCTCAAACTTAGTTTTAGCATTTTCAATTGATCTAGCTTCAAATGCTTCTTGAGAGGGAGAGACAGCAAGAGAGAGTGAGAGATTCCTGTTACTTTCATGTAAAAACTCGTTTTCTGACAGCCAGAATGGTTTAGCTAATTTGTAAAATTATATCATTTGTTCAGGGCTCCCCCATTTTTCTAGGAGGAGAGAAGACAGTTTGACTGACTGGGATCAAGACGTTCCATCTGTTCATTTTAGCATAAAACACAAAAATTCTGGAAATACACATTTAAAATCTTTCAGAAACAAACTCAGTTACTGGTCTTTCATTTGTATCCTTGATCAGAATGGAAGTTTGCAATTTGAATGGACATTTTAGTAAGATTGAAAAAAATAAACAAAATTAAAGGAGAGGGGATAGAACCGCAGATGCAGATGGAGCTTTATGTGTGTTAGTGGGTAGCTAATGGAAATGCAAACTGTTTTTAAAGAGCAGTTACAGATAAAATACATCAGAAGTGAGGCCACACAATGATGCTGGTTAAGAGACCACCTAATTTGTTGATAAAAGCAGAAAGAACTGCAGGTGCTGAAAATCAGACACAAAAATAGAAATTGTTGAAAAAGCACAGCAGGTCTGGCAGCATCTGTTGAGAGAAATCAGAGATAACGTTTTGAGTCAAGTGATCCTTCCTCAGAACTAGTCACTCAAATCAAAATGTTAACTTTGATTTCTCGCCACAATTTGTTGATATATCAGTCTAACGCTTATGTTATTTTAGAGATTTCTAGGCTGCAAAGTGATTAGATTAGGTTACTTACAGTGTGGAAACAGGCCCTTCGGCCCAACAAGTCCACACCGCCCCGCCGAAGCGCAACCCACCCATACCCCCACACTTACCCCTTACCAAACACTATAGGCAATTTAGCATGGCCAATTCACCTGACCTGCACATCTTTGTGACTGTGGGAGGAAACCGGAGCACCCGGAGGAAACCCACGCAGACACGGGGAGAACGTGCAAACTCCACACAGTCAGTCGCCTGAGGCGGGAATTGAACCCAGGTCTCTGGCGCTGTGAGGCAGCAGTGCTAATCACTGTGCCACCGTGCCGCCCTGCACTGGGAGAATAAAAGATACCTGGATTAACTGTAAAATATGCTTGGTGGTTCCACTGGTTCAACAATTTGTGGTTTTTGAACCCCAATTCAGCCTGACTCCATTGTAGTATTGAGGGTGCGCTATATATTCTGGGGTAGCACCGTTAAACTAAAGAGTCCATTGCCCCTTTCAAGTTAATATGAAAGATCTTATGAGACTATTCAAGATAAACAGGGAGTCCTTGCTGCTGTAATCGCTTTTAATCACCTTCGATTAAGATCTGATTATTTCACTACTTGTTCCATTTTTGTTTATAAGACTTTGTTGTGCATATATTGACAACTGTTTCTCTGTCCAATACAACCATTCAAAAAACTGTGTTTTGTTTCTCTTTCTTGTGTTTCCCTTGTATAGAGTGGATAAGCAACTTGCAAGAGCAGTCATTCCATATGATGCTTGTTGTAGAAGAACTTGATGAAGTGAGTTGCTTTGAATGACATTTGTCATTATTTCCTTGTATATTCATCTCAGTGAGTCGTATGAACTCCATTCTGTTTCATGCAGTTACTAACCTCTAATGTACTGTAATATAGACATTTGGAACATAATTTCCCAAGCGAGTTTTGAGAAGATTTGTAATTCACGTTGGGGTTCTTATGCATAATTGCCCAAATTGTGCAGTCTAAAGCTCATCGGAGTTTTGACATACAACAAAAGATGTGCAAAGAGATGCTGGGGAAAGTCATGATGCATGGCCCTATGTGAAAATGGACTAGGAAATTTCAACCTGCAATGGATAATTTCCATGCACTTCAGAATCCTCTGTGAACTGAAGAGTTGTAATGTGAATCCTCACCCAGGAAATACTACACAAAAAAAACAAGTCCAACTCCTAGGGAACCACAAAACCAACCCCACAATCAGCAATACTAACCTCTGACTACCTCCCTGACCGTCCTGACTACCATCTGACAGCACCCTCTCACTGACTACTCCTTTCAGTTCAGATATCACCCACCCACAAATACCTATTGAAACTCCCAGAACCGCTTGACACTCTGGTTACTCCTGATTTTCTGATTATCTTCCTCACTCCAACTGACTATCCCCTGAATCTGCGACTACCACAAGTATCCCTTATCAAGCGAATACTTACAGTTTTGACTATCATCCCACCTAGCTGCTTCACATGGAGGTGTGTATGGGCCTTGGCTAGTGAGGAGGGAGGAAGAAAATGGGCAGGTGTTACACCTCCTGCGATTGCATGGGAAGGTCCTATGGTGTTTTGAGAGCTGGTGAGTGTGGAGAAAGACTGGACCAAGGTGTTCCCAGAGGGAATAGTCCTTGTGGAATGCTGAACTGGGAGCGGAGGGCAATATGTGTCTAGGGATGGCATTCTGCTAGAGATTGTGGAAATGGTGGCTCAGATCATTTGGATGTGGATGCTGGCAGATTGGTAAGTGAGGATCAGGGGTTAGAAGCAAAGGGGTGAGGGCCGAAGTGCGGGAGATGAATCAGGCACAACTGAGGGTCCTGTTAAACATGAGGGAAATCTCAGTTGAGGAAGAAGGTGGACATTTTGGAGACCCCTTTGTAGAAAGAATTATCATCAGAACAGATGTGATGGAGATGGAGAAACTGGGAGAAAGGAATAGAGTCTTTATAGGACACAGAGTATGAGGACGTATAGTCAAGGTAACCATGGGAGTGTTTGCGTTTGTAATGGATGTTGGAGGCCAGCCTATCACCAAAAATGGAAACAAATGTCATGAATGGAAACAGAGGAGTCAGAGATGGACCAAGTGAAGGTGAGAGTGGGGTGGTAATTGGAAGCGAAATAGATAAATTTCTCCAATTCCAGAAGATAGAGGGAAGCACCACTGATGATGTCATCGATGTACTGGAGAAAAAGTTGAGGTGGAGACCGGAGTAGGACTGGAACAAAAAATGTTTCATGTACCCCACAAAGGGACAGGCATAACCATTCAAGTGGAGCAGGTATGCAACTATGGTAGTGTCTCCTCAGAAGAGCTGGGCCAGTATTTTTATTGACCTTATTGTTCTTATATTTCTTATATGTAGGAAGAAATCCCATTCTGGAATGATCTCATTGAATTGTACCTTAAACCAATTGAAGAAGATAAAGCAAAACAGGCAGAGATAGCAAAGGAACTGAAATCTCTCAGAAACAAGGTAAGTACAACTTACAAGTGGTTGTTCTGACTCGATCACTTGTTCAAGCCCAGAGGGGAAAACAGTGCTGCATTATTTTTGGTTGTTGGAGGACAAAACAATGGAGGTGCATAAGGCACTGAAAAAGTTAGTCAGCCTCATGCTTCTAACATGGTTTACCAACCTATCTCCTGATTTGTTCAATTTTCTGAACCTAACAGACCAGCTGTAATTTCTACTCTTGCTTGGTACTAAATGCCTCCTCATTGAAAGAATGCAAAATGTGTATGATAATGGACTAAAGGGTAAATTTTGTGTTGGTTTATTTGCAGAGTCAAATTTCACTTAGTAAGACAGAGAATTGGAGAATCACTTTGAGTGTTGGTTAGCACACCCAGTAGGTACAATTCCTCTTTTTCCAGTGATTAAAATAAATCAGGAACTCCTATTGTACAGCTGCACTCATTAATCAGGCTGATTTTTGTTGTTACATGTACAAGTCTACAAGAATCATACTGCAGATGTATATTGTACTTGGGTAGCATTTATAATGTTGTCATTATGAATAAACCTTTACATTCTTTGCAGGCCACTTTTCTCTTCTTCATTATTAATACTCTGTGGATTGTTTCAACGTTTTTTCTGCAAGCAATTGGTTCAGAGATACACATCAAGATCCCCAAAATCCTTCCAAATGGTACTTTTTCAAAAAGTGAAATTCTAACCATCGAACCACTCAGTTTTATGTTCTTGCTATCGTTTGCTGGGCTGTTGGGAATTCAGTTCCTCACCATGTTGTACCACAGGTATTAATTCAAATATATTTTGTTTTCTAAATAATTAGGTCCAGGGTCACATTCTTGGATTGGATGCTTGGGTTTGGGAGCAATCCTGGCTCTGCAACCCCAACTTTTAAAAATAGCTGCCCACACTTGCCATGTTTGATCCCATGTACTACCCTATACTCAACCACTCATCTCAATGGCCTCTCTTATGCCTACACCTCTAATCATCTCAATAACTCATCATAGCCCTTGTGCCAACATATGCTAACTCATGTACCCTCACCCTGCCTTCCATAACAATTCATCTAATATCCATCATGGGCACACCTCAGGAGTCATGTTAATAGACGGTGGTACAGTGGGCAGCACAGTGGCACAGAGGTTAACACTGCTGCCTCACAGCGCCAGAGACCCAGGTTCAATTCCCACCTCAGGCGACTGACTGTGTGGAGTTTGCACATTCTCCCTGTGCCTGCGTGGGTGTGCTCTGGTTTCCTCCCACAGTCCAAAAATGTGCAGGTTAGGTGAATTGGCCATGCTAAATTGCCCGTAGTGTTAGGTAAAGGGGTAAATGTAGGGGAGTGGGTATGGGTGGGTTGCGCTTCGGCGGGTCAGTGTGGACTTATTGGGCCGAAGGGTCTGTTTTCACACTGTAAGTAATCTAATCTAAATATTCACAGATGATTTTCTTTTGAAAAACATACATTTTGATCAAAACAAAAAAAACTATTCAATACATTGAAATTCTTTCAACTAATCCCTTAGGTAGACAAACGTTTCATTTAAGTACTCAATCCCTTATGAAAGTATCCCGTAGATAAACAAATACTTCTATAATCAGTTGGAGCTGTCCTTCAAAATGCTAACTAGATAGGTACCCTATCGTGAAAATCATAGTTTGGGAATTCAATCAAAGAGCACAAATCCTATAATGGCTTTTGTCGACAGGAATGTTAAAATACCTAGCACAGTTTCTGTTTCAATTCACACATTTTTTTGTCAGTTCCTTGACAACTTTAACAGATTTGGCAGTCCCAAACATCATCCCAGTCATCCACAAAGTGGTACAATGGGGTGTTGACAATGATATCAAGTAGCATTTGCTGTGCAATAACCTGCTCACTGAGACCGAGGTTTGGTTGCACTAGGGCCAATTAATTCCTCACAACTTAGTCTAAACATAGCCAAAAAAAGCAGAATTCCAGAGGTGAGGGGAGAGTGACTGCAAGGTTATATTTGACTGAATCTGGCACCGAGGAGCTCTTGACATACCTGGCACAAAAGACAATAGTTGTGGTTGTTGGAGGTTAATTAACTCAGTCCCAGGGCATCAGTATAAGCATTCCTCAAGGTTGTGTCCTCAGCCGAACCATCCTTAGCTGCTTCATCAATGTCCATCTTTCCATCATATGGTCAAAAGTGGGCATGTTCACTGATGATTACACAACGTTCAATACTATTCACACCTCTACCAATACTGAATCACCTCTTGTCCATATGGAGCAAGTCTTAGTCAAATTAGGACTAAACTGATAAATGGAAAATAACATTAGTGACAAACAAATGCCAGGCAATTACCATCTCCAAGAGAGAATCAAACCGCATCCCCTGCCACTCAATGGTATTACCATCACTAAAACCATCAATATCAACATCCTTGAGTTACCATTAACCACCCTTATAAATACTCTGGCTATAAGAGTGGGTCAAACACTAGGAATTCAATGAAAAGTAACTCACCTCCTTACTTTTCAAAGTGTTTCCGTTCTCGACAGAGCATAAGTCAGGTGCTTGATGAACGTATTCCCACTTTCCTGAACCGGTTCTATTCCAAAAACACTCAAGAACCTTGACAGCACCCAGGAAAGGCAGTCTGTTTGATCAACACCCCACATACTGTCTTCAGTATTCATTCCTCTTACCACCAATGCATGACCGCAGCACTATGTACTAACTACAATATGGAGTGCAATAAGTTACCAAGGCCCATTTGACAGCACCTTCTAAATACGTGACCATTACCACCTAGAAGGACATCAGGCACATGGGAACACCATCATCTACAAGATCCTTTTTCCAAAACATACATCATCCTGACATGGAACAATACCACTGAGCCTTCGATGTCACTCAGTCAAAATCCTGGAACTCACTGCCAAACAGCACTGTGGGTGTCGTTACACTACAGTAACTGCTGCAGTTCAAGAAGGCAGATCACCCCCAACTTCGCCAGGACATTGAGGGATGGACTGTGTTGTTGGCCCAAGCAATAATACCCACATTCTATGAATGTGTTAGTAAAATGAGTTCAGGAACTTCTTAGACACCAGCATGTCGACATTTCACAGTCCCAAAGGGGGCCTTTTGCCTTACTTCCACTAAAAGGCAACTAACTCCCCCACCATCACCTGTCCATCTCCCTCAACAAAGGCACCGTGGGATCAGATCCCAAGATGTGCCTTACCACATGAAAAGGGTACACTAACTATCCAAAAGGAATGCATGTTCAACAGACCTGGTTGATTCCTGGTTTACCTGGTTTATTTGCCACACCCTGGATTCCACACTCCAAGACTCCAAAATCCTATTTTATTGAAGCCAGCTTGTCATTAAAATGGCTAGCCATTTTCAGAGACCATTGTAGCCTATGAATTGTAGCCTATCCCAATCCCTCTCCCCATCCCCCACAAAATATGAGGGATGCTAGTTTCTGGAGTGCGACTTGGTTTTCTCTCTATCTTTTAGCATTTTCACCACAGCAGAGACACACCATTGTCTCAAAATTCTAGGCGTTAATGCAATGTTCTGGAAGTGGTAACAATTTGTTAACTTCATTCTAGGATTACAACACTCACCCATTTTATTGCATATAAAGGAACTGAAATAAAACCTCAACAGAAAGTTGGAAAGTATCACCAAATGGTAAGACAAATAAATTTCATTATGCATTTGCTGACAAGAATCAAATTTTCAGAAATATATTAAAATGTATCCAGTTTAATATTTGCACTTTGGTCACACTGCCCTTGTGTCATGCTTCAGCCATTATATTTTATCATTTCACAGAAAATCAGCAAGTGTCGAAGGTGTGAGGGGTTTCTAGAGAACCATGAGTCATACCTTTACATCGTGCATCACCATGGCTTAATACTCAAAATGCTTTTTAATAATGAGATATTGTCCTTGCATTGTCAAGTATACAACCTTGCAAGAGGTTTTTGTGACACAGTAGTAGTGCGCCTACTTCTGGGCCAAAAGGTTTGGGTTCAAGTTCCATCTGGCCCAGACATATGTCATAGTATGTCCCAGCAGGCTAAATAAAAGAACTACAACTTCTCTGATCCAGAAAGAGAAAAACTCCAACTGTAGAAGTGGACTTCTACAAGTGATAAATTATTTGAAGAAATTTTTAAAATATGAAATTTTATTTTTTTTTCCTTTTTTAACTCAATACAATATTTTCTTAACTCTTTTTATATAATCTTTCTGATCATTGATTCAACTTTAATTTGCCATATTTCCAATATGCTTCTGTTTCCTTTTTATTCCTTAAAATATTCTTGCTTCAGAACAGAGACTATTGGTTCCAACAAGATTAAAGATGCCTTCTTCTCCGCCCACTCTTTCAGTTACTTAGTCTTTTGAGCTAAAGGATGTTTTGTTCTGGAAAAATCTGAGCTGTTGTAAAATGTTATATCCTCAAATTCACCATGAAGAACACAGGTTTAGTGTTTAATTATAGCTTTAGTTTATATTGTTCTACCTGGTCAGATAAGCATTTTATTTACATTTTCTAAAATAATACTTTCTTGATGATTGGATAGTAAATGGTTATCCCAGGAACAGGAAATTTTCTCGCCATAGCAAACTAATTATAATATGTCTTTTGTCTTCATGGTGTTGTAGGACTGAGAGAGAGCAGTGGCATTTCATAAATCATTAGCAACTATTTGCATGCCAGAGCAGATTTTATTCTGCGAGGTGACTGTCATAGGAAGAATTAGTTTTCCTTAATTTCCTGTAAGTTAAAGATAGGACTAATCACACTCACCTATTACTGTGAAAATGCCACAGTAATGTCATGTCAGGGCTTGGTTAATTACAGAAATCTAGATGTTAGTGTCCAAGATGTATCTCATTATCTGTCTCTTTCTGCCTCACTCCTAAATTGCACAGAGAAATGTGCAGTTCCTGTACTTGCACTGTGAGTAAAAAGAAAGTTAGAGCTGGTCTGAATTGATGTACGGTGTCTGTTTTATCTCATTTAATATCCAACAATTTATTAAAGTCTGGTTTAGCTGTCAGAGATTATTTTCATGGTATTCTCATTGTTAATTACTTACAATGAATTTCTCTGGCACTGAATAGCAACTGTTACAAATATGGAGTCTCATTCCTTTAAATTTTAACTGCTGTTGGCGTTTTAATACATGCAAGTTTAAATCTATTTTAATTTACTGTTCTATCCCTCATTTTTGTCTCCATTTCAATCCAAGCTTTATTTTCTTCCTCATTAGCATTTCTCTTTCTGTACCTGATTTGGCTAAGAACGTCACAAATATATTTTAGTTTTGTATCCGAGTCCTTGCAGTGAGCATCTCAAAGTCCTGTAATTTAAATTATTAAGTTGACACACAGTTGCTTATCTGTTCACCCAGTTCCTATTGCTGCAAAGTTATAGCCTTGTGATCTTAGCAATTTACATAATAAATTATTGTGAAAATTTTAAAAAGACAAGTTTAACTAAAGGACACCCTGTTAGTTTCACTTCAACAGTAAATTTTGCTACAATGTATTTTGAGTTTTACTTTTAATCTAAGTAAATGCAATTTTGTATTCCAGGTACAAATACAGAATTAAAATTTAATATTATTTAACTTTCTCCTTTTCTAGTATAAAGATCATGAGGTTTGACAATATACAGAAGAAAAATAACTGGTGGTTGAGAAAAATCGAGCAACATCTCACCAGTGTCACAAATATATTACCATGAGCTTTATGTGTGAAACACAACTTGACAACTACTCAGGGACATCGCAGCGAAATCTGTGGCTCGTGTTACAAATCAGAAAAATATACAATGGGAGAGTTATTTTCGAGTACATCAACAATAGCTGAGAAATTTGTTGGTATTACATCCATTTTTAAAGAGGCATATAAGTGCCCTGTTCATCTCACTTCCTGTCTCACTCTTGACTGTGCTGACCAACTAGATTCATATCTAAACAAGCTATTCCTCATTTTTCCCTAAACTTGTGAGCTACCTTGAAGCCATGACTGGGACTCAGAACTCTATTTTTGGGAATAAGTACAATTGACTGGCTTAGATTTTGACTCGGGTACATGAGGCCAATTTTTGATAATTCTGCTACCACTTCCATTTGGCACAAGCAATTTGTGCCGCACCAGGATGATAGCCTGATTTGAGAGGTATCCAATTATTAGCTTATAAAATTAAATATATATTTCAAGAGAGGAAACCTTTTGGAAATCTGTTGATCCTTGGTATTATCAGATTTAATTAATGCTCCCTACCTCTGAACTTAATTCAACGTGCAGAGAATGATTTTTATAACATAAACATCTCCACAAATTAGCTCAGACAACTCAGGGAAGAATAAGTTCTGATCAGTCTCGAGATTGTAAATATTTACCAAGATACATGGCAATCCACTATTTAATGTACTTATGACAGTTACTAAATTGAAGAATTGGGAAGATAATTTTGTCCATGTTTCCAGATTGCAAAACTGCATCTATGTTTTTTATAAGAATTTTACAATTTTATTACACATTGACCACAAAGGAAATTTTTCTGAAGAAAGCATGCAGAGGTCCAGATAAGTCTTCATTCATAGAAATTAAGAGCAGAAGTAGTCCATTCAACATTGACCCTGCTGGAACATTCAAGATGAGGATGGCTGATCCTCGATCTCATTGTCATATTTCTGCTTTCTCCTAACACCTCTTGATGCCTTTAAAATTTAAACATTTATGTATCTCTTTCCTGAATATGTTCAATAACTTGACCTCCACAGCCTTGTATGGTCAAGAATTTAAGTGGTTCACTACTATCCAAGTGAAGAAATCTTTCTTCATCTCAGTCCTAAATGATCTAGTCCATATCCTGAGATTGTGTCATTGGTTCTATACTGCACAACTTAGGAAAACATCATCTCTGCATCTAATTTTTCCAGACCTGTTAGTATTTTACATGTTTTAATCAGATTCCCTCTCATTCTTCTGAACTCTAGTGAAAACAGGCTTTTCATAGGGCTGGAAATGTGTTGCTGGAGAAGCGCAGCAGGTCAGGCAGCATCTAGGGAACAGGAGAATCGACGTTTCGGGCATTAGCCCTTCTTCAGCCCTTCCCTAGATGCTGCCTGACCTGCTGCGCTTCTCCAGCAACACATTTCCATCTCTGATCTCCAGCATCTGCAGACCTCATTTTCTCTTCTCATAGGGCTGTCCTGCTAACCCCAGTATCAGCCTCCACTGCTCTCCCTCTATGGCAAGTGCCTCCTTGCTTAAGTAGGGAGACCAAAACTGTATTTAGTACTCTAGCTGTGGTTTCACCGAGGCTCTATATAACTACAGCGAGACATCCCCACTTCTGAACTAAAATCTTCTAGCAATGAAGACCAATTTACCATTTTCCATCCTAATTGCTTGCTGCACTTTTATATCTATTCCATTGACTGGTGTACTAGGACACAGAGATCCCTTATACATCCACGCTTCTCATATCACAATTTATTTTTCTATTTTCCATACTGAAGTGTATAACTGTATATTTAGCGGTATTGTACTGGATCTGCCCTGTGTTTGTCCACTCCCTCGAGTCGTCTCAATCATCTTGAAGCCTCATTGCATCCTCATTACAGCTCAGATTCCCAACCAATTTTGTGTCATCAGCGAACGTCCTCCTGAACTGTTCCCCTTTCTGTTCATATCTGAGCCACATGTTCCATGCTGGATATCTGTTGAAGACAGGACTTTACATTAGACCTTAGATTTCTCTTATGCTAAATGATTTTATTCAAGTCTTAAAAGTGATCAAAATTTGCCTATAATCATGACTTTAAAAATTATCAATAGATATAAAACGGGATTATACAGTATTGTATTTCTTTGTGTGTGCAATGTCTATGAACTGATGCATATAACTGATCATATGCAAAAGGAAATTAAGATGATTTTGTATCCAAATACATGTGCACAAGACACACACTAGGTGCATCATACCAAGCATAAGGAATTATTAATGTGCAATTAAGATGCTTCACAATTGATCATGAATTGATTAATATACATATAATTTTGCACAAAATGGTCAATTGTTCCAGTCTCTTGTTTACAAAAATCTGGTAGATGCAAAATGTTAAATGCAAATATAAATGTTAATTTATAAAACAATGAAATTACTTATTAAATGTATAATCTATCAAAAGACACCTATTACTTATTTACATTTAAACTGCAACTGTGATAAGTTTTTGTCTGCACTTTTCCTATTATAAAATGCAGTTGACTCTGTAGACATGTATGCTTGATTTACACAGTTAAGATTGAAACTTAGAACTGCCACATGTCAAACCTGCCTTTTTCACTCTGCAGAATTTTAAACCATTAAACATGTTTTGTTTTTTTGAATGCATAAATTTCCCAAGCCAAACAAAAAAAATGCTATAATCACAAGATATTCTTGATGAACCTTTTCTAATGTTCCATGCACAGGTTAATGTCCATTGAATTTTAGCTGAGGATAAGCAGGACATTTTAGAAACAATGGATTTGATTTTATATAATATATATACTTTCTTGTGTTTATTTTTGAATTTTTGATTGATTTACTAAATCAATTTCTAAATGGTCTGTGTTACACAATTTAAAATTAGACTGGACTTGTGTATAATTTATTGGGAAGCTCAACCGAAGGTGACCAGAGTCTACATACTGCTTTTTAATAACTGGTAACCTGGTTAATATGATCCTTTAACTGAGCTGTCATTTTTGTTCCATATTTACTGATAGCAAATGACTACTATTTTAGGTGGATAGCCTGCACAAATAATTATATTCATAAATTTCCATTACTACATATAACGAAGTGAATGTTTAGCCAAATTTTTAAGATGCCAATCATTGATGTGTGATGCCTTTGCTGACTTAATAAACTAGTTAAATTTAATATTTCTATCTGATTAGTTTGAATAAAGATCAGTTTGAATAAAGAGTGTCTCAGTATTGTTGTAAATGTATACACAGTAATGTCAAGATTACAGATGTCTGCTATAGAAGGGTTAAGTGTGATCTTATGAAAGCGTTTTAAAACCAACGTAAGACAACCAAATAAATAATAAAGGGACAGAAAATAAGTTTGAAGAAAATTGCAAGTAATATCAAGATTGACAGCAAGAGCTTCTTTAAATATATAAAAAGAAAGAAAGAAGTCAAAGTGAACATATGTTCCTGAGAAAACAAAGTTGAGGAACATTGGGGTTCTGCAAAGTGATCTCAGGTATGGAGGATCTATTTTATGAGAAGTTGAATAGATTAGACCTGTACTCATTGAAATTAGAAGAATAAAAGGCTACCTTAATGAAATATAGAAGATTCTTATGGGAATTGGCAGGCTGTACGTGCAAATGTTGTTTCCCTCTGTGAGAGAGTCGAGAATTAGAGGAGATAATGTCAGATTAAGGAGTTGCTCATTTAAAACAGAGATAAGGTGGAATTTCCTCTTTCAAAGGGTAGTGAATCTGTAATTCTTTACTGCGGAAGGCTGTTAAGGTTGGATTGTTAAGTATATGCAAGGCTGAGATAGACAGATTTTTAATCAATAAGAGAATCAAAGGTTATGGAAAAACAGCAGGAAAGTGGATTTTTGGATTTTCAGGTTAGCCATGACCTCATTGAATTGTGGAACACACTCAATTGGCTGAATGGCCCATTTCTAGTCTGATGTTTTAGGGTCTTAAGTTGCACAAGCTCCAGGCGCTCAGCCTTTCTGCCATGCCCAAGAAGCCTGTGAGTTTTGCGAACATCTCACTTGCATTGTTCACGGCAGGTTCCTGTGCTGCCTCTCATAATTTTCAGCAACTCCCTTAATTTTGGAGGTTGCATGTAAGTTGCCCTTTACTGACAAGTTAATGGTTATTATGAATGTGTGTTAATTGATCAATCAATGTTGTTGACTCATTCGGTGGGTTTGAACATTGTACTTTAGAACTCAGAATGTCAGAAGTGAGATGTGGGTTCACTCACCTGCAGTTTCCATTCCAACATCGCGGCATGAAGTACCACTCTGATGTCTACATTTTAACTATGCACCAAAAGACCTCACTCTTTGCCATTGATCTTTCCACTGAGGGAAGCACACTTAGTAGATCACTCTATTATGAGATATTTAAATGCTATCCTAGCATGCAACTCGATAACATTCACTGTCACTGTCTTAGTCACCAAAATTGGAAACTAATAAACTGGTTAGGGCCTATTATTTACCAAGATCCTTGTACAGCTTCTTCTAAACACATGAACACTTACATCTAGAAGGACAAGGGCAGCAGTTACATGGCAACACCCACCACCTGCAAGCCACGCACCATGCTGACTTGGAAATATATCACCTTTTCTTCAGTGTCACTAGGTCAAAATCCTGGAATTGGCTCTCTAACAACATTGTGAGGCACATGTATAGCACATGGACTGCAGCAGTTCAAGAAGGGAACTCACCACCATCACATTCTTAAAGGCAACTAGGGAAAAGCAATAAAAATGCCCACATACCACAAATTAATTTTTATAAAATTTCATGTCATGATATCCCCCATCAAAGTCTCAAAGAGTGTCCCTATGTCTAACATAAAAGAGACATTTAATAATTGAGAATTCATTTCCTACCCTGTTTTTAAAGATTTCAGATCTTTAGATTAAGTGATCGGAATGTGAGAATGACAAAACATTGGTGTGTCTAACTGCCAGACTGGAAAGAACAGGTAGTCTCACGGGGTGGGGGAGGGGAGAGAGGGTGACAGAGAATGTGACAAGGAAAGCTAAAAGAAAGGGAAAGAATGTGTTCACAGTTTGAAAGCGTTGAACTCAATATTGAGCCCAAAGGTTGTAAACTGCCTCGCTTGAAGATGAGATGTTGCTCCTCCAGTCTGTGCAGTGATTTGCTGCAGCATTGCAACATGTCAAGGACAAACAAGTGGGCATGTAAGCAAGACACTGTTAAAATGATCAATTACGGGAAGGTCAAGGTCATGCTTGTGCACATACCAGAGGTGTTCTGCAAAGCGGTCACCCAGTCTGTGTTTAGTTTCTCCAATCTTGTACTTAATCTGAACTATCAACATCCTTTGTCCCCCAGCACTCCAACATCCCCCCCTCCCCCCACTCCACACTACTGCATAAATGCTGCCCCCTCCATGCTTCACTTCAGCTCTGATAAAGAGTCATCTAGACTCAAAACTTTAACTTGCTTTCTCTCCGTGGATGCTGTCTGTGATTGTCAGCATTTTTTGTTTTCAGTTAATGTTTCTTTCTTAACATTAATAAGCCAGTTAATAACTTCTCCAACTTCTTTTTATTTTCATTGATCTCTTGCACCCTTTGTGGAATTTCTTAATGTTCCTTAAACCACACCAAAAAAAATTACAAATTGACAGAAAAACTCTAGCCTTACCTCTCTGCCTTTATAGTTTTACTGATGCTGATCTGTCGTTTTAATTGGAAACCTGAGTGCGGAACAAATGACAGCTTCTTCCTCAGGCCAAGCCTGTCATAAGCTCAATCTTGGGAAGGTGGAACCACAAACCACCAAGGTCCTCAGCCATGAGAAGTAGCAGAACTTCACAGATTTCTACTCGGAAACATTATAACTCTGTTGACCTGGGCTTTCCTCTCTGTCTTTCTATCCCCATCCCCCAATCAGTTGACTGCTGGAGATCCCTGACTGCAGCCACCTGTCTCCCACGTTTCATTTCTTTCCATCTACATAACCGTTATCATTAGGTTCAAATGGACGTTGGAGCCTTGTAGTCCTCATCCTGGCCCTCAAATGAAAGGATCCTGCTTCACAATGAAATCTGGATAGTGTTCATTCCATTTGCTTTTCTTATGTTTCAAAACTATCTATGTGAAGTGCATTACCTATTCCTGGAAGCCACGAGGCCATGTGACTTATAGGCAGTGATAGCAGGCCATTCCCTGAATTCAGCCTCCTTTCTCCCCAACACTCCAACCAACACTCTTCCCCCTCCACTATTGCATAAAGGCTGCCCCCTGCACACTTCATTTCAACTCTGATAAAAGGTCATCTGGACCTGAAATGTTAGCTAGCTTGCATCCATGGATGCTGCCTGACCTGCTGTGGTCTCCAGCATTTTTTTTGTTTTCAGTTCAGATTCTAGCATCTGTAATAATTTGTTCCTAATGAAAAATTAACAATATGTTTGGTTTGAACAACAGTATGAAGCAAAATCTCATCTTACAGGTGAGATAGGAAGGATCAGGAACTATTTGCAAGTCACTAGTGCCAGTCATATTAGAATTGCCAATTCTCAAAAATGTCAACTCTCATACATGGAAATACAAATCAAACTTATCCAACATGTCTTACCTTCAATCCTTTAAGGTGTTGTACTATGTTAGAGAATGTATTCTACAAGTAGCCAATGCCCAATATATCTACCTTGTAATTTTATTATTCAGTACTGCATGCAGTTCTCCAAATGGGTTCTGATCAAGACTTCGTGGTCGTAGAATTCAGCAGCTTTGTGGACTAGTGCTATGAAGACTTAATTGGAGCCACCTTCAGTTTTGTTAAGCCTTGGTCTCCCAGTTAGAACATGTACAGTTGGTGCCCTTTTAGTTGCATATTTAGAATGGACAGTTAGAAACGTGAGAACTAGAAGAACGTGTAAGCCTTTTGGTATCTCAAGTCTACTCCGTCATTCTATTGCCTCTACTCCTTTATCCTTCATTCCCTTTTCAAACAAAAAGTGGAGAGTATTCCATCACACTCCTGACATGCATCTTTAAGATGATGGACAGGTTTTGGAAGGTCAAGAGGTGAATTACTTGCCACAGGATTCCGAGCTTCTTTTGTGCTCTGTAACCACAGTATGAATATGTCTGATCCAATTTAGTTTCTGTTATTGACTGGCATCTGTGGGGCACAAATGTTATTTGCCACTTTTCAGTCCAAACCTAGATATTATCCTGAACAATGTGCAAACAACAGCAATCACCCCTGCTTCTGACCTTATGGAGGGAAGGTCATTATGAACCAACTGAAGTTGGTTGGGCCTAGGACACTACCCTGAGGAACATCTACAGAAATGTGCTGGAGCTGAGATGTAGAAACACAGGAAATTGGAGCAAAAGTAAATCATTCAGACCATTAAGCCTGCACCACTATTCAACCAGATCATGGCTGATCTTCTACCTCAAAGTTCCCATACTATCCTCATATCCCTTGATATCATAAATACCTGGAAATCACTGAATGGGAAAGTGGGTTTTAACTGGTACACACATCTAACATGCAGTGAAACAACATGTTTCAAAATGACTGTCATTCACACTAGAAGGGCAGTCATGCGATGAATGTGGTTCACAAGTGAGCAATTAGAATGATTTAGAGAATTTAATTCTTGACAAGTGACTCAAAAACTGAACTGATTTTCATGGCAGAAAGAAATAATGGAAGATGCGAGTGAAATTTAAGTTGAAAATCAGATGACAATGACAAAACCAAAGAAAAACTAGAGTTTGGAAGAAATGACAGTATCTGTCCTTTCCTTCCAAAATGCTGTGAACAAGACATGATTTGGTAAAAATATGCTGGGAGAGAAAAACGCAAATTTCAAGGTGGGAATAGAGATGGTTCAGAAAAATAAACATTCTCATCATGAGCCCAGATGGGACTTAAAAATTCAAAACTTCCCTCGATTCATCAGGATGCATTCTGAGTAGGACAAGACAAAAAAAAAAGCTTTGGTAGATATCAGGTACAGAATGCTGCAGAAATCCTGCAGGAGGATGGAAAGTGCATGGAATATATCAAGTACTTCCAACCTAAATTTAAGGAGACTGAGTAAGAAGTTTGTAGACGAAACAAAAATTGACCACATGGTTAAGGAAGAGAACTGCAGAGTGCAGGAAAATATCAATGGACTGATCAGGTGGCCAAATAGAGCTTGAAACTAATTTTTGGGGAGGTGGTGGTGGGGGAGGAGAGGGGGGATATTCAGTTGTGTAGAAAGTTAGGAAATCAAAGGTAAAGGAGAAGTTAGGAATGCAGCTTAGTGATGAGGCTGATTGTTACCAAAAAATAGCAGGAAAAAACTGCACTAAGGAATCAAAAGACTATCGGGAAATTTGGGAATAATTGTAACATGACCTGCCAACTCATGTACTCAATACCCCATGCATGACATAAAAGCATGCCAGATGCCTTCTTGACCACTCTATCGACCTGCGTTGCCACTTTCAGGGTCTCTCTGTCCATCAATTTTCCCCAGCGCTTTTCCATTTGCCATATAGTTTGCTTTAGAATTGGGGATCTTCCAAAATGCATCACCTCACATTTGCCCAGATTGAACTACATCTGCTATTTCTCTGCTCAACTCTCTAATCTATCTATATTCTGCTGCATTCTCTGACAGCAGCTTTGTATCTGAATACATGAACCATTTAGAATGGAATGAATATGTTTATAGTGTAAATCGAGACAAATGGGTATGATTTGATGGCAATTACTGAGACATGATTCCAGGTAGACCAAGGGTGCCCCCTCAAATGGGGCACCCTCAAAGGAGTCTTATTTCTATGAGATGGATTGACCATGCAATCTGCATTCAGTGTCTCTAAAGCCTGTAATTTTAGTCAGTTTCAAATCATTCAAATTAACCTGTACTTATTTGCAGAGGAAGAAATGTTACACAAATGCCACAGCATTTAGTTTGGTTAATGTTGCAGACTAATGATTTAAAAACTAAGATTTTGTTCTATACACAGTTCAAGCAGCTGGAACAGAAGAACAAAGAACAAAGAAAATTACAGCACTCGGACAGGCCCTTCGGACTTCCAAGCCTGCGCTGACCCAGATCCTCTACCTAAACCTGTTGCCAATTTCCAAGGATCTGTATCCCTCTGCTCCCTGCCCATTCATGTATCTGCCTAGATACATCTTCAATGATGCTATCGTGATTGCCTCTACCACCTCCGCTGGCAACGCATTCCAGGTACCCACCACCCTGTGCGTAAAGAACTTGCCATTTATATTTCCCTTAAACTTTTCCCCTCTCACCTTGAACTCGCGATCTCTAGCAATTGAGTCCCCCAGTCTGGAAAAAAGCTTCTTGCTATCCACCCTGTCCAAATCTCTCATGATTTTATAGACTTCAATCAGGACCTCCTCATCCTCCGTCTTTCTAATGAAAATAATCCTAATCAACCTTTCTTCATAGCTCCATACCAGGTAATATCCTGGTGAACCTCCTCTGCTTGCCATTTATATTTCCCTTAAACTTTTCCCCTCTCACCTTGAACTCGCGATCTCTAGCAATTGAGTCCCCCAGTCTGGAAAAAAGCTTCTTGCGTCTTTCTAATGAAAATAATCCTAATCAACCTTTCTTCATAGCTCCCTCCATACCAGGTAATATCCTGGTGAACCTCCTCTGCACCTTCACCAAAGTATCCGCATCCTTCTGATAATGTGGTGACCAGAACTGTATGCAGTGTTCCAAATGTGGCCGAACTAAATTCTTATACAATTGTAACATGACCTGCCAACTCATGTACTCAATACCCCATGCGATGACGTAAAAGCATGCCAGATGCCTCCTTGACCACTCTATTGACCTGCGTTGCCACCTTCAGGGTACAATGGAACTGAACACACAGATCTCTCTGTACATCAATTTTCCCCAGGGCTTTTCCATTTACCGCATAGTTCGCTCTGGAATTGAGATTCTTCCAAAATGCATCTCCTCACATTTGCCCAGATTGAACTACATCTGCCATTTCCCTGCCCAACTCTCCCATCTATTCATATTCTGCTACATTCTCTGACAGTCCCCTTCACTATCTGCTACTCCACCAATCTTAGTGTCATCTGCTAATCAGACGACTTACGCCTTCCTCCAAATCACTTATGTATATCACAAACAACAGTGGTCCTAGCATGGATCCCTGTGGAACACCACTGGTTACAGTTCTCCATTTTGAGAAACTCCCTTCTACTACTACTCTCTGTCTCCTGTTGCCCAGCCACTTTTATATCCATCTAGCTAGCACACCCTGGACCCCATGTGACTTCACTATCTCCATCAGCCTACCAAGGGGAACCTTATCAAATGCCTTACTGAAGTCCATATATGTGACATCTCCAGCCCTTCCCTCATCAATCAACTTTGTCACTTCCTCAAAGACTTCTATTAAGTTGGTAAGACATGACCTTCCCTGTACAAAACCATGCTGTCTATCACTAATAAGTCAATTGTCTTCCAAATGAAAATACATCCGATCCCTCAGTATCTTCTCCAGCAGCTTCCCTACCACTGATGTCAGGCTCACCGGTCTTTAATTACGTGGATTATCCTTGCTATCCTTCTTAAACAATGGGAGAATATTAGCAATTCTCCAGTCCTCCAGGACCTCACCTGTGTTCAAGGATGCTGCAAAGATATCTGTTAAGGCCCCAGCTTTCCTCTCTCACTTCCCTCAGTAATCTGGGATAGATCCCATCCGGACATGAGGACTTGTTCACCTTGATGCCTTTTACAATATCCAACACTTTCTCCCTCCCTATGCCGACTTGACCGAGAGTAATCAAACATCTATCCCTAACCTCAACATCCATCGTGTCTCTCGGTGAATACTGATGCAAAGTACTCATTAAGAATCTCATCCATTATCTCTAACTCCACAAATAACTTTCCTCCTTTGTTCTTGAGTGGGCCAACCATTTCTCTGGCTACCTCTTGCTCGTTATATACAAATAAAAGACTTTGGGATTTTCCTTAACCCTGTTTGCTAAAGATATCTTGTGACCCCTTTTAGCCCTCTTAATTCCTCGTTTCAGACTGGTCTACTTTTCCGATATTCTTCCAAAGCTTTGTCTTTTTTCAGCCACCTAGACCTTATGTATGCTTCCTTTTACCTCTTAGCTAGTCTCACAATTTCACCTGCCATCCATGGTTTCCTAATCTTGCCATTTCTATCCCTCATTTTCACAGGGACATGCCTGTCCTGCACTCTAATCAACCTCTCTTAAAAGCCTCCTACATATCAAATGTGCATTATTCCTCAAACAGCTGCTGCCAATCCACATTCCACAGCTCCTGCCAAATTTTGCTTTAGTTGGCCTTCCCCCAATTTAGCACTGTTCCTTTAGGACCACTCTCATCTTTGTCCATGAGTATTCTAAAACTTATGGAATTGTGATCACTATTGCCAAAGTTATCCCCTACTGAAACTTCAACCACCTGGCTGAGCTTATTCCCCAACACCAGGTCCAGTATGGCCCCTTCCCGAGTCGGGCTATTTACATACTGCTCTATAAAACTCTCCTGGAGGCTCCTTACAAATTCTGCTCCAACTAAACCTTTAACACTAAGTGAATCCCATTCAACGTTGGGAAATTAAAATCTCCCATCACCACCACCCTGTTGCTACTATATTGTTCCATAAACTGTCTACATATTTGTACCTCTATCTCACGCTCACTGTTGGGAGGCCTGTAGTATAACCCCAACATTGTTACCGCACCCTTTCTATTTCTGAGCTCTGCCCATATTGCCTCACTGCTCGAGTCCTCCATAGGGCCCACCTTCAGCACAGCTGTGATATCCTCTCTGACCAGTGATAGAACTCATCCACCCCTTTTACCTCCCTCTCTATCCCGCCTGAAACGTCTATATCCTGGGGTATTTATTTGACCTCCTATAATGCTTGTATTTGCTTTTGTTTTGAATAAATCTCTCAATTGTTGAAAGGAACATTTGGTGCCAAAATAATCAATACTGTGCCATCAAGATATATTTTTTCTCACTCCACAAAGTCAAATGAAAGACAATGAGGAATAATTATGATTGTGGTGCTGAGATCCAACTCTCATTTTTAAAACAAAAGACTGGTAGTAATTAGTTGCTTTAAGATCTCTGTTATCAAACATAAACAATTCGAAAAGAAGTTCAAGCAGAAATGTGATAAAACTATAAGATTGTATTATAAGCAGCATTGATGTTCTCAGCTTCAAATCTGTTCAGAACATAATGGACGTGAATTCTTCTGCCCTTGAGTCTACTCACCTTTCAGTGAGATCATGGATGATCTGCAACCGTACTCTATCCAGCTGTGTTGGCTTCAATTTTCCCGAATAAGGAAGTGGTGTTGGAGTTGAAAATGTTAAGAGATATCCGATCCTCCTTAGAAAACATACGCAACGAACAGCACATTGCGGGTTCAGCACATAGGACTCAGCAAATGAGCTCAGCACATAGGACTCATGACTCTTTCACCTTTCTCCATGCAATCATTCAGTACTGGACTTTACTACTTTTCGAGTAGTTAGGAATCAGGCTTTTCTTTTACCTACCTGCTTTATCATTGTATTGTTCACCATCTCCATCTGATCAATATTAAATCTTACTGAAGGATCATGTGTCACACATAGCAGAGCTCCCATTGGTGTAAGTCAGGGAGCCACTCTCGTCACTGTAGGAGAAAAGGATAGGGTATCCATATAGATTGCTGATTTCAGATGTTTACTTCCAATCAGTCTATAGGTGTCTTTAAACATGCCACAGTCATGGACAGTGGAACAACGGGAGGAGACATGCCTAATCTTGTTTCAAATTGGACACTGGCAAGTTGGAGAAGACCTAAAGAAGAAAATGTGTTTCTTCTCTCATCAAGTGTGGGACAATTTTCAGTGAATATGATGATGGCATTAGGTATTGTGACTAAAAATGATCATCCAGCAAAGATTCCTCATTGCCAGATGCCATCGATCACTGGGAGGAAGTCCAGGATCACCTACAGAAGTCTTTACGACAAGGTGTCATCCAAGAGTCACCAATTTTGTACGCCTCCTCCACTTATTCTGAAAGTGGATAAATCACTGGACCAGATGGACTACATCCCAGAGTTCAAAAGAGGATAGCTGAAAAGATAGTGGAGGCATTAGAGTGATCCTTCAGGAATCGCTAGAATCAGGGAGGGTCCTGGAAAATCGCTAACATAGCACCCCTATTTAATAAGTGAGTAAGGCAAATGACAGAAAATTACAGGCCAATTAGCCCAACTTCGATCGTAGGTAAGATTTTGGAGTCTATTGTAAAGGATGAGATTTCTGAATACTTAGAAGCGTATGGTAAAATAAGGCAAAGTCAGCATGGTTTCATCAAGGGAAGGTCATGCCTGACAAATCTATTAGAATCCTTTGGGGAGGTAATGAGCAAGTTAGAGCAAGGAGAGCCAATGGGTGTTATCTACCCAGACTTCAAGATGGCCTTTGACAAGGTGCTGCACAGGAGGCTAATGAGTAAGATAAGGGCCCATGATGTCAGAGGCAAAGTGCGAGCATGGATAGAAGATTGGCCTTCTGGCAGAAAGCAGAGAATGGGGATAAAAGGGTCTTTCTCAGGATGGCAACCGGTGACAAGTGGTGTTCCACAAGGGTCAGTGTTAGGACCACAACTTTTCACTTTTTAGAGATTAAAGATCTAGATGAAGGAACTGAGGGCAGTTTAGCTAAGTTTGCAGAGAGACAGGTAGGCTTTACCATTGAGGAGGCAGTGAGGCTGCAGAAGGATTTGGAAAAGTTAGGAGAGTGGCAAAGAAGTGGCAGCTGGAGTACAATGTGGGAAGCTGTGAGGCCATGCACTTTGGTAAGAATAAAAGCATGAACTATTTTCTTAGTGGGGAGAAAACTTAGAAGTCTGAAGTGCAAGGAGACTTGGGAGTTCTAGTCCAGGATTCTCTCAAGTAACCTTGCAAGTTGAGTCAGTAGTTAGGAAGGCAAATGCAATAATGGCATTTAATTTGAGAGAACTAGAATATAAAAGCAAGGATGTACTTCTGAGGCTCTATAAGACTCTTGTCAGACCATATTTAGAGTATTGTGTCCAGTTTTGGGCCCCATATCACAGTAAGGATATACTGGCCCTGGAGCGGGTTCAGGATTGGTTCACAAGAATGGTCCCAGGAATGAAAAGATTAACATATCAGGGAATCTAATCTAATCTAATATCAGGAACGTTGAGGACTCTGGGACTATACTCGATGGAGATTAGAAGGTTGAGGAATACCCGATAAAACTTATAGGATATTGATTGGCCTGGACAAAGTGAATGTTGAAAAGATATTTCCATTAGTAGGAGAGACTAGGACACAGCCTTAGAGTAAAAGGAAGATGTTTTAGAACGGAGATAAGGACAAATGTCTTCAGTCAGTGGTAAATCTATGGAATTCACGGCCACAGAAGTCTGTGGAGACCAGACCATTGAATATATTTAAGACTGAGATAAATAGGTTCTTGATTGTCAAAGGGATCAAGGGTTATGGAGAGAAAGCTGGAGAATGGGGTTGAAAAACCTATCAGTCATGATTGCATGGTGGAGAAGACTTGATGGGCTGAATGGCCTAATTTCTGCTCCCATGTCTTATGGTCTTACATCATTGTGAGGAAGAAAAACTAAACACAAAGAATCTGTGGTGATTACTGGATAGTCAACACCAAGACTACAAAGACTCATAAACATTAATCTTTACCTAGGATTGAGGAAACATTGCAAGTTGTCAAAGGTGCAAAATATTTCTGCAGTTTTGATTTGACCTAATTTTACAATGGCCAATAGCCCAGCTACTCATTGCTCAATAATATATTGAAAAGAGGGTATTCTGAAGAGGCCATGAGGGACTTTAAAATACATAAGAAGGCCATTTGAGCTCTTCAGTGTCCCTTCCACTCTCATGCATGTGATGGACAAAGCTTTTGCTGATCTTAGTTTCCAATTTCCGGGTGTATCTGGACATGTGGGTAGGCCTTTGCAAGACGGACACCACCTTAGCCGAAATAATATCAAAACATTTCCTACGTTGAAAATTTTAAATAAAAACAATAAGTGCTGGTTTTTCAGATGAGAAGAAGCCATTCTAGCCTCAAAACTGAAACTTTATTACAGTTTAACTTCAATGGCAAACCAGAGAATGGCTAACTTTTCGAGATAAAAGTACGTAACTTGAAGCACCTTGTTACCAAGGAAGGTATTCTCCTGATGATGAGAAAATCTGAGTAGTGAAGAAATGGGCCTGGCCTAAGAGGAAGAGGGAACTGCATAGGTTCCTTGGTCTAGCTTCTTATTATGGAGGGTTTGTATGATGTTATGCACAGTTGGCTGCTGCACACCAGAATGTGCTGAGGAACTCAGAGATTGCTGCAGGAATGGTTGGGGATGGATATAGAAGTGTGATACAACATACAGGGAGTTGGACCTCAGCACATAAAGAATCCTCTTGCATCCTCAAGCTGAAGCTTATCTCATTATCTGTCCTTGGCTTCACAGATTTCCAGCTCCCTTTCAGTTTGAAAACCGGTGCCAGTTTCCTTGGCCCACGAACCGTCCTGTCAAAGGTTCAAAAGGAGACTCAAGCCAAATGAGAGGAAGATGAAGTATTTCACCAGGATAAAACTGAAACTGCAAGCTCTGAGGGCTATTTCTCAGAAGTTCAGAAACACTCGGATTGGGATGAAGTTTGAAGCATTTACTACCCACTAAGCTATTTTCAAATATTCGCCAAGTTGTGAACAGCAGAGATGTATGGGCTGTTGAACTCACCCAGTTGCAATTTGCAGATTCAGTACAAGTCAGGCCAATGTGACATGAATTATGGCCACAGGAAGGAACCTATGCCCACCTGGCCACAGGGTGCATGACTGAAGCCATGCTCATTGTTATGGACCAGGCCCGGCTCCTCAAAACATTTCAAGGAAGTAGCCCAGACCCTAGCATTGCTGGTTGTTTTAAGCATGTATGAAGTGGATATTCCAGGAGAGAATCAGCTGGTCAAACCACTTAGGTTTACACAGTTCAGAATTTATTTACAAGATTGCTGAATGAAACACAAACAATAGAAAACAGAATACCAAATAATTTAACCCCCTTGAAAACCCAACAAATCATCCCAACTTAATGATACTGTTCCAAATACTTGAAACAATCCCCATAAACACCCCTTGGCACAAAAAGTAAAACCAAACACAGGTTCTTACAAGATTGAAGTCAGAGCGAGAGTACCAGCCTGGACCTGCTTCTTTGAGTCCAGCAGCTTGTTTCCACACAGCTTTAAAAACCAAACCAGAGAAAAGCTGAGCTGGGATAACTGGCCACTCCCCTTTCATTGTACAAGCTTTTTTATTTAAAACCTGAAAGAATTCTCCGTCAGGCAGTATCTGTTAACTATTATCAAATCGGCCCTAAAGCCCTTCACCTCCAGACTTTTCAGAGTCTGTGTTGTTTACAACCTCTTTGATAAAAAGGCCAAGGACAGCATAACCTTGCTAAAGGAGCAGCACCGTCACACCATGTTCTAAGTCAAAGGCAGCATTCTGTGCCTGATGCCGCATGACATTCAAAATAAATTGCAGCGAAGTGTCAATGATGTACTTCTGAAAGAGACCCAAACCAGACTCAAGACAGGTAGGCAGGAGGCTGGAAGAACACAGCAAGCCAGGTAGCATCAGGAGGTTTAGAAGTCAATGTTTTGGATGTAACCCTTCTTCAGGACTGGTGTTGGGTGTAGGGGGAGCTGCAGATAAAGGGAGAGGTGGGGGTAGTTTGGTGAAGAGGGGATAGGTGAAGACAGGTGGAGGGTATGACCTGCCAGGCGTGTTTTCATCTTTACTAACAATCTTGAAAGAGGACCACGTAGTGCTTCACCTGTTTGATGATAACATCAATTGTCTGCAATATTACTTGAAAACCCAACATTCATCAACAACACCAGCAGTTGAAAGATTCTAAAGCTATGAAGAAACTGCTGATGGACTAGAAGATCAGGGTGGAATAGTTTGTCCAGTTCTGGTTGCCCAGTTTTAGGAAGGATATTACCAAGTTGGAGAGGATTCAGAAGAGATTTACCAGGACATTGCTAGATATGGAAGCTTTTGAGTTATAAAGAAAGAATGAATAGGCTGGGACTTGTTTCACTGGAGTGTAGGAGATTGAGAGGTGACCTGATAGAAGTTTACAAAATAATGAGAGGTATAGATAGAGTTGATGGTAGGCATTTGTTTTCCCTAAGATGGGGAATTTCAAGACTTGGGAGAGGGGTGGGGGACACATTTTTAAGGTGAGAGGAGAGAAATTTAAAAAAGATATCAAAGGCAAATGTTTTATACAAAGGCTGGTTCACATGTAGAATGAATCTCCTGAGGAGGTGGTGGATGTGAGTACAACGACAACCTTTAAAAGGCATTTGGATGGATACATGAATAGGAAAGGTTTGGAGGGATATGGGCCGGGACCAAGCAGGCGGGACTAGTTTAGTTTGGGATTATGTTCAGCATGAACTGGTTGGACCGAAGGGTCTGTTTCCATGCTGTATGGCTCTGTCAGAAAGGTGAAGCAAGTCATCCTTCTTGACAGCCTCAGGTGGTGGTAGCTGCTCAGAATAATTAGGAGGAGAAAGTGAGGTCTGCAGATGCTGGAGATCAGAGCTGAAAATGTGTCGCTGGAAAAGCGCAGCAGGTCAGGCAGCATCCAGGGAACAGGAGAATCGACGTTTCGGGCATAAGCCCTTCTTCAGGAATGAGGAAACCACCTTCCTAACCTGCAATCTTCTTCCTGACCTCTCTGCCCCCACCCCAGTCTGACCTATCACCCTCACCTTGACCTCCTTCCACCTATCGCATTTCCAACGCCCCTCCCCCAAGTCCCTCCTCCCTACCTTTTATCTTAGCCTGCTGGGCACACTTTCCTCATTCCTGAAGAAGGGCTTATGCCCGAAACGTCAATTCTCCTGTTCCCTGGATGCTGCCTGACCTGCTGCGCTTTTCCAGCGACACATTTTCAGCTCACAATAATTACCCTGACTAGAGAAGGACGGTACTGGCTCAACTTAGCTGCTGATATTGTCGATTGCTGTTGCAATCGTGAGAAGTGTACTTTGGCCAAAGCAAGGAAGTGACTTCACTCCAGCGGGGAATCTCTCATCATCAAGAGACCTCGAGAGATTCTTGTCACAGATTTTACAGTTCTTAATCTCTGTAGTAACAGAACTGAGCACATTCTCATACTCACAGATATTTTCACCAAGTTCAAGCCGGTCATTCCTACCTGAGACCTAAAGGCCTCAACTCTCAGCCAGAGTGTGAGTGCATGACTGATTTGTTTGTTTCTGTGTTCCATGTTGGATTTGCAGTGATCAGGAAAGCAAGCTTGAGAGCAAGGAACTTTGTAAAGCCTGTGACATTGCTAAAAGCCCATATCCACGATCATAATGGACAATGTGAATGATTCAACCATATTCTGCATGACTGCCTGGGCAACTTGCCTCTCTACAGTGAATGAAAGTGGCCTGAGTACCTTCCAGAACTGGTTTATGTTTATAATAAAACCCTCACACTCATACACAAGCTATTCTCCACTCTTATTTGTGGTGAGACCAATCATTCCTGTGGACCATTTCCTTGGGCTCACCATGTCTTCTGATAGGGTGTGACCAGGTCTGTTTTTAAAATTAAATTATGGGATAAGGGGGTCACTGGCTAGGCCAGCATTTATTGCCTATCTCTTATCTGCCCAGAGGGCAGTTCAGAGTCAACCGCATTGCTGTGGGTCAGGAGTCACATGTAAGATGGTAATTTTCTTTCCTGAAGGACAATAGTAAACCACCTGGATTTTTCTGACAATCATCAGACTTTTAATCCCAGATATTTATTGAATCACATTTCACCATCTGCCATGGCAGGATTCGAACTGAGGTCCCCGGAATACTACCTGGGTCTTTGATTTAACAGTCCAGTGATAATACCATAACAGCTGAGCATCATATAAAGATAAGCTAAGTATTCAAGATGATGTCCATGAGCACAAACAGAGAGATAACCTGAAAAGAGAAAATTTTGATTGATGGATTACAAAGCCGACAGGACTGACAGTTAAATTGGTTCAAGGGTATTTCGCAAAACCTGAATGTCAGGGTCAGAATCAGACACAGGTTGTATGGGACCCTGAACCCCACCGAATCTTCAAGCAGCTGGATACAGATGCACACCTATTTTGTGAACCAATAGTTTGGGAAAGCCTCAGAAAACAGTTCACTCAGGGGAGGTGTGAGAAGTCAAGATGATGTTGAGGAAGCACTCACTCAACAGTGTTGTGGAACCTGAAGTGTTAGTGCTTTGTTCGCCCAGTGTAGTGGAGTCAGATAATGATGTGGAATCCTGGAATAAGCCATATGCTGTGAATCCAAGGGATGGATCTGGACTATCAACCAAGGACTAACGATTATATAACCTCTGGAATGTGATTGGCTTAGACCCCACTGTGGGTGATCTGCCACAGATCCTGGATCAGTTGGAAGGTAACAGTAGAGATAAGAGGCTGAGAAGATCTTCTCAAGCAAATAATGGATATCACCCTAACACGTACCATTTGCCCAGACTGACAAGACAAGAAGAGAATACTACCATCACTGTGGACTCAAAGCATTCTAGCCATTGTGGTACATTTGAACCTGTGAATCATATAACTGCTTAGCACATAGTTACTGTAAAACACTAGGGTCTGTTATAAATGATAGATATCAGAGCACTTATAAAATACCAGCAATGGTACATCCAGTCAGTTGGATATATGAATGGGAAGTAATGTTTGCAAAATCTACTGGAGTATTTTGATGATGTTAACTAGTAGAATAGATATAGGAGGACCAGTAGAATTAGTGCATTTGGATCTTCATGTTTTTGGTAAAGTCCTACCTAAGACATTAGTGTGCATGATTAAAGCATATGGAATTGGGGGTAATGTACTTGCATGGATGGGGAATCGGTTAGCAGATAGAAAACACAGAGTAGGAATAAATTGATTGCAGTGTAGTGACCAAGATACCACAGTGATCAGTGCTTTGGCCCTAAGTATTCACAATACATATCAATAATTTAAATGAGGAAGTTAAACGTAAGATTTTCAGTTTTGCTGATGGCACAAAACTAAGGTGAATTGTGAAGAAGGAGGCAATAAATAGGTTTCAGGCATTTAGACAAGTTGGGTGAGTGGATAAATATATGGCAGATGCAGTATAATGTGGATTAATGTGGATACATATGGAATTGTGGGAGGGAAACAGAATGGCAGAATTCTATTTAAATTGCAATAAATTGAAAAAATGTTAATGTATGAAATAACCTGGGTGTCCTTAATCATTGGTCACTGAAAGCCAATTATGTTGGTACAGCGAACAGTTAGGAAAGCAAATGTTGGGCTTCTTTGCAGTAGGATTTGAGTACAGGAGCAGGGAAGTCATAATGCAGCTGTACATGGCCTTGGTGCGATTGTATCTGGAGTACTGTGCATAGTTTTGCTCCCCTTACCTAAGGAAAGATAGACTTGAGAAAGTTCAGCAAAAGTTCACCAGATTAATTCCTGGAATGGCAAGTCTGTCCTAGAAAGAAACACCAGGTAGGCTAGGCCTGTTTTTGCTGCATTTTGGGAGAATGAGAGGGGACCTCATTGAAACAGATAAAATTCTGACAGCACTGGACTAACTAGATCCAGGAAGGATGCTCCCCTGGCTGGAACATCTAGAACAAATGGTCACAGTCTTAGGGTATAGGGTAGACCACTTTGAATTGAGATGCAGACAAATTTCTTCACCCAGAGGTAGTTAAACAGTGGAGTTCTCTGTCACACAAGGTGGTGGAGGCCCAGTTACTGAGTATTAAGAAAAAAATAGATAAAAGCATCCAGAGATTTGGGGTGAGAATGGGAATATGGAGTTGCAATGAAGGATTAATCATGATCATACTGAATGATGGAGCGAGCTTGATGGACCACAAAGCCTACTCCTTGTTCTGTTTTCCATGTTTCTATAAGATAACCAAATCTCAGAACTGCAAATTAATAAAGATTCTTTATTGTAAAACAAATACCATACAAATGTCTGAAACAAACCAAAAACAGAAATTGTTGGAGAGACTCAGCAGGTCTGACAGCTTTTGTGAAGCAGCAGAAACTGCAGTTCTGAAGGGGGGGGGTCATTGAATTTGAAACATTAGCTCTGTCTCCTCTTGACAGATATTGAAACCTGCGGAGTTTCTCCAGCAATTTCGGTTTTATCTGTTTCAGATCTGCTGTTCTTTGTTTTGTTTTAGCATACAAATGTCAATGAACCATTCCATTTTATTTCCAACAATACACATCTTATAAACAAAAATGGAAATTGCTGGAAAAGCTCAGCAGGCCTGGCAGCATCAGTGAACAGACATCAGAACCAACATTTCAGGTTGAGTGATCCTTCCTCATTCTGAATGAGGGAGGGTCACCTGACCCAAGACATTAACTCTGATTTCTCTCCACAGATGCTGCCAGATCTACTGAGATTTTCCAGCAACTTCTATTTTGTTTCTGATTTACAGCATCTGCGGTTCTTTCAGTTTTAATATACATCTTATGCTGTTTCCTTTAATTTCAAGTTGCAGACACTGTTAGCTTTGATTCTATTTAATTTCAAACATTACTCACGTCAGCAATCAGTCAGGAGGATATACATGTATTCCCATCTGTTCAAATCGTCAGATCCTTCAGCTTTTCACGTGCAAGTTACCAAAGAATGCAAAAATGAGCTCTTCTTGTAATATAAAGATCACTCATGTAATAACAGATTGACACAAACCTACCACTCCCTACTTTGATCTTGATTTGATCACCACTCATCCAAGGTTAGTGAATAGTGCATTCTCACGCAAGGAAATCTTACTCTGTTTGGTGTTGATCCGTTGGAGACCAGAAATCTGCCCAGGCCCATGCAAAGGATGTGCCCCTGTTCTTGGCCAAAAATGACATGGTCAACAGGCAGGGGGACATCACGCAGGCAGGTAGGAATGTAAGATGGAGCAGTCCACAATACTCTCACTATTGTGGTGCCTTCAACATGCAAGCACTCACTGTCTACAAAGAAAGGCTACCTTGGTGCTGAAGAATGTCTGCTGCATATACACCAGACCTGTACTCCATTCCTTTAGCCATGGGAGCACAGCATCAATGGCAAGGTGAAAGGGGAATAACAACTGATTCTTTGTATTGACTAAATTAATGACCAGCAACATCTGAGAGTGTTGGAAATGAATAAGACACAAGGCAGAAGTCTGGATGCTAACTGGGCAAATGAACTTAAAACTTGCAAATAGAACTATCCAACCAGCTTGGTAATCCCGGAGACATCCTGCTCTCTGGTTACCTCTGACTTTTTAGGGTCCCTGGACCATTATCCTTCATTCCTCTCAATGATGCACCTCATGGACCATATCAAGATCATTATCCTCAGAGAATACCTGTCTCTCCTGCATCTCTGCCTCATTTAATGCAGTGCCCCTTTGATGGCTCAGTTTTGTAGAGTGCACCAAAAACAATAGGGAAACCCTGTCTGGACATCATTATATGGCTCCATCTGACTGGTACAGGCAATATAACTTGATCTTTAGGAGGCCTGCTCCACAACTTTGTCACACCCTTGTCAAAGTGTAAGAGCAAGTGAGGACTGTAGATGCTGGAGAGATGGGCTTATGCCCGAAAGGTCGATTCTCTTGCTCCTCGGATGCTGCCTCACCTGCTATGCTTTTCCAGCTCCACACTTTTCGACCCTTGTCAAAGCGTGGACAATGTTGTTGAACACTTGCTCCATGGCATTCTGACAATTTCTAAGAAACACCATGAGACAGGCTTGGAGGGGATAACCCTTGTCACCCAAAACTGACTGACTCTACCCTCTCCTCATCAGACCTTTCTTCCATTTGACTTTCACATCACCATTCACTTCAAGGACATTTGTATGGATGCTGGCACATGTTGCACCTCAGACAAAGATGTAACACTGTGCCATTGGGTAACATGCCCAACCCAGTTAGGATTTAAACATGTGCATTTCACTGTTTCCAACAGCCACAAGCTTCCTGACCCCCCATCTCTCCACAACAAACCAGCATTTGTGAGAAATAAACTTCCTACCTGTCCGTCTCTGCTGAAGCAATAGCTAACAGTCAGAACAAGCCGACTGAACTTGTCCTTTAGAGCTTCCTCAAATCTAAGACCCTTGTCAATAAAAAGGAACCTGATGTTTTGAAACTGATGTATTGTAGTTGCGCAGTTGTGCAAATAGAGGGTTCAGGGAGACCATTGCCATTCACCAAGAAGACACTTGTTGCAGTTGAAGCAATAAGTTCTGTGTAAAGCAAAGAAAAGGAAAATGGCCACACAGCCACAGACTCATCCTGACTCACCTCTGAAGATTAAGCTTGGCAGGTCCAGGCTCTGTTTTTGCCATTTAATTTTTTTAAGTGTTGAGTTTCTCAACTGGGGATAGCTTAATCAGGAAAAGGGATCAACCGGGCAAGTACAATTAATCACATGCAAGTATGTGCCAATAGGATTCGCACCACTTTGATCTTGCCATGTAAGAAGGGAAAGTTTAATTACAGATGGCAAGAATGTGATTTTTGGATCCTGGATCGATTAAATCATCAGCTTTTCCACTATGCTTGCCACAGGAGGGGAAAGTCACATTGTGTGCCTTTGTACAAATAATTACCTTTCAACTCATGTTGTTTTAGAAGTTAAGCTGGACGTCTCATTGATTTTTGAAACAAATTGAGATAAGATGATTGTTTAATTTCTTAAAATTTCATTTACTAAACAGTATAACTTTGAATGTTAGTTTACTTTACGTTAAATATGTTCTTGCTGCAGGGGTGGCTGTATCCTTAGTACACTGTCTTTTGTTTCTATTAAAAATTGTAATAACTCATAAATGCATTCTGTCCATCTAAATTGAGAATATACTGTGCTTGAGCTGATACATGACTGATATATAAAATCGTAAATTATAGTTGGCAAAGTAATAGTTCTGTCATGTCCAGTTGAATTTATCAAAACAAATATTTTTATTAGTGTGTAATGTTAAAAAATGATTAATCAGAGGAAATTTGTAGGTGCAGACTTGAAATGTTTTCTATTTAACTGGGCACATTATTTATATGTTCCAATGTTTGTGCACACTTTAATTCCTTTGCTTTATTTCCATATCCATGTGACAACTCTAGCTCAATCCCAGCAGAAATCAATCTCAAGCAGATGGGTGAGGGCAGAAATTCAGCTGGCAGGAGGCCAAAAGCCAGGAGTGTCAATTGGTGAATATTGACTGAAGCAATGGTTGGGTAAAGGATTATAGGGACAGTTGTGATGGGGCACAAGCCTAGAATGAGGTTTCTAAATGGGGCCTAACGATGCATCTTCTGTCCAAAAATCAAATCCAGCTTGATTCAAACGATATCACCATTCCTTCACTGTCACTGGGCAAAATCTTGAAATACTCTCCCTAATGACAATCTGAGTATCCCTACATCCCAAGGACTCCAGCCCAAATTTTAAGAACATTCCTCCTTGGGCTCTTGCTGCAACAAATCCTTGTGTACCCACTATTTTAAGATCAGGGTTGAAATAGTAGTGAGTAACACCCCACTCCTTTATATTTGCACAGTCTTCTACTTTTATTCATTCAATTGATATGGGTGTCACTGGCTAGGCCAGCATGTATTGCCCATCCCTATTTGCCCTAAAAAAGATGGTTGTCAGCTGCGTTCTTGAATTGTCACAATCCTTGGGAGGTAGGGGATACTCACATTTCCATTAGAGAGGGTATTTCAGGATTTGGCCCAGCCGCAATGTAGGGATGGCAATATGGTTTCAGTTCAGGATGGTGTGTGACTTGGGAGATTGTGGTGCTCCAACACATCTGCTGCCCTTGTCCTTCTAAGTCGTAGAGGTTATGGATATGTGACATGCTGTCAGGGGAGTCTTAGTAAGTTATTGCAAAGCATTTTGTAGGTGGTACACACTCCTGATTCTATGCATCAGTGGTGAAGGAGAGAATGCTGAATGTGGTGGCTGGGGTGCCAATCAAGTGGGCTGTTTGGTCTTGGAAGGTATCACATTTCTTCAGTATTATTAAAATTGCACTCATTCAAACAAATGGAGAATATGTGTAAATAGCTAAAAATGTGTTGCTGGTAAAGCGCAGCAGGTCAGGCAGCATCCAAGGAGCAGGAGAATTGATGTTTTGGACATGAGCCCTTCTTCAGGATCATGCCCGAAATGTTGATTCTCCTGCTCCTTGGATGCTGCCTGACCTGCTGCGCTTTTCCAGCAACACATTTTCAGCTCTGATCTCCAGCATCTGCAGCCCTCACTTTCTCCTGTGTAACTAGCTAGTGTAGTTTAGTTTCTGGTCAATGGTAATCTCTAGGATGTTGATATTGAGTGAGTTAGTAATGGCATTGTTACTGAATGGCAAGGGGCTTTGGGTATTTCTGTCTTTTTGGAGTTGGCCATTGCCTGACATTTGTATGGAACAAATATTACTTGGCACTTTTTCAACCTAAACCTAGATATTGTCCAGATCATACTACATATGTTCACAGTGTCAAGAGTGTGTTTTTGGGAAAACACAGCAGGTCAGGCAGCATCTAAAGAGCAGGAGAATCAACGTTTCAGGCATAAGCCCTTCAACAGGAATGAGGCTTGTGGGTCGGGCTGAGAGATAAATGGGAGTGGAGTGGGGTTGGGAAGGTAGCTGAGAAAGCGATAGGTGGATGAAGATGAGGGAGAAGGTGATAGGTCAGAGGGGGGAGTGATGGACATGTCTGGAGGGTGGTGCCAAGTTGAAGGCTTGGGACTAGGATAATGTGGGGGGAAGGGAAATGAAAGAGCTGTTGAAATCCACATTTTTTCCGTGTGGTTACCAGGACCCAAGGCGAAATATGAGGCGTTCTTCCTCCAGGCATCGGGTGGTAATGGTTTTGCGGTGGAGGAGGTCCAGGACCTGCATGTCCTTGATGGAGAGGGAGGGGGAGTTGAAGTGTTCAACCACAGGGCAGTGGGGTTGGTGGCTGAGGGTGTCCCAGAGATGTTTTCTGAAACAATCCACAAGAAGGCGTCCTGTCTCCCCAATGTAGAGGAGACCACATTGGATGCAACGGATGCAGTAGATGACATTTGTAGAGGTACAGGTAAATTTCTGATGGATGTGGAAGGATCCCTTGGGGCCTTGGACGGAGCTGAGGGGATTGGTGTTGGCGCAGGTTTTGCACTTCCTTTGGAGGCAGGGAATGGTGCCGGGAGTGGGCTGTGGGTTGGTGTGGAGTGTGGATCTGATGTGGGAGTTGCGGAGAGAATGGTCTCTCCGGAACGCTAATAGGGGTAGGGAGGGAAATATATCTTTGGTGGTGGGGTCCGTGTGGAGGTGGCGGAAGTGGGGAGGTAGCGGAGGATTTTGTGCTTTGTGCGGAGGTTGGTGGGGTGGAAGGTGAGGACGGGGGGTTCTGTCCTTGTTGCGTTGAGTGGCGTTGGGTTCAAGGGCAGTGGTGCATTAAGTGGAGGAGATGTGCTAGAGGGCATTGTCAACCATAAAGGAAGGGAAGTTACGAACATGGAAGAAGGAGTTCATCTGGAACATTCTGAGGTGGAATTGGTCATCCTAGGAACAGATGCAGTGGTGGCGGAGGATGTGGGAATAAGGGATGGTGTTGTTACAGGAGGTAATGTGGGAGGAAGTGTAGTCTAGGCAGCTGTGGGAGTCGGTGGGCTACACATATATACATATGGACACAGGCTACTTCAAAAGCAAGCACTTCCATATTTTGCCTTAATGATAGAGGGGAAAAAATTCCAATTTGGTTTCCACTTGGAATATAGGTTGGATACAGTTAAAATCTAAGCCTGTTTCTTAAACTGTCTGTCTGAATTTCAACAAAAGAGAGCATTTCATTTCACTCTTGCAACAGTGCAGTCTGATGTATTGACTTTGCTGAAACCTGATCCCTTCACAGGTTTGGTTTATTGGAAGCATGGCCTCCAACCGGTGGAATGTTTTCTCCAGATTCCCAGTGATCCTAGTTTTTTTGGGGCTCCTAATGCCACATTCAGTTAAATGAGGCCTTGATGTCACTTTCACCTCACCTCCCGGGGTACAGTTCGGTTTTCTCCATGTTTAAACCAGGGTTACAATGAGAGTCGGGCAGTAAGAAAGACATGGCAAGGTTTACAGGAACATGTTGTTGTCATTTCTAGTGTCTAGGTCAATGATAGGTGATACATCCAGTTTCATTCCCTGTTATCTTTTTTATTATGGCTAAATACAACTGAGTGGAATACTAGACCATTTCACAGAGCATTTAAGAGGGAACCACGTTGCTGAGGGACCTGTAGACGAGGTAGGACAGTGGACTCTTTTTCTGATAGATATTAGAGAACCACATGGGTTTTCTGACAAATTGTCATCCTTACTGACACTAACTTTTTTAATTCCAAATTTATTCATTAATTCAATTTAAACTGCACCAGCATTTGTGATGGGATTTGAATTCATGTCACGACAGCATTAACCTGGGCCTCCAGTCTGTAAACTGGAATTACAGCTATGCTACCACCACCTCCTTTGTTATGTGTATAATCCAACACCTATCCTTGGGGCTGTTTCACTGCAGGGTTTCTGGTAAGATAATGAGTTAGTAATTTAACACATAAAGCTATCAATAAATATGCCATACCAGTAGCTCCACGACCTCATGAAACCTCTAAAAGTGCCATAGCCCCATGGGGCTACTCTCTCATTCGAGAGAGAGGGACAGAGAGAGACAACTGATGCTGGTTTAACCTGAGGGTCATCACACCACAGGTAAGAAATGGGACTGAGGAGGTGAGACCTTCACAGTAACCTCAGCCAGTATAGGATGGGATCCACTCTGTTGGTGTCACTGCATTTCAAAATAGCCATCCATGCAACTGAGCTAATGAATCCCCAATGGCCTCGAACACTGAACAGGACAAGGGTGACAGATGTAAGGAGAATAGTATCGTATGGAAAGAACAAATTTAAATTAATGCAAAAATGAGCAGTAAACCAAATGATTAATAAAGTTTTAAAAGTCAACAAAAATGACCAACCAAAAATAAAAGGAGAAAAGAAATAATGAGGATAACCTAGCATATAATAAAAAAGACAGTAAGAGCTTCCTTAAATATATAAAAATGTAGAGCGATGCCAAAGGGTACATTGGCCCCTTAGGGTATAAGGCTGGGGAAGCAATATTGTGGAACCAGAAATGGCATAAGAGTTGAATAGACACTTTGCATCAGTCTTCACAGTAGAAGAAATAAATTGCATCCCAAAAATACTAAATAATCAACGGGTAGATGAAATAGCAATTGGATTAAGAAGTGGGAAAATGTGAAGATATGCACTTTGACAGGAAGACTAGAGGAGCTGAATATCATTTAAATAGAGACAGACTGCAGAAAGCAATTTAAGAGTCCTCAGGGATGATTAATAAAAAATAGCATCTGGGTTCAGCAGTTAATAGGCAAGGCAAATTAAATGTTAGGCTTTACTTCAATAGGAATGGAATATAAAAATAGGGATACTGTACTAAAACTGTACAAGGCACTAATTAGACCATAAGTGAATATACAAACAAGAAACAAAAGTGGGCCACTCAGCCATTTGACTCTGCTCCACATCACCTCTATATCACTGCACATCCCTAATAATCTTACACACCCATGGTAATCAAGAATCTAGCTACACCTACTTTAAATATATTTAAAGATTTTCCATTCACTGCTTTTTGAGGAAGGGAATTCCAAATACTCACAACCCTATAAGAGAAAAAAAAATTCATTATTTCTGTCTTAAATGTGTGACTTCTTATTTTTAAACAATGACCCCTCATTCTAGATTCACCCACAAGAAACAGACTTTCTTTATCCACTCAGTCAAGATCCCTCAGAATCTTATATATTTCATTTCAATCACCTCTGTGTTACGACACGGGGTAAACCTCCTCTGCTAATTTAAAGCCCTCAACACAGAAATAATTTATCCCATACAGTAATCTGTGAAACTTCTAGAGGTCAATAACTATTTAAAGTAAAACAGAGAATGATTAACTAACAATTATTTACAACTCCTTCCTCTAACCTATCTTTTATCTTCCCCTTCTACAATACTAATCTGATAAAACCCCTGATTAAGATTTACAAAATGAACTCCTTATCTCAACACCAGGCAGCTTTCAGTTTTCTCCGAATCCCTGTCTTCTTTTCTTCTTTTGGGGGATTCTGCTTCTGTTACTGATTGATAAAGGTACCTTTAAGAGAGCTATTTGTCAGACAGTCTTTACAGGCTGGCAGCTTGACAGTTCTCCTCCCAACTGTTCAATTTTCTCTGGACTTATACCCCCAAAGCATCGGATTGTGTCATTGGCTTTTAAGATTGTCAACATACTAAATTCAACTTGATTGGAGTTTGTTATTTTGGGGGGTACAATTTAAACTGATTGGACTAATTTGAATCTGCTTTTGTCTCCAGGCAACCAGCTACCCCAGCTATTCCACTAGCTGGACCAAATGTTACATTGTATCTTTTTTCAGAACACTTGGTATTGTCATGTAGTGTTTGCTAGCTTTTAACTCTCTTAAAGGTATAGTACACCCACATCTTCATAACACCTTCCCCCTTAAGAAAAAAGAAACCATCATAATTAAAAGATTGCTTCTTTGTCTTCTTTTTTTCAACTCATTACCCTAACATACAGATTACTTTAATATAAGTTTACCTTAACTTCTTCCCATATACCTATATGTATATATAACATTGAATAAATACAAATCTCATCTAAACTCTATCAGTTAAGTCCACGATATCACACCTGCGATTACATTCTTAGGACCCGCAACATGTATGATTTTTAAATTAAAAGTCTATGTACGAAACAGAACTCACTCACAAATCAGCCTGGGACAAAGCCTTGGAAACAAGAACAATTTATTACAGCCTTGCAAGTACCGGACGCTTCTGCAATCAAGCAGAAATGCGTGCGAAAACAAAACATCTAAGCATTCTTATTCAGTTTGCAAGTTGCGGAATCATGCCTCCCTTTTCCCATCCTATCATAAGCTGATTACCTCACTTGGTTTTTCTCTCTAGTTATTTTCTTATCTGGCCATCCTGCTGTCCTTATCTGCATTCTTTGTTCCTTGTTTGTTACAGCTTGTTCTTTTATCCAGTTTCTCTTATCATACTATAAGCTTTATTGTGAAATGCCCCTGCTGCTTCTTTTTGTGGTCAGCTACAACACTTTAAAGATATTTCCTAGCTTAAAACTATTTTCTTTAAAAGACCCTCAATATTCATTAAAGTCTTAGCCTTAAGTATGCTACACGCTACAAGAATTCCACAACTGTTTGTATAATGTCCCACCCCCGCAACACCCCACCCCCCCACCTGCAGAAACTACATTTCTAACCTCCCACAGTCTATAACATAAGACTGATGAAGTCGTCTCATTTTCTTGTCTTTAAAGTATTCTAAGAATGTAAGCGGAATGTGATCCGTGTACACAACCGTCTCTGACACATTGTTCGTGCCATGCACATTAAAATCTTGTAAGGCCACTATCAAACGCAAGAGTTCCTTTTCAGTTATGGAGTATTTCCTCAGGGGGAGGTTGATTTGCTTCTAAAGTAACCCACTAAATTCAAACTGGATTGGAGTTTGGTATTTTTGGGGGTATAATTTAAAGTGATTAGCCTAATTCAAACCTGTTTTGTCATTTCCAGGCAACCAACTACCCTAGCTGCCCAATAGCTGGAGCACATGTTACAGTGTATCTTTTATAGAACACTTGGTACTGTCAGGTAGTGTTTGCTCGCTTTTAACTCTCTTAAAGGTACAGTATATCCACGTCTTCATAATATCTGACTCTTCTGAACCCTGGAGCTTATAGGCCTAACTTGCTTAGCCTTTCTATGTAAGGCAATGCACTCATTCAAGGTACTAGTCTAGTAATTCTCAGAAATGCTTCTAATGCATGTTTAGATTACTAAGAACAGTTCCGGTCTCATTATCTAAGGAAAGATATACTGGCATTTGAGGCAGTGAAGAGAAGGCTCACTAGATTGATTCTGATCACTTGGTATGGAAGGATTTTCTTATGGGGAGGCATTGTGTAGGTTGGGTTTGTAGTCACTGGAGTTTACAAGAAGGAGAGGAGACCTTATTGAAACATAAAATTCTGAAGGGGCTTGAGAGGATTGATATTGAGAGATTGTTTCCACTACTTGGAGCATCTAGGACCAGAGGGCATAATCTCAGAAGAAGAGTTCACCCATCTAAGGCAGATATGAAGAGTTTTTTTTATCTCAGAAGGTAATAAAGCTATGGAATTCTTTACTGCAGAGAGCTGTCACGGTTGTGTTGTCAAATACAAAAAAGGCTGAGATAGTCAGAAGTTTAATCAGTAAAGGATTAATGTTATATGGGGGCAAGACAGGAAAGTGGAGTTAAGGATTATCAGATCAGCATTAATCTTATTGAATGTTGAAGCAGATTCATTGGCCAAATAACCCACTTCTGCTCCAATGCCTTATGGAAACATCATTATTTGCAACTTCGCTTCTGAGCTACACACTATTCTGACTTGGAACTACATTATTGTTTCTTCACTGATATTTGGTCAAAATCCACAAACTCCCTACATAGCAACACTTGCCTCTAGTAGATAGACATAAAATTGTTCAAGAAGGCAGCTCATCACCATCTTCTGCAGGGCAATTAGGGATGTGCAACAAATGCTAAACTATTCAGCAACACACACATCATGTGAAAAGATAACTTTTTAAAAACAGGAAAAACGAGTATGGTTAAGTAGCCTGAGAATATAAGTCTCCAAATAAATGAATGTATGTTGAAAACTTACCATAAGCAAAATAATCAGTCTGCTGCACACATTTAAAAGTCTCAGCAAAACAAAGTTACAACATTTAAAATAAACACAAAATGCTATAGACTTGGCTATGGGCCAAGTGTGAAAATTGGATTAGAATAAATGGGGTGGTTGTTTTTGACTGACACAGACTCAATGGTCTGGAGGTCCTTTCTCTGAGGACTACAGGAAGGAAGAGCAAACTGACCACTTGGCTTAGGGAGCCATTCAAGTGGGAAGAGGGAATAGAAATGTCATAGTAGTAAGAAGAAGTACAATTAGGGGAATAAATATTATTCTGTGCAGACATGAGTCAGAATGCCGAAGGCTGTGTTGCCTGCCTGGTGATAGGGTTAAGGACATTCTTCGGCTGGAGCAGAACTTGAAGTGGGAGGGGAGGAATCCAGTTGTCATTGTCTATATCGATTACAATAATGTTGGTAAGATTAAAAAGGAGATTTTTCTAAAAGACTTTGAATAGTTAGGAGCTAAATTAAAAAGCAGAATCCCCAAGGAAATAATCTCTGTATTACTACCTGAGCCATGGGCAAACTCGCAAATGGTAAATAAAATCAACCAGTCAAAATGCATGACTCAGAATGTGAGGGAAGGGGTTTCAGTTTGCAAGGCACTGATGCCAGTAACTGGGTACTCCACTGGCACGGGCTTCAATTAAATCACAGGTTATCATTTACCAGTGTTCAGGGCTTTGAACTAATTCAGGGAGAGTGACTGGGAAAGGGGAAATCTGAACTTACAAAGAGGACACAGCAGTGTTTCAGGGCAGCTATTTGGATAATGGTACCCAGAGTGAGACAAGAAGGGAAAGATTATACAAACAGAAAAACAGCAGGAATTAGGATTGAAAAGAGAGAAAATGACAGAAAGGCAAAATTAATGGATCTTGATTCGAATATGCCCAGTATTCAAACAAAATAAATTAATTAATGGTACAAATACAGGCTCATGTATGATCTTATAGCCCTTACATGGAAGACACCAAAGCTGTGATCTAAATTTTCATGGGCACACAATGTTTCAAAATTACAGACAAGAAAGAAAATATGGCGAGATAGCTTTATAGTACAGGATGGGTTAAGGATAATAGCAAGGCACGATCCTGTATCAGAAGATGTAGAATCCATATGACAACAGGTGGTGTTGTAGAACAGAGGCACCTAGGGGTGCAGGTACATAATTCTTTGAAGTTTCAATCACATATAGACAGGGTGGTTAAAAAGGCACTTGGCACTGTTGCCTGCATTGCGCAGTCCTTTGAGGATAGGAGTTGAGAAGTCATGTTGAGGTTGTACACAACATTGGTGAGGGGTCTTCTGGAATACTGTGTCCACTTCTGATTGCCTACTTATAGGAAGGATATTGTTAAGCTGGAGAGGGTTCAGAAGAGATTTACCAGGAGGTTGCCAGGTATGGAAAGTTTGAGTTATAAAGAAGGGCTGGATAGGCTGGACCTTTTTTTCTCTGAAGCATAAGAGGTTGAGAGGTTACCAGATAGGAGTTTATAAAATAATGGCATAGATGGAGTTGATGGTAGTTATCTTTTCCCTAGGATGGAGGATTTCAAGACTAAACGGCACATTTAAAAGGTGAGAGGAGAAGAGAGAGATTTAACAAGGACATGGGAGGCAATTTTTTTTTTGTTTACAAGGCAGGTGGTTCTTGTGTGGAATGAATTTCTTGAAGAAGTGGTTGATGTGGGTACAATTGCAACGGTTAAAAGACGTTTGGATAAATACGTGAATAGGAAAGGTTTGGAAGCATATGGGCCAGGAGCAAGCAGGTGGGACTAGTTTAGTTTGGGATTATGTTTGGCATGGAGTGGTTGGACCGAAGGATCTGTTTCTGTGCTGGATCTACTCAATGTATCTGTAAATAGAAGACGACAATAGGAGTAGTTTGTAGGTCGAAAAGTTTGGCGTTGGAAAAGCACAGCACGTTAGGCAGCATCCAAGGAGAAGGGGAATCAATGTTTCGGGCATAAGCCCTTCATCAGGAATGTGACATTCCTGAAGGGCTTATGCCCAAAATGTCAATTCTCTGGCTCCTCGGATGCTGCCTGACATGCTGTGCTTTTCCAGCGGCACACTTTTTGACTCTGATCTCTGGCATCTGCAGTCCTCACTTTCTCGTAGTTAGTAGGTCCTCAAACAGCAGCCATATAGAGTCCCTTATCACTGCTGCTTGCCTACACTTCAACCCTCCCTGTTGTACAACTGTGCCAGTCATGGTACTGCTTCTCTGGCTGCTACTGCTTTCCCCTGAGAATCATTCTCCACCAACAGCATCCAAAGCTTCAACCCCAGGCCATCAATGTAGACTTCCTCAGTTTCCTCATTTCCCCTTCCCCAACCTCACCCTAGTTCCAAACCTCCAGCTCAGCACTGTCCCCATGACTTGTCCTAACTGCCTATCTTCTTTTCCACCTATCCACTCCACCCTCCTCCCTGGCCTATCACCTTCATCCCCTCCTCCACTCACCTATTGTACTCTATGCTACTTTCTCCCACCCCCAACCTCCTCTCATTTATCTCTTCACCCTTCAGGCACTCTGCCTCTATTCCTGATGAAGGGCTTTTGCCCGAAGTGTCGATTTTACTGCTCCTTGGATGCTGCCTGAACTGCTGTGCTTTTCTAGCACCTCTAATCCAGAATCTGGTTTCCAGCATCTGCAGTCATTCTTTTTACAAAGCACTATACCTGCTTGATAGGGGAATGATCACAAGGGGCTGTTGCACCACTGTCCACATTTACCCAGCTTCCCGGTGGTCATCCTCTGACTGCATAGTCCTTACTGGTGGTGGGCCCAGCTTGCTAAACATGCTATCCATGATCTACTCAGCCTAGTGGATGCTCGTTAGTGAGTCTGCCAACAGCTCCAGCGTTCTATGCAGTAAATAAGGAGCTTGCAGCTGAACACACTTCTTGTGTATATGGTCACCACGGACATTGGAAGATTCCAGATTTCTCACATATTGCAGGATGACCTCTCCTACCATTTCAAACTTTGTCGACTAAATCAACCTTATCAACTGCAGACAATATTTCAGGAACTGATTCCACAGCCTTACCCTTTTGTCACAAACGTAGGTCTCTCACTGTTGCTCTCTATTCCCAGCAGGCTATAGCTACAAAAACTAAGTACTTTATCTCTCTACTTCTCACCCAGTTTGTAAACCTGGTTCCTGAGCAGTCAAGGTTATGTCACTTTTTGAGTTGTGACTTCACCTCAAGATTCTACATCTAGATTCAGCTCCACATTCGCTCTGAGTGACCCGGCTCCTCAGATATTTACCCTGCTATTGCTGTTCAATCTCATGCTTGCTCTGACTGACCCTGCTCCTCAGGTATTTATCCTGCTGCTGCTATTGATTCCCAGATTCACTCTCCTTTGCACTGTTGCTCCTTGGAGTGACCTCGGTCCAGGCCCTGTTCCTCAGGCATTTATTCTGCCGTCACTGGTGCTGTTCACCGCCAAGTTTATTCTCCTTTGCTCTGTTGCTATCGCTGTCTGTCCTCAGACTGACTGATATGGCTCGTCCAGTCAGTTTCTTGTCAATGGTAACCTTTCAGGATATTGATATTGGAGATTTCAGTGATGGTAATGCTATTGAGTTGATGGCCTATGAGTATTATCATTAGACTATTAATCCAGAGGCCTAGGTTATATTCTGGGGACCTACGTTCTGCTCTTCGGATGCTGCCTGAACTGCTGTGCTTTTCCAGCATCACTAATCCAGAATTTGGTTTCCAGCATCTGCAGTCATTGTTTTTACCAAATCCTGTCAGGGTAGATAGTGGAATTTGAATTCAATAAAAATCTAGAATTAAGAGTTTAACGGTGACTTTGAAAGCATTGCTGATTGTTAGCGAAACTTACCCGATTCAACAACGCTCTTCAAGGAAGGAAACTGCTCCTCTTACCATATCGAAAAGATAGGCAGGTGGGCAGAGGAGGTGGGGTTGCCTTATTAGTGAGGAACAAAATTAAAGTAATAGTAAAAAATGAATAGGGTCAGGTGGTGTAGAATCTGCATGTGTAGAATTGAGGAACTGCAAAGGTGAAAAAAACGTAGTTGGAGTTATGTAGTCCTTCAAACAGTAGTCAGGAGCTGGGGCACAAGATACACCAGGAGATAGAAATTGTGTGCAAGAAAGGCAAAGTTACAGTGATCATGGAGGTTTTCAATATGCAGGTGGACTGGGAAAATCAGGTTGGTGGTGATTCACAAGAAAAGGAATTTGTGGAATGTCTACTAGATGGCTTTTTGGAGCAGCTTGTGGCGGGGCCTGTAGGGAACAGGCAGTACTGGATTTAATGCTGTGCAATGAGACAGACATGATAAGGGAGCTTAAGGAGAAGGAACCCTGAGGAAGTAGTGATCATAATATGAGTGAATTTACTCTGAAATTTGAGAAGGAGAAGATAGAGCTGAAACTTTATTGCTGGAACAGCACAGCAGGTCAGGCAGCATCTAGGGAACAGAAGATTCGACGTTTCGGGCACATGCCCTTCTTCAGGAATGAGCAGAGAGTGTTCAGCAGGAGAAGATAAAAGGTAGGGAGGAGGGACTTGGAGGAGTGCTGAACACTCTCTGCTCATTCCTGAAGAAGGGCATGTGCCCGAAACGTCGAATCTTCTGTTCCCTAGATGCTGCCTGACCTGCTGTGCTGTTCCAGCAATAAAGTTTCAGCTTTGATCTCCAGCATCTGCAGACCTCACTTTCTCCTCCAAGGAGAAGATAGAATCAGAGGTAATGGTATTACAGCAGAATAAAGGCAAGTACAGAGGCATGAAGGAGGAGCTGGGCAGAATTGCAGGAAAGAACAGCAATGGCAGGAGTTACAGCAGAAATTCATCCCTAGGAAAAAGAAGCATGGCACAGGGTGGATGAGGCAACCATGGCTGACCAGGGAAGTCAGGGACTGCATAAAAGCAAAAGAGACAGCATGTAATGTGGTGAAGGGCAGTGGGAAACCAGAAGATTGGGAAGCTTACAAAAGCAAGAGGGCAACAAAAAAAGAAATAAGGAGAGTGAAGATTAAACATGCGGGTAAGCTAGCCATCAATATAAATGAAGACTGTAAGAGTTTCTTTTGATATATAAAGGGCAAAAGAAGGCAATATTGGACATTGGACCTTTGGAAAATGACGCTGGAGAGATAGTAGTGGGGAACAAGGAAATGGCTGAGGAACTGAATAATTACTTTGCCTCAGTTTTCATGGTGGAAGACACAAATAATATCCCAAAAATTCAAGAGTCAGGGAGCAAAGCTGAGTATGGTGGCCATCACCAAGGAGAAGGTGGTAGAAAAACTGAATGGCCTGAATGCGGATAAATCAGCTGGACCAGATGGACTACATCTAAAGGCGATAGCTGAAGAGATAGTGGAGGCATTAATGGTGACCTTTCATGAATCACTGGATTTGGGAGGGTCCCAGAGGATACCTTTTTTTAAAAAGGGAATAAGGCAAAAGACAGAACATTATAGACCCATTTGCTTAATCTTGTTTGTGGAGGTTGCTTTTGAGGTAGATGGAACTTGAATGACTGAGGAGATGGATTATTTGGAGGTTTGTGCACTTGCTCCAACCCCTTGACTTCACCTGTCCTCATTACTGACAAAATTGCTTGACACATTCAGTCCTTTCCGGAAAAAAACCTTTTCCATTTTGGGTAAGTTTCAGGCCAGGGTCTTCTCTGAATCTACTGGTGAGTTTGACTGTTCAGGGATGCTTAAAAGACATCACTGAAGGAAACACTATAAAGATGGCTTAACCAGGCCTGGTAATAAAAGGAGCATAAATAATAAGAGAATGATAACAGATCTTCTCAGAATTCTGGCACTTGGTGTGCAAAGTTTGTGAGAAGATTTGTAGCTCGGGTGCTCGTTGTTGTGGTTCTGTTCACCGAGCTGGGAATTTGTGTTGCAGACGTTTCGTCCCCTGTCTAGGTGACATCCTCAGTGCTTGGGAGCCTCCTGTGAAGCACTTCTGTGATCTTTCCTCCGGCATTTGTAGTGGTTTGTCTCTGCTGCTTCCGGTTGTCAGTTCCGGTTATCAACAAACACATCGACCTGGACCCAATATACTGGCCACTGCAGTGGACAGCTGGAACTGACAACCGGAAGCGGCAGAGACAAACCACTATAAATGCCAGAGGAAACATCACAGAAGTGCATCACAGGAGGCTCCCAAGCACTGAGGATGTCACCTAGACAGGGGACGAAACGTCTGCAACACAAATTCCCAGCTCGGCGAACAGAACCACAACAACTTGGTGTGCCCTAGATGCTGTTTCCAGATATTGACCGTTCATTGCTTATGAACCAGTGATTAGAATGATTCCCAACATTTCCTTTATCAATGCTGAAGAAACATATTACAGGTCATCCATCCAGAAAAACCTCGAGTCACTCACCAAAGCATTCAACCAACTCTGAAAACATTTCAGGGGTTTTTGCCTTCTGCACCTTATGACAAAGTTAATGTCATGTTTGATTGCTTATTATGTAAAGAAGTTTCTGCTTTAAATTTGCCTTCTATCTGTTTGAACTCACAATCCTTGATAGAATCATAGAATCCCTGTATGCGAATAGAGACCTTTCAGCCCATTGAGTTTGCACTGATCCTCTGAAGAGCATCCCATCAGCCCCACCTCATCTCCATAACGACATAGTTACCATGGTTAATTCACCTACCTGCATGTCCATGGACATTAGCGGGCAATTTAACATGGCCAATTTAGCTAACCTGCACATCTTTAGACTGTAGAAGGAAATGAGAACACTTGGCAGGGACACCCACACAGACACAGGGAGAACATGAAAACTCCACAAAGACAGTCACCCAAGGCTGGAATCAAACCCTATTCTGAATTCAAACTATCCTGGTTGTTTAGGTCTGTAACGTCAATGACCAATTTTGCTGTTATTCGCTACATTGGGCCAAATGTTCCCATATTTTGCTTAAATATCAATTTTGGGGACATTCCCTCTGTGAGCCCAATGTATGTCTTTGATGTTGATCTCATTAATTACCGATCCAGCCTCCATGTGTTGTTTTTGCACTATCTTGCAGTCAGTAAAGGCTGATGTGCTTGCCAGAGCCGGGCTCTTTCATTGTTTACGACATGGGCATTTTATTTAAAACCCAGCTGTGTTCCATTTTAAATGCTGTGAGCCCTTTACTGTGTTTGGCTGCACCAATCCAAAAGACAGCTAAGAGAGGAACATCAGTACTCCACTTTGTCAACAGAGACTTGGAGGTCCTACTGGATGGGATGATAGGGAGAAAGGCTGCTTTCTTTCCCCAGGACTGACAAAGGAGATCATAGTACCAATGCCACCAGCCTGGTCTGAAGTAGGCACCCAGGTCAGTGTAGTGTCCATGTTCTGGAGGAACGTACAGCAATTCTGTCAGCAGATTAATAACTTTCTGCAGTCCATAGGGTGACTGTCAATCTCCCTTCAATCTTGCACTCACTCTTATTCTGCCACTAAGAAAATCTCCGACTGCACCTCACAGTCTACCACCCTCATTATTACATGCAGCATTTTCCATCACCCACTCTCACCAACGTCATTCACCAAACCATTAAGCCTTCCTGCCCTTTACCCTTCCTGCTCACTCATTGGGAACATCTCACCACCTTTCCTGTATCACACCACCAATAACATCTTTTCCAACCATTTCCATCTCACTCAAAAACCCTCTTTTTCTTATTGCAGGAGGAAACAATAATGCTGAAGGGCCATGACAGGTGGCAAGGTGGCTAAGGAGAGTATTCTTGAAATTGTAGAGAACTACGGCCACTCATGTGGTGTTGCTGTTATCTTTTATTACAGAACTGGAAAGTGAAGAAAGAACAGCAAACATGCTGCATTTGAATTTGGTATGAAATAAGATCTGCTTATCTTTGGATCAGCAACTAATCTATAGTCACCGAGTGATATGTTTACTCAACTCTAATCTCTAAGAAGTGTGGTGTCGATTGAGTCCTGTCTGGCTTGATGAACTCAAAGTTACATCACTCGATAATGGTGTAAATAATGTTCCTTCTGCTGTTTTTCCTCAGAAGACTACTGCTGCTGCCCCAGATCTTCAGCATCCATCACATTCCCTCTTTGTCTGTTTCAGTTATGCAGAGCACAGCTCCCTAGGATTATTCTGCCCACTCTGTCTGAATTTTACTATGTGGCTTCTCCATATATTCAAGTAAGTGAATACTATCTCCGGTAACTGACCCAACACAGACATCTATTTCAAACCCACTGACTCACACAGCTACCTTAACTACACCTCCTCCCACCCCCGCCTCATGTTTAAAAAAAAGTGATCACTTACTCCCAATTCCTCTGCCTCTGCCTCTGCCTCTGCCATATCTGCTCCCAGGTGCAGCAACTCCACTCCAGGACATCCCAGATCATCAATAATGCCCTCCATCACATCTCTTCCACTTCCTGCATCTCCATCTCCATCCCCCCAACTGCAACAAGGACACAACACCCCTGGTCCTCACATTCCACCTCAACGCATTATCCTCCACCATTTTTGCCAACTACAATCAGACCCCATCACCAAAAACATATTTCCCTCCCCACCCTTATCTGTATTCCGCTAAGACCATTCCTTCTGCGACTCCTTCGTTCGGTCCAAATTCCTCACCCAGCACCTTGCCCTGCCACCACACAAGGTGCAAAACCTATGCCCACACATCCCCCTTCACCTCCATCCAAGACCATAGAGAGTCATTTCAACTCTGGCAGAAATTTTCCTGCACATCCTCTCATCTTATTTACTGCATCCGTTGCTCTCAATGTGGTATCCTCTACATCAGCCAACTCATGGAGCGATTCAGGGAACATCTCTGATCTGCATGCACCAAACAACCCCATCGCCATGTAGCCAACCACTTCAACTCCCCCTCACATTCCCCCAAGGACATGCAAATCCTGGCCCTCTTCCGCTGCCAATCAGTCACCCACCAAGTGGAGGAAGTATGCCTCATCTTCTGCCTTGGGACCCTTCAACCACTTGGCATCAATATTGACTTCACCAGTTTCCAAATCTCCCCACCCCTCATGTCATCCCAGATCCAACCTTCCCACTCAACACCAGCCTCTTGACCTACCCTACCTATCCATCTTCATTCTAACCTATGCACTCCACCCTCCCCATTGATCTGCCATAATCACCTCCCACTTGCATCCACGTACTGTCATCCCATCTGCCTCCTATTTATCTCTCAGCCCCCTTCTTCCTTCACATTACTCATGAGGGCTTATGCCCGAAATGTCATATCTCCCGTTCCTCGGATACTGCCAGACCTGTGCTTTTTTCAGTGCCACACTTTTTGACCCTGACACTCCAGCATCTGCAGTTATCATTTTCTCCTACTATCTTTAGGAGGCTTATTATCTACTCCTTGATGGCTCTAATGGAAGAAGAATGGACTGTACCGTATCTGTGCCTGGCCTCAGTAAAGAGATTACATAACAGAGTCATCAACTATGATTGAAGAGGGTAGCCCTTATCTCCGAGCATCCATCTTTGTAACGCATCCAGCTCTTAGAATAAAACAGTAGCCTGAAAATTATCAACATATCGGTATCATGGCTGCTTCCAGACTACCTAGTACAGATTTCGAAAATGTAATAATGATGATCACAGATCATTTGGACATTGAAAAGGTAGAGGCCTTTTCCATTAATGAGTTCAGTCATATTATGGAATGGTGTTTTTTAATGTGGCAAGTATACAACCTCATACCTGGGGATATCAGTTATTTTGATAAAAAGCATTGCACTGGTTGCATCACTGATCTTGTCATAGGGAAACAAGATGGAATGGTATGATCTGGCACAGATATAATCAATGATAGCTTTCATACATGTTATGGACCAAGCCAGACCCCCTCAAATCATTTCAAGAAGATAGCCCAGATTCTAACTTTTTTAGTTGTTTTAAGCAGGTGTAGAGTGGATATTCCAGAAGAGATGCAGCTGACCCAACCACTTAGTTTTAAACAAAACAGAATTTATTTGCAAAGTTACTGAATGAAACACCGATAAAGGTGAACAGAATATAGAATAACTTAACTATTTAAAAACCCAATTAATCCTATTGAAACTTCATGATACTGTTCTAAATACTTGTAACAGTCCCCATAAATACCCCCTTGGCAAAAAGGTAAAATGTTCTTACATAAGAGATGTCAGTGAGAAAGAGGATCAGCATAGAACTGCTTCTTTGACCAGCAGCCTCAAAACTGACTGCTTGCTAAAACAAAACTGGAGAAAAGCTGAGCTGGGAGAACTGGCCACTCCCCTTTCATTTTCAAGTTTCTTTTGTCTGAGACAGTGTCTGTTAGCTATAATCAAATTGGCCCTAAAACCCATACATACTTCGGAACTTCTGTCTTTACGATCCCATTGAAAAACAGACCAAAGACAACATAACTTTCTTAAAGGAGCAGCATTGTCACACCTGCCCACTTAGAAAAGAACCATCAATATATAAAGATGGCTTCATTTAAAAACCCTTAGTGTTACACTGTTAGTACACTACAACACCCATATACATTACATTGACTATAAACATACAAACATGTGCTACTAGATTCTATTTCAGTCCGTTTACTTCTGCCACCGAACACCTTCATTTCTCATCCAGCTGCAATCATGTTTTCTTGTCCTGCCACATGCACAATTTTCAAATTGAATGGCTGTAACAACAAACTCTATCTAGACAGTCTGGAATTTTTGTCCTTAAATTTCTCCACAAACATCACTCGGTTATGATCAGTTTATATGATTGTCAGATACATTTCTGGTAACATAAACATTGAAATATTTTAATGCCAACACCAAGCTCAAAGTCTCCTTCTCAACTGTCAAATATTTCTGCTGATGGATGTTTGATTTCCTGAAGAAATATCCGATGGGTCTTTCTATCGTCTTCCTGTAAGAGCACAACACCAACAGCCACATCACTTGCACCTTGAGTGGCTTTGCATAATTAGATGTGGCTAACCTTGGGGCAGTGTTTAACACAGCTTTCAGACTGTCAAATGCCTTCTGACAGTCTGCTGTCCACAGAAAACTCTTGCCTTTCTTTAGTAATTCAGTTAGTGAAACAGCCAGACTGCTAAAATTTGATATGAATATTTGATAAAACTCACTCAATATCAAAAATCATAATACTGCTCTTTTTTGATGATGGTATAGGAAACTTCCCAAATACCTTTGTTTTTGCATTCCATGAGGCCATTTGTCAATGTCAAATAACATGGCCCAGGAAGGTGACCTGGACTTTGGCAAATTTACTTTTATCACCAAGCCTGCCTCCCAAAGTCGATCGAATAATTCTGATAAATGTTGCAAATGTCCCTTCCATGTGTGACTAAAAATCACCAGGTCATCTATCTATATCTATGACAGAATTCGGTAATCCGGAAATGACTTTATCGGTTAGTCTCTGAATTGTGGCTCGCACCATGTTGAAACCCTCTCTCTTCATGCTTTCAAACCTGGTGAGTTTCTCAAATAATTTCTGCTTTTGTTTGTGAAAATAAAATCAAGTTTTAAATTCTAATTTTGCTTTTCTTTTCAACTTTATTTTCTCTCTCAATTGCCTTATTTCTATATTCAGAAAATAATTGTTTTTTTATTCACTTTCTTTATGTTGTCCATACTCTAACTCACATCAAACCCCAATATCTGAAGTTTGTGGATCTACAATGGCTCCTGTTTCAGCAAAGCTTTAGTTTTAAAACCCTCATAGTTTACATCCCTCCAGGACCTCACTCTTCCTTATTTCTTTCAATTTTGATATGGCCATATACTACAAGTTCTGCCTTCTTGACATTTCTGATTGAAATCCTTCCATCATCTGTGTCTTTGGCTGCCTATGTACTAATCTCTAGAATTTGCTCCCTAACTGTCTGTGCTCCAGTCCCTCTTTTTCATTCTTTACTGGAATAAAACCCTACTGCTTTTAACCAAAAATGTAGTTAACTAGTCTAAACTTCCCTTGTGTGATATCAGTGACAAAGGTTGTTTGCTAACGCACATGAGACATTTCAGTACAAATTGTAATCCCACCATACTGTTCTGTAAAATCTTCCTTCCAGTCTGGTTTGACACCATCACCTTGATAACTTGTTATGATCTCTCTAACTTAATTAGTTTGTACAGTTTTGGACTACTTGTTACTTTGGTTAGACCCTCCGTATGCAACTCTTATATCTAACATGTTATTTCAGTCGTTGGTTTGTTTCCAATACCATCTTTTTTTTTTAGCTTTTTGTAATTATCTCTTTGCCTCAATTAATCAGATTATGGGCCATCCCTACAGATGTTATTCAGCTGTTGATACTTTACTCACACCTTCTGACACTCTTGATCATCTGCAGAAACCTGTTATTTGGCCTGTTGACACCCCACTCACACCATTTGTATGATCTTTTCATCTCTCTGATTATAAAGTCTGTGCTTGGATGCTGTCTTCACTTCATCTGATGAAGGGGCACCGCTTCGAAAGCTTGTGATTTCAAATAAACCTATTGGACTATAATCTGGTGCAATGTTCCTTTTGACCTTGTCCACCCCAATCAAACACTGGCACCTCCACATCACTACAATAACAGTGTTATCCAAAAGTAAGTTCTTGTCATTGTCCTCTGTTTCTTTGTCAATCCTTAATGCAGAGTCATCTGGACTTGAAATGTTGCCTTGCTTTCTCTCCATGAATGCTGCTTGACCTGCTGTGGTCTCCAAGATTTTTGTTTTCAGCTTAAATCTCGTGGGTTAAGGAGTTATCTTGTTAGCCCGTTCAGTCATACTGATGCAAATGCTGTCATTGTTCTATTATTAGCTTGTGCTTCTAGTGAGAGATTGTCAGAATTACTTTTTAAATTGAAGTGTGCAGGAACATAATCTATCAATGTGAGATGCTCTGGTACAACTAGATTTGACATATTAATTTGTGAGACAATGGGGTCTGCAGATGCTGGAGAAATCAGAGTTGATGAAGCATAGCGATGGAAAAGACACAGGTCAAGCAGCATCCGAGGGACAAGAGAGTGAACGTTTCAGGGAGGACCTGCTTCGTTATGGACCCGAGGTTGTGAAATTTACTGCCCTCCTCCTTTGATATATCAATTTACATCACTGCAAGTAATAGAAGATTCTTACACAAGGATGGCAATGTTTTGATCTCACCATTGTTAAAATGGTACTTGACGACAAAGCTTTGAGATTATACTTGTAATGTCACTTCCAGTCACTCAATAGGTTTACTGCCTTGTACTTAGTTCCTGGTATTGGCTACCCTTTACAATATACAGTACATAAGGAACCAACTTAGACTCAAACCATAAAGCAGAGTACTTTTAACACTCTGGTTTATGCTGGTTTGACCAAGTGATTTGACACACTGATCCTACAATAAACAACCTGTTGCTGCCTCATTCCTGCACTTCCATAGTAAAATCCCTGTATGATAGATTCCAAACAATTATGAGAAATACAAATCGCTGGTCCTAATTAGTTGATTTTTTTAATTGCATTATCCGCATTGGTTAGCAGGCATTTAATTTCAAAGGAAATGTATAGCTTTGATACCAACTATAAAGATCATAGTTTAACAACTTTTGACTGGTGTCAAAATGGCTCCGTTTAATTTTACAGGCTGACAGGAAAGGTGATGACATACATTTGCACGACAATGTGGCATGAAACTGCGGAAGAAATGATACAAATATCTTCATTGTTCAGGTAAGCTTATTGGAATATGGGTCTCTAGGAGTTCTACCTATAATAATGTTTATATGGGCAGCTCAGGAATAAGCCAAAGCAACCACCACTTGCAATATATTTTTAGTTAAAAATCACAAATCTGGTGTTGCGTGATTTGTAACTTTGGAGAAAGTGAGGACTGCAGATGCTGGAGATCAGAATCAAGACTGTGGTGCTGGAAGAGCACAGCAGATCAGGCAGCAGCAGAGGAGCAGGAGAATCGACGTTTTGGTGTCAGCCATTCATCTGGAACTGTGAATCCCAATGAAAGTCTTATGCCCGAAACGTCGACTCTCCTGCTCCTCAGATATTCCTGACCTGCTGTGCTTTGCCAGCACCCCACTCTCAACTCTGATTTTTAACTTTGTCCACCCCAGTTCAACACAGGCACCTCCACAACTTATTTTAGTCAAATTAAAGCACTTCAGTTTTTTTTGTTACGAGATAATTTTTGTAAACGTTTGTTTACTTCTAATCGATTTTAATTCCTTCTTGACCCAGGAGATTAGCGTTTCCTCTCATTTTCTTACCTGCTGTACGAGCCTCTCGGGTCTGTGCTCAGCAGTGATTTTCAGTGTCAATGTTGTGGTCACCAGCCAATTATAATAACCATAGCTTCAAAACAGCATGCACAGCCATTCGTCTTGCAGGGAACCTTTGTAGGAGATGGTAATATACTGTTTTCTTTTTAAACTTTATTCATGGATGTGGGGCATTGACAGCAAGATCAGTAATATGTGCCCCATCTTTAATTATCCTTGAAAAATTGGCAGTGAGTTGCCCCCTTGAACAGCTGCAGGCTATGTGATGAGATAGCTCCGAATGTGCTTCTTGGAAGGGAGCTCTGTAATGTGACTCACTGAAAGTGAAGGATCAGCGATACATTTCCAAGTGAGGCTGATGTGTGACTTGGAGAGCAACTTGAACATGGTGGTTTTCTTCCTCCGGGTTATGAAAATCATGAGGTGCTGCAGAATGAGCCTTGGTGTATCATTACTGTGCACCTTGTGAATGATAACCACTGAAAAGATGCAATGACAATGTTGGATGACATGCTAGTTACATGCATTGCTTTCTTCCATACGGTATAGAGTTATATTCATTCAGGCAAGTGTAGCTGTGGGATTGTGCCTTGTAGATTGTGGATAGGTTTTGGTGAGACAGGAGGTAAGTTACTCGCCACAGAATTCTTGTAACTATTCTAGTTATGTGACTGGTCGGGTTAGGTTGAGTTAATGACAAGCCTCCAGAAAGATGATAATAGTAGTTTCAGTGACAGAGAGCAATTACATGTCATGAGAAGATCATTCTCCCTTGTTGAAGATGGTATTGTCTTGCATTTGTCTGCTGACATTGCTATGTGTATGTAATCATCAGTGAACATCCCGATTTCTGCTCTTATGAGGGAAGAAAAGTCATTGATGAAGCAGCTCATGATGGTTGCTCTGAGAACACTACCTTGAGGAATTCTTGTAGAGATGGCTTTTGAAGGATGTTGTGAAACTTGAAAGGGTTCAGAAAAGTTTTACAAAGATGTTGCCAGGGTTGGAGGATTTGAGCTATAGAGAGAGGTTGAATAGGCTGGAGTATTGGAGACTGAGGGGTGACCCTCTATGGATAGGATAAATAGACAAGGGGTAGAGGAGTCTAGAACTAGAGGGGATAGGTTTAGGGTGAGGGGGAAAGATTTAGAAGGGACATAAGGGGCAAAGTTTTCACAGTGGGTGGTGTGTGTATGGAATGAGGTGGAGGCTGGTATAATTACAGCATAGGAAGAATTTGAACCAAGGATAGAGGGATTATGGGCCAAATTCTGGGAACTGGGATTACATTAATTTAGGATATCTCATCAGCATGGATGTGTTTGACAAAGGGTCTGTTTCTGTGCTGTACATCTCTATGACTCTATGACTGAGATGATTGACATCAACAACCACAAATCATCTGCCTTAAGGTTAGATATGACTCTGGCTGGTGGAGAGTTATATCCTGATCTCCATTGATTTCAATTTTACTAGAGTTCTTTGATGTCACATTGCATCAAATACTGCCACATTATCAAGGACAATCTCTCTCACTTCACATTTGGAATTAGGCTCTTTGGCCTGCGTTTGAACCTAGACTATAATGGGGTCTGGAACAAAGTTGTCGTGGTTGTACACAAACTCACATTTGGTCTGCAGGTTATTTGATGAGTAAGTGCTATATTAGAAATGATATCTCTCATCACTTATCTGCTGATAAGAGTAGATTGATGGGGTTGTAAATAGCTGGATTATATTTAACCTGATTTTTGTGAACAATCTATATTTGTATGCAACTCTACCATGATACTGATGTAACAGTTTTGGGTGTGACCTGTTCTGGAAGCAACTGCATTACAGATGAGATCCATACATTTTGCTCTATTCATTGCCTTCAATTGCTTTTTGATGTATCATGGAGAAAATGAAAATTGCCTAAAGATGGCATCCATGATATTGAGATCTCCGGAAAAGGCTGAGATGGATCATCCATTGACACTTCTGGCTTAATACTGATTCTAACTTTCCAGTCTTTTGCACTGACATGCTGGTTACAACATAATTTAGTATGGGGATTTTTGTGCAGTTTTATATTGTCCAACATTTTTGACTGGTAGTTATGGTAGTTCAGTGGAGTTTTGAATTGTTCCATTAGCTATCTAGAGCATGATGCTTCTACTGTTTATCTTGTGTATAGTTGTATGGTTGTAGGCTTGTCAGACATATACCTAATTTTCAGGCTTACCTAGTGCTGTTTAGGACTTGCTGGCCTATATTCAACACTTGAACATTATGGTACAGTTAGGCTTAGGTGATTGATTGTAGTATACATAATAAGTCTGATCTCTGCTATTAATGTTACAATATTTATCAAAGCTTATGTGCTTTCAAGCTATTACAACTTTAAAAGAGTCTGGGTTATAATAATCAGATAATTTGCTGCTGTGCTGCTGTTTTTAACATAGTGGAATGCTATCCACTATTGATGTTTTCTACAAAAATACATTTTAATGGAGGGAACTTCATAAGAACGTTAATTGCTTTTCTACATTGCAAAGTGGGTGAATGAGCATGAGTGACTACAAGGATGAATGTGGGCATAAGTGAGATGGAAAGCATAAGAACTGAAGGGATGTGAGATAAGACAGCTGCAGACCATTTCTATTTCTAATGACATTGTTCCATAATCTCAAGCACTAAAGAAGGCTTTTTATACAGCCTGTCTTGCTATCCAGCTACCGATATGGCTTCCACCAAATGCTTTCCAGGTCCTGCCAAGACTATTGCCTATACCCATGCCCAGCACTCAAGACTGTGCCTCCAGAGCTGGTATTTTCTGAGGCAGGTGCATAAAACTAAGAATTTTCAATCTTTCCACTATCTACCCTGAGGGTGAAATTCTGGTCCCAGATCTTGAAAAGTTCTGTTTTTTCTGTCTTCTTCTTTCTGAACAGAAAACTGAAACAGGAGAATCCTGCTGTCACAGTTTATTTCCCTACTTTGCACACACAGTAGAGTCTCTTCCTCTCTCTTGGCCTAGGTCAATCTACATGCCTAGTAGAAATAAAGGCAGTCACCTTTTTTTCTTTATTTCTAGGTAATAAAAAAAAATATCTTGTTTTCAGTAGGTATTGATCTGAGCCCCTTGTCTCCCTGGTATCCAGATCACAAGGACTTATGGGTATAAATAGTAGAAGGTCACAGTTCCTCTCTGCTAATGCATTTTACTGTGATTTAGATGAACCAGTTTAAAGTATAGCCAACTTATACTGCCTTATATTTGTAACAAGTGGTGAAGAAGATATGTGGGAGACATCCAATTATGAACTAAGACATAAATGTATGATAGAGATTATGCTAGATGCATGTAAAAGGTATAGAAGGCTAAAGCTGGAGTGTACACAATTCTGGTTATTGCATGACAAATAGGATGTGGTTACACTCGAGAGTACAGAGCAGATTTAGAAGGATGTTGCACCAAACTGAAGATTTCAGTGATGAGGAAAGATCAGATAGGTTGGGTTTCATTTCTTAGGACAGAGGAAGCCAACTCAACTTAGGTATGAAAAATTATGAAAGGCCCAGTTAGAATTGAGGGAAGAACTATTTCAACTCAATACAGTTTGATAGCTAGGAGGCAAAGATTTTAAGTAATTAGAGTCATAGATAGAGTCACTAAGATGTACAGCACAGAAACAGACCCTTCGGTCCAACTTGTCCATGCCGACCAGATATCCCAACCCAATCTAGTCCCACCTGCCAGCACCCGGCCCATATCCCTCCAAACCCTTCCTATTCATATATCCACCAAAATGCCTCTTAAATATTGCAATTGTACCAGCCTCCACCACTTCCTCTGGCAGTTCATTCCACACATGTACCACCTTCTGCGTGAAAACGTTGCCCCTTAGGTCTCTTTTATATCTTTTCCCTCTCACCCTAAACCTATGCCCTCTAGCTCTGGACTCCCCCACCCCAGGGAAAAGACTTTGTCTATTTATCCTATCCATGCCCCTCATGATTTTGTAAACCTTTATAAGGTCATCCCTCAGCCTCTGACACTCCAGGGAAAACAGCCCCAGCCTATTCAACTTCTCCATATAGCTCAAATCCTCCAACCCTGGCAACATCCTTCTAAATCTTTTCTGAACCCTTCAAGTTTCTCAACATCTTTCCGATAGGAAGGAGACCAGAATTGCATGCAATATTCCAACAGTGGCCTAACCATGTTCTGTACAACCGCAACATGACTTCCTAACTCCTGTACTCAATACTCTGACCAATAAAGGAAAGCATGCCAAACGCCTTCTTCACTATCCTATCTACTTGCTACTCCACTTCAAGGAGCTATGAACCTGCACTCCAAGGTCTCTTTGTTCAGCAACACTCCCTAGGACCTTACCATTAAGTGTATGAGTCCTGCTAAGATTTGCTTTCCCAAAATGTAGCACCTCACAGTTATCTAAATTAAAGTCCATCTGCCACTTCTCAGCCCATTGGCCCATTTGATCAAGATCCTGTTGTAATCTGAGATAAACTTCTTCCCTGTCCACTACACCTCCAATTTGGTGTCATCTGCAAACTTACCAACTATATACCTCTTATGTTCACATCCAAATCATTTATGTAAATGATGAAAAGTAGTGGACCCAGCACCGATCCTTGTGGGACTCCACTGGTCACAGACTTCCAATCTGAAAAACAACCCTCCACCACCACCCTCTGTCTTCTATCTTTGAGCCAGTTCTGTATCCAAATGGTTAGTTCTCCCTGTATTCCATGAGATCTAACCTTGCCAACTGGTCTCCCATGGGGAACCTTGTTGAATGCCTTATTGAAGTCCACATAGATCATGTCCACCATTCTGCCCTCATCAATCCCGTTACTTCTTCAAAAAACTCAATCAAGTATTGTAGGACATGATTTCCCACGCACAAAGCCATATTGACTATCCCTAATCAGTCCTTGCCTTTCCTAATACATGTGCACCCTCATTATCCTTTTGTCCCTGAATGTATTTGTAAAAACCCTTTGGATTCTCCTTAACTCTATTTGCCAAAGCTATCTCATGCCCCCTTTTTGCCGTCCTGATTTCCCTCTTAAGATAAACTCCTACTGCCTTTATACCCTTTTAAGGATTCACTCGATCTATCCTGTCTATACCTTACATATACTTCTTTCTTTTTCTTAACCAAAACCTCAATTTCTTTCGTCACCCAGCATTCTCTATTCCTCTCAGCCTTTCCTTTTACCCTAACAGGTATATACTTTCTCTGGACTCTCATTATCTCATTTCGGAAGGTTTCCCATTTTCCAGTCATCCCTTTACCTACAAACATCTGCCCCCAATCAGCTTTTGAAAGTTCTTGCCTAATACCATCAAAATCAGCCTTCCTCCAATTTAGAACTTCAACTTTTAGATCTAGTCTATCCTTTTCCATCACTATTTTAAAACTAGTAGAATTATGGTCGCTGTCCCCAAAGTGCTCCCCCACTGACATCTCAGTTCCTGCCCTGCCTTACTTCCCGAGGGTAGGTCAAGTTTTGCACCTTCTCTAGTAGGTACATCCACATACTGAATCAGAAAATTTTCTTGTACACACTTAACAAATTCCTCTCCATCTAAACCCTTAACACATAGTCCCAGTCTATGTTTGGAAAGTTAAAATCCCCTACCATAACCACTCTATTATTCTTACAGATAACTGAGATCTCCTTACAAGTTTGTTTCTCAATTTCCCACTGACTATTAGGGGGTCTCCTGAGCAGCTCTAGTAAATCTCCCTGCCAGCAAGTTAGTCCCCTTCCAATTTAGGTGCATCCGTCCTTCTTGTACAGGTCACTTCTACCCCAAAATAGCTTCTAACGATCCAAAAATGTGAATCCTTATCCCATACACCAGCTCCTCAGCCATGCATTCATCTGCTCTATCCTCCTATTCCTGCCCTCACTAGCCTGTAGCACCGGGAAGAATCCAGATATTACTACTCTCAAGGGCCTCCTTTTTAAATTCTTGCCTAACTCTCTGTAATCTCCTTTCAGAATCTCAACCATTTCCCTTCCTATGTTATTGGTTCCAATGTGTACAAGGACCTCCTGCTGGTCCCTCTCCCCCTTGAGAACATTCTGCACCCTCTCTGAGACATCCTTGATCCTGGCACCAGGGAAACAACACACCATTCTGATTTAGATTAGATTAGATTACAGTGTGGAAACAGGCCATTCGGCCCAACAAGTCCACACCGACCCGCCGAAGCGCAACCCACCCATACCCCTACATTTACCCCTTACCTAACACTACAGGCAATTTAGTATGGCCAATTCACCTGACCCGGCACATCTTTGGATGGTGGGAGGAAACCGGAGCACCCGGAGGAAACCCACGCAGACACGGGGAGAACGTGCAAACTCCACACAGTCAGTCGCCTGAGGCGGGAAATGAACCCGGGACTCTGGCGCTGTGAGGCAGCAGTGCTAACCACTGTGCCACCGTGCCGCCCACTACAGAAATATCTGTGGTGGCCACAGAAATATCTGTCTGTACTTCGGAGTAGAGTGTCCCCTAAGACAATCGATCGCTTGGAACCCGACATGCCTCTTATTACATTAGAGCCGGTCTCAATACCAGAAACTTGGCTGTTCGTGCTACGTTCCCCTGAGAATCCATCACCCCCTACATTTTCCAAAACAACATACTTATTTGAAATAGGGATAGCCAAAGAAAACTCCTACACTTCCTGCCTACCTCTCTTACCTTTCCTGGAATTAACCCATCTATGTGACTGTATCTGAGACTTACCCCCCCCTTCCTAGAACTGCCATCCATCACATCCCCTTGTTCTTATGTATTCCTCATTGCCTCTAACTACCTCACCAACTGATCCATTCGATCTGATAGGATTCGCAACCAATGGCATTTATTGCAGACATAATCCTCAGTAATCTGTAAACTCTCCCTTATCTCCCACATCTGACAAGAAGAGCATATCACTCTACTAAGGGCCATTTTTGCTTCTTTCAATCTACAGACCCAGAAACTAGCACTGTCTTATTCCTCTTACAAAACACTGCTCCAGATTAAATTAATACCTATGGCTTATATTTTAAGTTTAATCAAGAGACATAGCTCAATAGAACATATAATCAAGAAAGAACCAAATCTACTCAGTACTGCAGACTTATTTTAAGGCCACGTTTAAAACATCTACTTGTCTGTTTTTGTGCTGTGACCTCTCCCAACAGGTTCCTCCAAAATCAGTTGTGAATCCCACTGTTTTTTAAATTTTCCCAGACGCACTCCAGTGTCCAGTGATACATGAATTCAACAGCAAAGGCAGTAACTGCTAACTCTGTCAGTTAACAATATGGCTTTCTTTCTCTCGCTCTCTCCTGCATTTACCTCACCGTGTGCTTCCTTTGTCAGTTCTACTTCCTTTTAAAAGTGCTGTTGTTTTGACTTTTTTATCTCCAAAATTCCAAAACAATGCGACAGCATATAAAACAGCACTTGCTGCTCCTGGAATTTGAGGAAATCACCTCCAACACCTAAAACACCTCAAAAAAGGAGCAGCTGTTAGAGCCAGAAATTTTTCCCGTCCTCCATCTTGGATTACCCAGAATCCTCTCCTGCCAAAAGCATTAGAGGGGATTGAGAGAAAAGCTGTTCATCTAGATGGTAGTTGGGATCTGGAACTAGCTGAATGATACATTGATAGATGCAGAAGCTGGCACTGTAAACAATAAATGCTTGGACATGTACTTGAAGTTATGTAACCTATAGTGATACTGACCAAGTCCTGGAAAGTGTGGTTAGACCAAATAGCTCTTCTTTAACTGCTGCATGATCATAATGGACTCAATGCAACTTTCCGTTTAGTGCCTTTATTCAATGTTAATATTCTGGTGTTCCATGGAGGTTTGTTTTTGTGAGCTGTGTTGAGTTATCTCACACAATTCTCCAATGCAAACCTCGTTATGGATGCACCAGGCTCAATGGTAGTTCCCACACTATTGCATGCTCACTGCTGGGGGTACTCACCACTACTAGGACCTTCCAGGATTTCTGTCACTGGTGCCATTTTTAAAGCCCAGTTCTGTACCAGGCCAATCATTGGTAGCCATGAGTAGCCAATCACAGTAGGCATAATTGGAGGGAATTGTAAAAGAATAGCTACAGAAGGGACATGAATGACATCCTGCTGGAAACAAAAGCTGACACAGCTGCCCAGTGCATAACATCTTCCCAGCATTCAGAACTGATAATGGTCCAACTCTTCTGACTGACCTGGAAGGTCAGCCCCGAACAATAAGTGACCATACCTCTTACTGGTCTCTGTGAAGCTACCTGATTGAGTCATCACTAATCCCTTGTCTGATTGCACTGAACCTGTAGGACTGACTGTGACCACTCTCCATCTGTAATGATACAGACCCCCCTCACCAATCCTGAACATTTCTAATGGCCAAATGAGTGTGTCCAAGCCTCTGGACTAGTATCAGATGATGCCATTTACTTTGCTAATACCGCTGGCTGATAACAGTCTCCCTTAAATTTGACTGAGAATTGCTCATGTTAGAATTTGAGATGTGGTCATTTGGTAGAGACACATGTCACGTATATGCTGCATGAGGTACTGGTGAATGCTGTAGCTGTATTAACATAACATAGTGCCACGCAGAAATTTAGGAGAAAATGAGGACTGCAGATGCTGGAGATCAGAGTCAAAAAATGTGTGCTGGCAAGGCACAGCCGGCCAGGCAGCATCCGAGGAACAGGAGAGTCAGCGTTTCAAGCATAAGCAGCTCATCAAGAATGAAGATCTTATGCTCGAAACAACGACTCTCCTGCTCCTCCGATGCTGCCTGACTGGCTGAACTTTTCCACACAGAAGTTTAGTCAGTTCCCTTGAGTGATCATTGCTGGCAGCCATGCAATGGCTGCTTCGCTTTGTGTCTGTGTGAGAAAGCAAGACAAGTCAAAACTATGGTGAGCAAATATGTTCTGAATGCAGCAGAAAGCTGTAAAAGGCCAAGGCAATTCAGACCAGTCATGAGCATCTAAGTAGGTGCAAACTGAGTGAGGTGTAAAGAGAACACGCTAAGATCCCAGACATATACCGTGCTCTGACCCATGAGACAGGTGCCTATCCCAGAGTAGAGGCATTTTGGTAGCAACATTATAATGCAACATGTCGATGGTCAAACTTGGATGCACAAAACCATTTTATTTTTCTTGACATCAGCAATCTAATTGTTTCGATCTTGCCATTTTTCCCAATTGAGTTGCCAATGCCCATATTCTTCAGGGCCTTGGAAAATTCAGCCTGTGTTTTTAAATGTCTTTCAACTTGGACAGTTCAGTGTGTAGTGGTGTTACTAAGCAACTCTTGGTAATGGACATTGAATTCATTGAAAGAGAGTACATTCTGTGACCTTGTTACCCAAGTTGTGCTCAATGTAGAGCAGTATTAAATCATTAGTTTAAGGAGGTTAGGAGGTAGGAATCAGTAGAAGGTTTTTTTTGCCTGTGTTTGACCTAACAAATTAATGGAGTCTGGAATCAATTTAGAGGGCTCCAGGAGTGATCTAAGTGTTGCTACCTGTGGTAGATCCATGTTGGTGATCAGATGGGAAAACCCTAAAGGTTACAAAAGAAGGAATCTGGGTGTTGGCTGCAAGATCTTACTCTGTGAATATGTGAGAAACAAAGCTCACTCACTTCAATAATTTCAGTCCGAGACAAGATCTGAATCAGTAGTATCGTTTATTACGCTCTTGCAAGAGGGCTGTGGTGTCCACTGTCCACAAGGCAGGCACACACACACACTGAATTTAACGAGTACACAATATTGATGTCATTCGTTTCTCTTCCCTCCTCCCATTGCTCCTCCCCTGTTTACATCTGTTTCTAATCTAAACCTGGCTGTTTATCTCTGAACTCATCCGGCCTTGTCCGTGACAAAATGTTTATCTCTGGCCTCACAAGACTGTTTGACCACCTCCCTCTGTGGTCTTATTGTTATTTATCCTTCTTCACTGCCATCTGTTTCCGTGCTTTCCAAAGTAATATTTCCTTTTATTCTTTATTTACACAGAGCCTTATGACCTCTTGATGGTGTTTTTTTTTGTTTTTGCTGAAGCGGAAAATAGATGCTTGTAACTGTTTGTACAGGCAGATCTAGCTTAACCTACACCCCCTCCCCTCACAGCACCTTATCTATTTGTCTGTAACATCTACCATTGTTTGCAGGCACATTTCATGCTTGTGTGCACATTTTAGCTAATGCAAAAACAATTATATATTTCCTTCACATAGTTTTCATTCTTGTTAACTCAGCTCTTGGCTGAAACAATTATGCACTGGTGTGAGTTCATTTACCTTGCATACGCTATTATGATTGCAGAAGTAACACTGCTTTACCTATATCCCACAGAATATAACTGTGTTGGGCTATTGCTTAAGTAGGTTGTGAGAACTTCCATAATTTTGGCACAAGTCCCTGGATTAGTGAAGAGGACTTTGTAGGGTTGATTGGGCCTGGTGGAGAAGAGAGGTTAGCTGGGAAAACATTGCAATAATCAATAATCTAAAGGTATGGATGATGGTTTCAGCAGCAAATGTACTGACAAACTGTTGATGGTAAGATTTTCCTGATTGCATTTGTTTGTTAACGGTTTGTACAGATTCAGGGAAAAACATAGGAAGCTTGCAAACCAAAGTGATGACACCTTTGATCTTGAAGTTCACATTGTACTTGATGATGTCTTCAAGAATGTTCCAGATAAAGGAGCGCGCACCAGAAAGGGGGTTCTTAATGATCATGTTTTGTCACTTGTTGAAGCAATAAAGAAAACATGCAGGTATAGTCATTGAAGTTCACACTTTTAGGTATGAGCACCAAACAATGTCCTTAAATTATTCTGGTGCACAGGAAATGAGTTAACCTCAATATGTGAATCTTTCTCTGTAAAAAAATTGTTGAAATATTTAATTGCAGATGTGAGCTGATAGTGATGACAGGGAAGTGTACCCTGCAGGCTTTACCAGTCCACTTCAGGTATCTTCAAATTCCTTTTGCCTCCCCCTTTCATTTCCAATATATTTTCTACACTTCAGTTGTGACTACTAACCCATAGTTTGTCCTCCCTCAGCAATCTGTCTATGTTGAAGTACTCCCTCTTTCACCCTCACTCCTTGCTGCACTGATCACACTATTGTGTACAAATCAAGTGTCCAATCGGTGGTTTCCCATCATGGTCAGTTTCCAACAAGAAACATTAAAAGACTGAGTTTATGAAAAACGGATGGCTATTGAAAGCAAACAAGAGACCTGTTGTTTGCAACTTGTTCACAGTTTGTGCACAGTTAGATCCTGCTCACAGCTGGTTAATAGAAAGAAAAGTATATGGAGAGGTGTTGGGCCCAGGATCTTACGGGAAGTCCTGCAAGGCCAGCCAGCTCAAGGTGAGACGAAGCAATGATCAATTAGAGAAGAGTTTTGGAAGCATCAACAGGTGAATATATTTTAATCAAAAAAGAAAGCAAACCAAAGTGAAACCCACCCACAGCAGCAGGGAATATAAAATAAATTAAAATTTAAAATCCACTCGATGGGAACAAAGTCATTTAAAAAATGAGTTCCAATATTATATAGAGAGACCAGACTTTGAGACATGACTTAAAGAGCATTGTTGAGACGACTGAAAGGTAAGCAATAGACATGGTCATGCTTTAGATGTGACAGTCATTGCATAACATTTAAGAAGGTAGGGACAAAAAGATTGCAACAAAGTTACTATGATTGATATACCTTAGCCTCAAGATGGAAGACAGACCCTTAACATATTACAATTAAAGCATGTATTTACATTGTTCAATACTTGAGTATGAACATGTGAACTATAGTAATATGTCACTTGGTTTTAAAAATGTTAAAGAAAGTAATTTATTTACTTGGCATCTTCTTCCTCCTTCAATTTACTTGAATCAGAGATAACATATCACTTCCAGCTTCACAATTCCACTCTCTCCGCTCCTGTTCCTGGAATGCTCAGATCAAACAGATGTCTTTGAGACATTTTGATCTTTCTAGCCTTATTATATTCATTCTCAATGCAAACATTTGTACCCAAATTGATTGTATGCATTAATAACAGGTATGAACATGGGGGTTTATAGTACATAATATTCTCTGCCACTGTTGACACAGCACAGTGATATTAATAAGAGCACTTCCACATATAACAGAATGGCATACATATGCATCTCAACTGATATATTTTCAAATATATTACTGATTTCAACTGGATTGACTTTTGCCTTTAGGGATAGATTAAACCCTGACCTGAAAATGATTTATGGGAACTTCTTTGATAATTGATCTTTTCAAAATACTTCAATGTGTTTGCAGCAATTTAAAAATATTGACAAATTTTCTTAATTTTATTAGTAAAATTAGTAACTATTAGTTACAATCGTTAGTAAAATTAATTGAATCAGACCAACCCTGGTAATTGATTAAAATTGGTTTTACTCTGTTGCCATTGAATATTTACCAAAATGTTGACCTGAATTTTTTTTTCTCTTGTGTGTTGGAAGTTCAGTGAAACGGTACTCATATCCATTGTTCCTGGTCTTGCCTTCAGTCAAAGTAATTTTCTTGGAATGAACCTCATAAGGTATTCCTTTTAACCAGCACTCTGGGTGAGAGAATGCTTGTAGATCTAATCATGTTACTTCAGAGAGGTCTGGACTCAGGCAACACTCTCCCACTGCAACCAGAGCAGGGAGTAGGCAACAGTGGACCCAGTGTCAATAGGTGAAAGTGAAGATTACAGATGCTGGAGGTCAGAGTTGAGAGTGTGGCACTGGAACAGCACAGCAGGTCAGGAAGCATCCGAGGAGCAGGAAAATCGAGGCAAAAGCCCTTCATCAGGAATGAGCCTGGGAACCTCGGGGTGGAGAGATAAATGGGAGGGGTGTGGGGCTGGGGGGAAGGTAGCTGAAAGTGCGATAGGTGAATGGAGGTGGTGGTAATGGTTCGAGTCTGTTTGAGGATGCGGCTGAAGAGCTTCAGGGCAGTGGAGATGATCTGGGGGTTGCAGTGAGAATAGGGACAATATATCTCAATTGATGACGGGTGGGCAGTAGACACTACCTGTATTATCTGTTATTTAGTTGATTTCAAACATGATTGTGGAAGAGAATTGCCCCCTTCTTATATCTGTGTCGCAATTTTCATTTTTACCATTTAACCCCTAGCCTGCCAGATATGGCATTGTACTAAGGCAACTGCAAAGTGTCTGTTCAGCAATAAATTAGCTGCTTCCTTATTTACCAACAAAGTTGGTTTTGACTTGAAAACTTAAAATTAATAGGATTTCTTCTGTTAGAGTTTTTCAAGATGACAATCCAATGGTTTCTTCTAATGAAAATGAAAGAGGCTACAATAACAAAAGTGATCACAACTCCTTAGGAAGGAAAACTGTCTTACATGTTCCTTCATGGAAGTGGTCTACATGTTCACCTGAAAGATAAACATCTTACCCAAAAGGTCACAGGTTGTTATGTTTTGTGTTCTTGATGCATCAGAAAAGCAGATTGAAGTGCCATTGAAGTGCCTCAAAGAACCAGTGACATTTGTAAATTATGTACATTAGCTTATATATAGCCAAGTTCCACAAAACAGCAATGACAGGAATAACAAAATAGTTGGATGTCTTCTGTACATCTGCAAAATCTTTTACACCCATCTTTAGTAGGTAGATGGTTTAATGTGTCATCTGTAAGTCAGCACATCTGGCAATGCATCACTAACCCAAGCTCCCATTACACTGGAATACCATCTAATGATTGCATTAACAAGATGACATTTTCACTTGATGTGTTTTAATTTATTTGTGTTCCTTTTTGTTTTATTGTCAGAAGTGAGCAGATTTTATGCCACTGTTTTCCAAGACCGACCTGTACTGCTATGTGCTGATCTCAAGAGGGATGATTAATGCAATATGGAAAACTGCTGTGACTGAAATCTGTGTGCCAGCTTGAATGTCTCTTAAATCAGAGTAAATTAGAACATTTTCTTCCTTTTCCAGAGACATTGTGCAATGGCAGCATTTTAATCTGCCTCATGATACTTTCAACATTGAATAGATGATTAAGACTCCACTATGCATTGTAGCCAACAGTGGCCATGCAAGCTCATTTGAATGGTGTTTCTTTAAAAACTGGCAAAACTCAGATTGTGTTACTTATTGATTAATACTCCTTTTAAAGGCTGCAATGTTGGAAATATTTCTATAGGTGATGTTGGGCATTGAATCATTGCACCTACATAACAATCAAACCCAGGTCCCTGATTTTTTTTCAGAAAAGTGCTTTTTCTTCCCAGTGACCCTGCTGGCTGAAAAGGAAAATGAGAAAGAGAACAAGAAAACAGCAGGGAGATAGTGTGTAGAATGAGAAACAAAATAATGAATGGGGAGTTTGGGTAAGTCCTATATCTGCAATGGTAATTTCACTTTTATGCTTAGCGTTTGTCAGTCCCCATCTGTGGAGGGTAGTTTCAGAGCTTCAAAGGATAACATGTAGGGTATTTACACTTATACCTCCATTTTAACTGATGTATGTTTTATTTAGGTGATGTATATGTACTATCTTCTGGGGTGGAAACTATACAGAAAGCACTTGATTTTGATTACTTACAGTGTGGAAACAGGTCCTTCGGCCCAACAAGTCCACACCGACCCGCCGAAGCGTAACCCACCCAGACCCATTCCCCTACATTTACCCCATCACCTACCCCTACGGGCAATTTAGCATGGTCAATTCACCTAACCTGCACATTTTTGGATTGTGGGAGGAAACCGGAGCACCCCGAGGAAACCCACGCAGACACGGGGAGAATGTGCAAACTCCACACAGAGATTCGCCTGAGGCAGGAATTGAACCCGGGTCTCTGGCACTGTGAGGCAACAGTGCTAACCACTATGCCACCGTGTCACCCATGCCACCGTGTCGCCCACTTATAGCCCAAAAATTGCATTCAGAGATCTGAGATAAACTTCAGAAACATTTGGAGGTGAGAAAGGTTTTTCAATAAGCTCGTGAAATATGAAAACAATCTGAATCTCACTCCAATCAATGTCCAATATGAATTAAAAAGTTGTTTAGGTCTGGAGCACAATTTTGATCACTGGCATGATTTCTCTCTGATCTCTAAAACAACAAAGAAAAGCCAAGCATATTCATCAGCCCCCATCTCCAGTATTTAAACCTGTCCATCCACAAGTGACATCTTGTTTCATTTGTGAACTGGCAATAAATTGCAACAGGATAGAAGGCAAAAGACTTTTAGGTGTGTTTATATTGCGTAATTCAAACCCAAGATACCCCCAAGTAATTTACAGAAAACAAAATAGTTGTGATGTGCAACCACTGTTTTATTTTATGAAGCATGGCAGCCAGTTGGCACAATGCGAAACTCACCAATACGATAAAGATCGAATAGCTTTATTTTGATATTGATTCAAGGATAGAGAACCATAGAAAAAGTGTCATTTCTTTCTCAAAACCATGGCATGGAACCTTGTTACATTCAGCTGAGAAGACAAACAGGGCTTTGATTTAATGTCTCATCTGCAGGCTCCCTCAGTATTGCATTGGAATGTTCGCCTTGGTCTTTGTTCTCAAGTCTAAATAGAGCTTGAATTCTGAATTTTCTGGGTCTGAGACAAATGTTGTACATTTTTGCATACTTATGGAGTGAATATAAATGTTATTTATACAGCCAAAGCTTATATCACGAAAGAAATAATACATTTCAAAAAGCATTTAATCTATTTATGCTTAGCCCTGAGCATTCAGTGACCCATCTGACTAGATATTTATTGCCCTAAAGTTGTTAAACCTGTATTTGTGTCTTCTAAAGCTGCACTCTCATTTCAAGTTATTGCTTATGTTACAGAGCGGAGGTTGATCCTGCCTCTGTGAGCTAAAAGCCAAAACACCCAAAAGGAGCATCTCTCCACTTAATTTGTTATAAAATGGAAGTAGTTAAATGAAATGAAATCCTTTCACTCACTCTACAATCAACAACTAACAATTTATTTACCTAACAGTGAACAATTTAACAGAACTATTAGCAAACTGACCAATTCCCCTCTAACTACTAACTATTCCCTAATAAAGCAGTCCTAATGGTATGCTGTTTCAATAAAATATAAGTCACACATGTATAACAAAACAATAGAATTTAGTCTCAAAATTAAGCTGGGATAAGACTTCTGGAATGTTCCTCCTCCTCTCCACTGACCTTCCACCAGGAACACCTTTCTCTATCGAATTCTTGGGTCAGGAATATTAGTTAAGAGTGCCAAAGTACATTTTTATATGGTGCTTAATCAGAGAGCTTAAAGATTTGTGAGGGCCAGACATTTACTCTTCAGTTCGCTCTCACATCAATTTTCAAAAAACCCTCTTCGTATATTCCCTTGATGACTTGTCAATTTTCTTATGATTGTTTTGACTACCTGGAACCAATCAGATTTAAATGTAATTGGGTTTTGATATAAAGGGCCTGGTTTAAATTAATTGGCTAATATTCAAGCTGGTTGCCTTAATCATCTGCAGACCTCACTTTCTCCTTTAATATCAAAACAAGCCTAGGTTGCCAACCACACAGCCAATTAGAGTCATACAGTAATACAACATGGAAACAGGCTCTTCGGCTCAAATTGGTCCATGCTGACCATGGTTCCCACTCAGCTAGTTCCAATTGCCCGCATTTGGTCCATATCCCTCTAAATTCTTCTCATCCATGTACCTGTCCAAATGTCTTTTAAATGTTGCTATTGAACCTGCCTCAACCATGGCCTCTAACAGCCCATTCCATATACACATCACTCTCTGTGTGTAGAAGTTGCCTCTCAGGCCCTTCTTAAATCTTTCCCCTCTCACCTTAAATCCATGCCCTCCAGTTTTCAATTTCCCATCCCTGGGAAAAAGACTATATGCATTCATCCTATCTATGCCCCTCGTGATTTTATATACTTCAATAAGGTCACCCCTCATTCTCCCATGTTCCATGGAATCAAGTCCTATCCTGGCCAAACTGTCCCTGTAACTCAGGCCTACTAGTCCAGGCAACATCCTCGTAAACCGTCTTTGCACTCTTTCCAGTTTCGCTATGTCTTTCCTATAACAGGGTGACCAAAACTATATACAATACTCCAGTGCAGCCTCATCAACAACTTATACAACAGTAAAAATTATGTCCCAATTCCTATACTCAATTACTTTGACCAATGAAGGCAGGATGCTAAATGCATTCTTCACCACTCTGTCTAGCTGTGATGCTGCTTTCAAAGAACTATGTACTTGTGCTCCTAGATGCCTCTGTTCCCCAATACTCCTCAAGACCTTACCATTTGCTGAATAAGTCCTCCCTTGGTTTGACTTTCCAAAGTGCAACACTTCACACTTATCTGTCTTGAACTGCATTTGCCCATCCTCAGCCCACTTCCCCATTTGATCGGGATCCCTCTGTAATTTTTGATAACCTTCCTTGCGATCTTAATTTTGTATCATCCACAAACATACTCATCAGGCCTTGTCCATTCACATCCAGATCATTTCGGTAAATAATAAATAACAAAGGCCTCAGCATCAATCCCTGTGGCACACCACAAGTCACAGGCCTCTAGTCAAAGAAACAACCTTCAATTGATACATGTGTTTCAATTTCAGAACTGTCTATGCAGCTACAGCTGCTTGCAGACATTATTGTTTGTGAGTCACTGTGCATTTCCAAGTTGCTTTAGCATTGAGCAGTAGTGTAGTTGAAAAAAAATCACAATTGTACATTTGGTGATTCACCTTGATTCTTGCAGGTGTCTTACAGATATCTTGAAGTGTTAACTAACCTGAATTTAGGTGCTGCTATTAATACAGCAAGAGATAGCTTACGTTCCTCAGTCATATCTAATTTTAACCAGAAACTTTTGACATAGATTCAGATGTTTCTGTGCCCTCATGCCAATAAAAAGGTAGAATAAGTCCTTCATCACATCAAAAGATTTATGGAGCACTGACATTTTAAGAACCTTTTAATTACCAACACACTCCTATGAAGATGAATAGTACAGATGACCGCAGAAAGTAAAGTTACTTCTCGTACCATGGAATAGCTAATAATAAACCCGGCTCTCTTGGAAAAAGGAAGAGAAGGTAATGCCCAAAAGAAAATCCTAATGTAATTTGTTAAAGAACTCCCATTTGGTCTGTGTCCCCTGTCATGTGTTTATTTAAAGTAATATTCTTAGAGTCAGTCTTACTCTGATGAAATATTGCACATAAATCAATGGGCAGTTCTGTTTGCTTGAATGTTTTATACACAAAATGGCAAGTATACAGTGGAAGATGATCCCAAAGGAGCTCTGCTTAAGAAACATTTTAAAGAAAACTCAATTATAGGATATGGATGGATATTGATCCATCTTCTTTATTGCACATTATGTGATTTGAAATTGATGGAAAGTATTGGGAGGTCTTAGTCTGTCAGTTTTCCACAGTGGTTGGCATCATCTGTCCTGTAGGTAAGAAAACAGTCCTGAATGCATTGGTTTCAATCTTTCCTCACTTGGCAGGATCGATTTCTGTCTTGGGAGTATTCTTCCTAAATACATGACAAAAATTAACCATGGCCAGCAAAAGCAGGCTCAGCACTTGGCAAGCTCACTCAAAAACTTTGGAAAGAGCACAGAGCTTGTCACAGAACAAAGATCAAAGTCTCCCTGGAATTGTTTCATATATCACTTCATTATTGGAGCAAAACATGGCATCACAAAGTAGCTAGAAACATTTCAGCTACCCTCTCTCTGAGATATATTTGCAACATCTTAAATCTGAATCTGTTCTGGAACCAAAATATTAACTCTGTTCTCTGCTTACAAGGGCTCAGCATTGCTGGGTCAGTCAAGTGGTTTGTATGAAAGATTCCTGGATACTCTCCCTTCAGTTGAGCAGTAACCCACATCACAGGATATGCCTAACTTAGATATAAAGACAATCTGAAACCCAATCTCTATTTGCAAGCTGGATCCCAATACATGGAATAAAAATTAACCTTAGACAGACCCAAATGGAGAAATCACTATCATCTAGTGATTTTGACTCTGAGAAGGACACAGTCATGTTATTTCATGATATATAAGCCTGTGCAAAGCCAATGCCCTCATCCATAAGTTCACCTCTATTGTTCCATTTGGTCTGTAAACTGATCTTTATGCTTTGCTGAGCATTCAACAGTTGAAACGATGGAAGAATTCCACACTCACCATTCCATTTTACAGTCTCTAGATCATATGCAAATAATGTAAACGCAAATGAGTAGTTGACCCTTACAAACCAGGAAAATCCAAGGTTCACTGGACAGTCTGTGTTAATTTTATTGACATACCAAACCTAGTTGGATACATTCGACCATGTGCAGCTCCTACATTTGGATATCTTTGAAGTCTATCAAATAGAAGAGTTAAAGCTGATGGCTAGAATTCTGTGTCTCCATCTAGAGCTAAAATGTATGTGTTCATTTTCTCTGTCTACAAAATACAAAAGAGAACAGCATGAATAAATGCAAATGTGCTTACTTCTCTTTCCTTTTGGGAAGCCTGTGTTCACACAGAAGTTTGCTTCTGTAGACACCAGTAGAACAAATGATCTAGTGTTGAGTTTTAATCATTTATTCTTTGGGTGGCAACCCAAATTCAGTGACAGCCTACATCTTGAAAATCAAGACCTACTTCAAAATTTAAAGGTGTAGTCAGCTCAATTTAATGCAGCATTGGGAGAGTGCTTCACCATTCGACCTGGTACTTTACAGTTGAAATGTTAAAGCGAGATCCCATCAGCCTTCTGCTTAAAATGATCGGATAATACTATGTGTAGAAGAACAATGGAGTTCACCCACACAATATTAATGAAAATACCAACAAAATCAGATTACCTGATATGTTGTCTCACTGTTGTTTCTGTATATAAAATAACTATACATTAATATGGAAAAGTGTGAGGTGATTCACTTTGGAAGGAACAACAGGAATGCAGAATACTGGGCTAATGGTAAGATTCTTGGTAGTGGAGATGAGTAGAGAGATCTGTGTCCATGTACATGGAACCCTGAAAGTTGTCACCCATGCTGATAGGGTTGTTAAGAAGGCAGCTGAAACTTTATTGCTGGTTTCGGGCACATGCCCTTCTTCAGAAACGTCGAATCTTCTGTTCCCTAGATGCTGCCTGACCTGCTGTGCTGTTCCAGCAATAAAGTTTCAGCTTTGATCTCCAGCGTCTGCAGACCTCACTTTCTCCTTGTTAAGAAGGCATACAATGTGTAGCTTTTATTAGCAGAGGGATTGAGTTTTGAAGCCACAAGGCCATGCTGCAGCTGTACAAAACTCTGGTGCGGCCGCACTTGGAGTATAGCGTACAGTTCTGGTCACTGCATTCTAGGAAGGATGTGAAATCTTTAGAAAGTGTTCAGCAGAGATTAATTAGGATGTTGCCTGGCATTGAGGGAAAGTCTTGTGAGGAAAGGCTGAGGGACTTGAGGTTGTTTTTATTCGAGAGCAGAAGGTTGAGAGGTGACATAATTGAAACATATAAGATTATTAGAGGGTGGACTGTGAGAGACATTTTTCCTTGGATGGGGATGGCGAGCATGAGAGGACATAGCTTTAAAATGTGGGGTGATAGATATAGGAAAGCTGGCAGAGGTAGTTTCTTTACTCAGAGCAGTAAGGATATGGAATGCCCTGCCTGCAACAGTAGTAGACTCACCAACTTTAAGGGCATTTAAATGGTCATTGGATAAACATATGGACATAAATGGAATAGCATAGAATAGATTCCATGAGTCAGCACAACATTGAGGGCTGAAGGGCCTGTACTGCGCTGTAATGTTCTATGTTCTAAGCTAATCATCTGTCAGTTACCAAGAAGGTCCTGATAGCTTATACTATGTGAACAGATAGAGTAGGAACAGATTTAGCTGTGTGCCTCTGTGTTTCACAGAGGACATAAACTCATGTGTGAAGGACAGGCACTCCAGCAAGAAACTGAAGTGCCACTAACACTGATTATTTCATGCCCTGGCTTGACTCAATACTTTCAGATGAAGACCAGTGGAATATTGAAAATTGTAAGGAAATTTTTCAGCAATCTTTTGGACGAGCCTGAGCTTCTGGAAGCTGTAGACCATTAGGCTGGATTCCTTGTTCAGGCAGGCCCAGAGCCTGGACTCCCAGCAGCAGCAGCAGGGCAACCTGGCAGCAGGAGATCTGGAGCCCGAATTCTTGGCAGTGGTGGTGGCAGTGCGGGCAAGTGGCAGCAGAGCTGGAGTCTCCTGGGGTATCGGCGTGAACTTTACTGTTCCCAGAACGGGAAACCTTGAGGACTGAAACAGTTTGCAGAGACCACACAAGCCCTGATGCAGTGCTTGAGACTCAGTTTGAACTCAGTTTGAAGGTGAAGTCTTATTTAAGTAATTTATTTTCATCCTATTCTAATTCAAAATGGTGCAGATATATCTTGTCAAGATATATGTGACAATAAATATAAATATTATCAAAATAATACAAATGAACTGAATCAAAACCCGATCAAAAATGGGTCTTAAATCTTGGCATGAGTAAAACCTTCCAAGATTATTAATCCGGACAGCACATTTACTTGCCTCACTGGTAGCACTCTTCCTCCGAGTCAGGAGGTGATGGTTTAGGTCCCCTCCACATAATGCTGGTTAAAACCACAGTGCAGTGCTGAGAAGGTGCTGCTCTGCAGAGGGTGTCATCTGTTGACTGAGGAGCTGAGGCTGTACTCAAGTGGACATAATGAATTCCATCACATTTGTTGAAGATGATAGAGCAAAGTCCTTGTTAAAGGATTAACAATTCCTTTAAGCTTTTCTTCTGTAATTTTTGGGAAGTATTGTTGTTAAAGTTTGTTATTCTAACTTTTTCTAATTAACTGTCATAAAGATCAAAACTAAATAAAGGTAAATGTTTTTTAAAATTTCTCCTGAATTACAGTACAATCCTGCTGCTCCAACTAGTGTGAACAGTTTGAAAAACCAGTTACATATTAGATGTGGATTCTTCAAATAAATTGCACACAAAGGAAGAACCGATTGGAGAAATGATTATTTACTAAGTCTATTCTAGTCAGTAATCACACTGACAATCTTATATGTGCATTGTAAGGCAGACATGTGCAGGTTTATGTATATAAAAGGCAGATTATAGAAAAGACAGTGTGCAAAAATGTATAAGTGAATCTGTGCAAATTGCAATACTAAAGGAAAAATTGCTTAAACATGTTTTCTCAGCACTCAATAATTGTCCCCATCTGATTTTACAGCTGTCGTGATATATGTATTTCACTGGAATCCTATTGACGCTTTTGGTATTTTCAACAGCCCCTACGTTCTACATAATTGCCAGTTTTGTGACAAAACCAGACACAGATAAATGTGCGAGCATTTCTAAGCTTGCTGTATGCCTTTTTCTCATGGCTTCAGCCTTTTTCACTATAATAGGTGAGAGCACAATTTTTATTATTCTTCCCCTTAATCTTCCATTTGTTTCCATTATATTATTTCATTTTGTGCCTTTTAATGAGTCCAGAATGCCATTTCTCTCCTCCCTAGAGAGCACATTCCGATCAGGATCTCAGGCTACGAGGCCACTTTGACAATAGTCCAATAACTTGTTGCATAAAATATGGAATCTCCAAGAAGCTGCTACACCACACATTCTTGAAAAAAGTGATATTTCATTTTCTAAATAGCATCTGGAACAAAAAGAACAAAGAGCAATGCAGCTTAGGAATAGGGCCTTCAGGCTACCAGGAATGCACCAACATATGATGACTTTCTAAACTAAATCATTTTGCCTCAATGCTGACTGTATTCCTCTACAGGTAGTTCTCCAATAACAGCGTTTATTAAACACGATTTGTCTGTGATGCAATTTGTGAATTGCTAAACTTTTATTATTAAGCGAACTCCACTGAAACGAAATTCTCATCCCGATGTGTCAATGCGCGGAGGACTGGATTCCACATTGGCATCAGGTGATCAGTCATGAAGAGCTTCGTGAAAGGTATTGTGAAATGTTTGTGCTTATGGATATGGAAACACATTGTGAAAATGTCTCCACAGCCTGAGGACAAGAAACTGGGAGCAATACATTAATTTAAAAGCTTAAAGAGTTGAGATAAGAGTGAAGTTTCACTGGAATTGACTCACAGTAAAAGCACAGTGTTGGGGAGCAGTTTGAAACTTGGCTTTGTTTATATTAAGAGCTTTTTTTTCTCTCTCTTCCTGTTTAAAAAAAATATGTTTAATTGTTTAAAAAATATCTGCAGGCTCATGCGAATCTGTTTCAATGACTAACCACTATGGTAACCAACTGCAAAAAAAAATGCCAGAACATGGTTAGGTACCTAGTCAGGGTGGTCAGAGTCAGGAAACTCTGCACATAGTGGGTGAGGGCTAGAAAGGTGGGTTGCACACTTTCACTTTTGGTGCATGTGTGGAGATGTCCTGAGGGGGTGTGGAGGCTGTGCAGAACAGATTCAGGGTTAGTCAGGGCCAGATATTAGTGAGGATGAGAGTAAGCAGGGAAAATGTTGCAAGAAATGGTGGGTACAGTGGCAGAGAATAAGTATGAGGTATCAACGAGAAGATGGTGGCATTTTCACTGGCAGAGTGGAGAAGGGCACTGATCATCTTCACACATTCTGTGCACCCCTTCAGAGGGTTGAGACTGCACTGGCCTGGATGGTAGCTCTGGTTCAGGTTGACGTGGTTCCTGTAGAATGGCATCTTCTGTTGGCCTGAGAGAACAGGATGTCTTGCCTTTCCATTACCCATCTTAGACTGCTATTGTTTGTGTTAGGCTAGCTACTATTTTTATTTTTATTTTTACTAATATTTCTGGTGGTTTGCCCCTAACCCTGTTTTTCCCATAGACTCCATTATTTCTATTGCATTATTTTGTATAACATGGCATCGCACGGGAACACAACTACGGCATTCTAGGAGGAATACCTGTATTTCCTGCCTATTCATATATCTGTCAAGATACCTCTTAAACATTGCTATTGTTTCTGCTGCCACCACCACTTCCTTTGGCAGTGCATTTCAGGCACTTACCATCCTTAGCGTAAAAAAACTCTGCCTCTCTCATCTCCTGTAAACTTATCCCCACTATCTTAAACCTCTTGTCCCCTATTAATTGACATTTCTCCTCTGATTAAAATACTCTGTCTATCCATTCTGTCAATGCCTCTCATAATTTTGTAAACTTTATCAACTTGCCTTTAATGCTCAAGTAAAAACTAACCAAGTTTATCCAATCTCTCCTCATAGTTAATAACCTCCAAATTAGGCAACACTCTGGTAAACCATTTCTATATCCTTTCCAAAGCCTCCACATCCTTCTGGTTGTGTGGCGTTATTCCAAATGTGGCCTAACTAAAGTTCCATACAGCTACAACATCTAGGACAACCATTGAGTGTATCTGCAGTCTTACATCAGTCTGAGATTTTTTTTTGCTTTCTTGGTGACAGTAATCAAAGTTAGGGCCAATATTAAGAACACAAAGGAGGGAGGGTCAGGAGTTTTGTTTCTTGCATTTTATGCTCGGAATAATTAAATATGAAAGAGGCTAATAGAATTCAGACATCTACAGCAGTTTGAAAAAAATCATAAATATTTAGAGGAAGTCATTGAGCCCTACAGCAAGGAGACAGATCCTTTGGCCCCAAACTGGTCCATGCCAACCAAAATGTCCACCAATGCTAACCTCATTGCCCTGCACTTCGCTCATACCCTTCTAAACCTTTTCTATCCATGTACTTGTCCAAATTATTTTTAAATGTTAATGTATCCACCTCAACCAATTCTGCTGGCAGCTAATTCCATATACATATTACTCTCTATGTAAAAAAATTTTAAAAATTGCCTCTTAATTTCCCTTTTATTCTTTCCACTCTAACCTTAAACTCACACCCTCTACTCAGGGATTCCCCAACCCCGGGAAAAAGACCGAGTGCATTCACTCTATCCGTGCCTCTAATGATCTTATGCACTTCTATAAGATTCCCCCCATCCCCAAGACTCCTAAGCTCTAAAGAAAAATGTCCTAGCTTGCCCGACCCCTCCTTATAACTCAGACCGTTGAGCGCAAGCAACATTCTTGTAAATTTTTTGTGCACTGTTTCCGGTTTAGTAACATCCTTCCTGTAGCAAGGTGACCAAAGCTGAACATTCTATATGCAGCCTCACCAATGCCCTGTCCAACTGCAACATAACTTCCCAACTTCTGTACTCAATGCCCTGATGAAGGCCATTGTGCCAAAAGCCTTCTTCATTGCCCTGTCTACCTGTGACTCCATTTTAAAAAAAAACTGTGAACCTGAACTCCAAGGTCCCTCTGTTCCACTACACACCTGAAGGCCTTTATATTTACCATGAAACTCCTATCTTGATTTGACTTTCCAAAATGCAAAACCTTGCACTTATCTATATTAAGCTCCATTTGCCATTTCTCCGCCCACTTCCCTAGTTGATCAAGATCCTGCAACAATTTCCGATAACCTTCCTCATTGTCCATAATACCCACTAATTTGGTATTGTTATGACATGAGCTAAACTCCCCTCCCACTAATTTGAAACAGCAACACAGAAAAGATTTAGCCCATGCAGTAATCTGTGAAAATTCAAGAAGCAAAGATTTATCCCAGAGGTCACTATTTAAAGTAAAAATTAACAAATTTATTCTTTAAGTCCAACAGAGAATATTAAAACCAACAGCTATTTACAACTCCTTTCTCTTAAACCTATCTTTTACCTCCCATTCTACAATGCTAGTCTGATAAATCCCCCAATTAAGATTTACCAAAAAATTCAAATTTCAAAACCAGCCAGTTAGGGCCTTCTCTTTGTATCTTCCTCTGTCTTCTTTTCTTCTTTTGGATTCTGTTTCACAGGTCATTGATAGATAAAGTTACCTTTTTAAGAGAGCTATTCTGCAGGCAGTCTGCATATGTTGGTGCTTGGCAGTTCTCCTCAAACAGTTCAATTTTTTTTTTGGTTTTACACCCCAAAGCATCGGATTATTTCATTGGTTTTTATATTGTCAAAATACCAAATTCAAATTTGATTGAAGTTTAGTATCTTGGGGCATAATTAAACTGTTTGGCTAAATTTGCATTTGTTTTTGTCTCATAGCAACCCAGGTATTGGTAGCTGCTGGATTAAATGTTACATTGTAAATTTTCCAGAACTCTGTGTGCTTGCTAAGTTCTTTAATTTCTTAAAGGTCCAGTACCTCTCTACACTTTCATAACACCTCTCCCCCAAAAGAAAAGAACCACCATAATGAAAAGATGGCTTCATTTCTTTCTATTCTTTAAACACATTAGCATAGCTAATCTAACTTTAATCTAAATTCACCATAACTTCTTCCTATATATTATGTATATGTATACACTGGATAAATGCAAATCTCATCTAAACATTATTAATTAAAATCCACGATAACGCAACTGTGATTATATTCTTATGATTGGCAACATGTACAATTTTTAAATTAAACATCTGTAACATAAGACTCCAATGAAGTAGTCTCATATTCTTGTCTTTAAAACATTCTAAGAAGGTAAGCAGATTGTGATCCATGTACGCAAACATCTCTGACACATTGGTTGTGACATAAATATTATAATGTTGTAAGGCCAATACCAAACTCAATAGTTCTTTTTCAATCGTGGAGTATTTCTTCTCGTGGCTGTTAAGTTTCTTTGAAAAGTAACCAATTGACAATTCAATCCCATCCCCACCCTCCTGAAGCAGTACACCAATATGTTCACATGACATACCAGATACCTTTTTTTCTCTATCTGGCATCTTTTCTAAATAGTTCACCTGACTCAACCTTTTCTCAATTTGATAGGGACCACTAAACCTGGCTTTGAAGAGATCTCCTATCATTGGTAACTGTACTATCATGTTATCCCCTCAGGAAAGTGTCCAAGTCTCAGAGCTTTTATCTGCCACCTGCTTCATTCTACACTGTGCCCTCTTTAGGTGCTGTTTAGCTAACTCATCTACTCAATTTAGTTTCTCCCTCACCTCCAATACATAATCTAAGTGTGAGATCTCTGACTGTGGTCCTGTCAATTTTTCTTTAATTACTTTCAAAGGGCCTCTCACTTCATGCCCGAGTATTAACTTGAAGGGAGTGAACTGAGTAGATTCATTTGGGGCATCCCTAATGGCAAACAATATGAATGGGGTACCTTTATCCCAATCATTTGGGTAATCCTGACAGTACACTCTCAACATGGTCTTCAAAGTCTGGTGCCACCTTTCTAAAGCTCCCTGGGATTCAGGAGGATATGCACTGGATTTAAAGTGCTGTTTGCTGAAGCTATACATAACCTCCTTAAACAGCCTAGCAGTAAAATTTGACCCTTGATTCAACTGAATCTCTATGAGTAGCTCATACTGTGTGAGAAAGCTACTAACACCTCTATCACCTTTATTGCCTTGATACTCTGTAACGGAATTGCCTCCGGAAATCTGGTAGACACATCCATTATGGTTAACAAGTACTGGTTCCTATTTTTAGTTCTTGGGAGGGGACCTACACAAACAATTCTAATCTGTGTGAAAGGTTCTTCAAATATGGGAGTTGGCAACAAAGCTGCTGGTTTTATTAACGCCTGTGGCTTACCTACCATTTGGCATGAATGACACGTACAGCAAAAGGTAATCAATCCTTGTGTGCATTCCAGGCCAATAAAAATGTTTTTGTACCTTAGCCTGAGTCTTTCGTACCCCTAGGTGATATCCTGCAGGTAGCTCATGTGCTATCTGTAACACCTCCTGTCTGTATGCTACTGGCAACACAATCTGGTGCACTTCGGCCCATTCCTCCTCTGCACTAACCAGCCATGGTCTCCATTTCCACCTTAGGATTCTATCTTTCAGCTAGTAAACCTCCAGAATATAATCTGCCTCCTTTTCAGAGTACGTATCCATATATATATAACTTTTATTGTCTTGTCTTGCTGTTGCAAGTCCCTCAGCCTTTTAGGACTAAACACTTCTGTCTGACCCTCTGCCTGTTCAGGTTTTTCCTGCACCATTATGTCAAACAAGGTATCAGCTAACTGAACCTCAACTCCCTCATCTTTCTCTCTACTTTTCACTTTGTGCTGTGACTTATGATAGTGGTATCTGGTTACTACACAGTGTGGGAAAATCCCAGGATTTCTATTTTAACTCCTCAGTTTCTTGGTCTTCCTTGGGCTTCTCCACAACAGGGGATGTCACTCCACCAAATCATTCCCAAGAATAAACTGAATTCCTGCAACTGATACTCTGTCAATCACTCCCGTTGTCATTTCCCCAGTCTTAAGTTGGCACTCCAACCTGATCTTACATAGGGGAATGTCTATCTATCCCACAAATTACTACACTCACAGGTAGCAGATCAGAAAGAGTGCATAGGCGCTCATCTCTTACTATCAGCGACTGGTTAGATCCTCTATCTCTCAAAATTATGACTTCTTGTCCTTCTCCCCTGGTGTTTCTGAGTAAACTTTACTCACACAGGTGAATTCTTTGTAGAGATCAATACTAACTCAATACACATCCCCTGCCTAGGCTGTGCAGTCAAATGCAGTTCCTCGGCTCTTCTTGGGGTCTCCTTTACTACCATCATTCATGTCACTGGCTTAGCTTCTTCTCCCACAGTGTCTTTCTTGAACAACCAGCACTGTGACTTTATGTGTCCCACTTTACCACAGTGGAAACCATTCACCTCCTTTCCACCCTCTTGGGCTTCTTTTTTATCCTGTGGTAAATTCTTACCAGTGCTCACTACTCTTGGTTTTGTAGTGTAGAGTCCCCTTCTCCCAACTTCTATCGCTCAGGATGAAATTCTGGCCGGAAGCTTTACTTATGCACCAACATGTATTCATCTGCTAATTCTGCTTCCCTTCTCACGTTCTGAACTTTCTGTTCCTCCACATGAATTCTTACCATCTCTGGAAGTGAATTTTTAAACTCCTCCAGCAGAATAGTCTCTATTAGAGCCACAAAGGTCTTATCTACTTTCAAAGCACGCACTCATCTATCAAAATGATTATGTTTAATTCTTTTGAATGCAAAGAAGTCTGACCTGGTACCTTCTTTATGTTTCTGAACTGCTGTCTATATGCTTCTGGTACCAATTCATAAACACTTAAAATAACCTGTTTAACCTTTTCTTAACCTCTTGATCTCACACCTGACAGTGCAGCAAACACCTCACTAGCTCTGCCAACCAGTTTAGTCTGAACTAGCATTACCCATAAATCCTCAGACCACTCCATCTGCCTAGACAATTTTTCAAATGAAATAAAGAAGGCTTCAGCATCTTTCTCATCACAATGTGGCAGAGTTTTGATATATTTGTATATATCACTATCTTCTCTTTTAAACTCCATCCATTAACTTAACTTTGCTGATTAAGTCACAGCTACTCAAGTTCAAATTCTCTCTCTTTTTGCTCAGTTGAGAACCTTCTCTCTCTGTCCCACTCTCTGTCCCTCTCTCTCTTCCTTCTCCCTCTCTTTGCTCAGCTAAGAACCTTCTCTCTCTCTCTCTCTCTCTCTCTCTCTCTGTTTCTCTTCTAACTCCATTTTCCTCGATTGTAATTTCAGTTTTTCTACCTTTATTGGACTTGTCTGTTTCTCTGACACATCTAATTATTTGAGACTTTTGCCCTTGGTTAAACTTATTTGCTAATTCTGAAAGTATGAACCTTTTTCTTTCCTTCTAAACTTTCTTGGCAAATTTGAGAATCATTTTCAAATCCCAGAACCTCTTTAGCAATTTTAAGAGCCATTTCTCTCACTTTTAATGTAATCAACCACAAGTCACCTAAATTAAACAAATTGTCTCACCTATGTGTTATTTAAAGATCTAACCTACAAGTATTTACATCTACTGAGATTTTTTGTAGCCCAGCCCCAAATCTATTCAAATCTGTCTAAAACTGTTCAAATCCTGGACAAAAGCCCCCAAATCTGTGATGACACGGGGTAAGCACCCTTCCTAATTTGAAGCAGCAACACAGAAAAGATTTATTCCGTGCTGTAATCTGTGAACATTCGAGAGGCAAGGACTTATCCAAAGGTCACTATTTAAAGCAAAAATTAACAACTTTATTCTTTAAGTCCAACAAAGAATGTTAAAACCAACAGCTATTTACAACTCCTTTATCTTAAACCTATCTTTTATCTCCCACTCGACAATACTAGTCTGATAAATTTTGAAGGTATTAGGCAAGAACTTTCAAAAGCTGACTGAGAGCAGATGTTCGCAGGTAAAGAAATGGCTGGCAAATGGGAAGCCTTCAGAAATGAGATAATGAGAGTCGAGAGAAAGTATATTCCTGTTAAGGTGAAAGGAAAGACTGGTAGGTATAGACAATGCTGGATGACTAAAGAAACTGAAAGTTTGGTTAAGTAAAAGAAGGAAGCATATGTCAGGTATAGTCAGGATAGATCGAATGAATCCTTCGAGTATAAAGGCAGTAGGAGTATACTTAAGAGAGAATTCAGGAGAGCAAAAAAGGGACAGGAGATAACTTTGGTGAATAGAGTTAAAGAGAATACAAAAGGTTTCTACAAATGCATTAAGGACAAAAGGGAAACCAGGGAGAGAATAGGACCCCTCAAAGAACAGCAAGGCGGCCTTTGTGTGGAGCCACAGGAGATGGGGGAGATAATAAACGAGTATGTTGCATCAGTATTTACTGTGGAAAAGGACATGGAAGATAGAGAATGTAGGAAAATAGATGGTGACATCTTGAAAAATGCCCATATTACAGAGGAGGAAGTGCTGGATGTCTTGAAACACATAAAAGTGGATAAATCCCCAGGACCTAATCAGGTATACCCTCGAACTTTGTGGGAAGCTAGGGAAGTGACTGCTGGGCCCCTTGCTGAGATATTTGTATCAAGGATAGTCACAGGTGAGTCAGAAGACTGGAGGTTGGCTAACAATGGTACCACTGTTTAATAAAGGTAAGGGCAAATCAGGGAACTATAGACCAATGAGCCTGGCATTGGTGGTGGGCAAGTAGTTGGAGAGAATCCTGAGGGACAGAATGCATATGTATTTGGAAAGGCAAAGACTGATTCGAGATAGTCAACATGGCTTTGTTCGTGGGAAATCATGTCTCATAAACTTGATTGAGTTTTTTGAAGAAGTAACAAAGAGGATTGATGATGGCAGAACAATAGATGTGATCTATATGGACTTCAGTAAGGCATTCAACAAGGTTCCCCATGGGAGACTGATTAGCAAGGTTAGATCTCATGGAATACAGGGAGAACTAGCCATTTGGATGCAGAACTGGCTCAAAGGTAGAAGACAGAGGGTGGTGGTGGAGGGTTGTTTTTCAGACTGGAGGCCTGTGACCGGTGGAGTGCCACAGGGATTGGTGCTGGGTCCTCTACTTTTTGTCATTTACATAAATGATTTGGATGTGAGCTTATGAGGTATAGTTCGTAAGTTTGGTGAGGACACCAAAATTGGAGGTGTAGTGGACAGTGAAAAAGGTTACTTCAGATTACAAAGGATCTTGAACAGATGGGCCAATGGGCTGAGAGGTGGCAAATGGAGTTTAATTTAGATAAATTTGAAGTGCTGCATTTTGGGAAATCAAATCTTAGCAGGACTTATATGCTTAATGGTAAGGTCCTAGGGAGTGTTGCTTAACAAAGAGACGTGGAGTGCAGGTTCATAGCTCCTTGAAAGTGGAGTCGCAGGTAGGTGGGATAGTGAAGAAGGCTTTTGGAACGTTTTCCCTTATTGGTCAGAGTATTGAGTACAGGAGTTGGGAGGTCATGTTGCGGCTGTACAGGACATTGGTTAGGCCACTGTTGGAATATTGCATGCAATTCTTGTCTCCTTCCTAAGGGAAAGATGTTATGAAACATGAAACGGTTCAGAAAAGATTTACAAGGATGTTGACAGGGTTGGAGGATTTGAGTTATAGGGAGAGGTTGAATAGGCTAGGGCTGTTTTCCCTGGAGCATTGGAGGCTGAGTGGTGACCTTATAGAGATTAATAAAATCATGAGGGGCATGGAGAAGATAAATAGACAAAGTCTCTTCTTTGGGGTGGGGGAGTTCAGAACTAGAGGGCATAGAATGAGCTGCCAGAGAAAGTGGTGGAGGCTGGTACAATTGTGACATTTAAAAGGCATTTGGATGGGTATATGAATAGGAATGGTTTGGAGGAATATGGACCGGGTGTTAGTAAGTGGGATATCTGGTCAGCATGGACGGGTTGGACTAAAGCGTCTGTTTCCTTGCTGTAAATCTCTATGATTATGACTATGACTAAATCCCCCAATTAAGATTTACCAGAAAATTCAAATTTCAAAACCAGCCAGTTCTCGAATCTTCTCTTTGTATCTTCCTCAGGCTTCTTTTCTTCTTATTAGAGTTTCTGTTTCATAGGTCATTGATAGGTAAAGGTACTTTTAAGAGAACTATTCTGCAGACATTCTGCATATGGTGGTGGCTTGGCAGTTCTCCTCCAACTGTTCAATTTTTTGGGGGGTTTTATACCCCAAAGCATCGGATCGTTTCATTGGTTTTAATTTTGTGAAAATACTAAATTCGAACTTGATTAGAGTTTAGCATAGTGGGGCATAATTTAAACTGGCCAAACTTGAATTTGTTTTTGTCTCATTGCAACCCAGGTACTGCTAGCTGCTGGACCACATGTTACATTATAACCTCTTCAGCACTGTGTGCTTGCTAAGTCCTTCAACTCTCTTAAAGGTATAATACCTCTCTACACCTTCATAACAGTATCATCAGCAAGCTTACTAATCATGCCTTGTACATTCATATCCACATCATTGATGTAATTAAGAAGTAGCAATGGGCCTAGCACCGACTTCTGAGACACTCCACTAGTCACAGATCTCCAGTCCGACAAGCATCTTTCCATATTACCTTGTTCTTCCTACCATCAAGCCAATTGTGTATCCAATTTGCCAGATCCTAGATTCCATGTGATCTGACCTTCCAGAGCAGCCTTCCATGAGGAACCTTATCAAAGGCCTTACTGAAATCCATACAGACCACATATACCCCCCTGCCTTAATCAATGTTCCTGGTCAATTCATCAAAAAACTTTAACAAATTTGTGAAGCATGATTTCCCTTGCACAAAGCCATGCTGACTACTCCTAATCAAACCCTGTCTTTCCAAATGCATGTATGTCTTTCAGAATCTTCTCATGTAACTTACCTACCACAGATGTTAGGCTTACTGGTCCATAGTTTGTGCATTTTTCTTTGCAGCCCTCCTTGAATAAAGGCACAACATTCGCTATCCTCCAGTCTTCCTGGACCTCAAGCTTGGCTAACGATGATGCAAAAATATCAGCCAGGGTCCCCACAATTTCTTCTCTAGCCTCTTGCAGTATTCTTGGATATATTTGATCAGGACCAGGAGATTTCTCCACCTTCATAAATTCTAATACATCCAACACCTCCTCTATGATATGGACTGTCCCCAAGATATGATCACTAACTTTCCCGAGCTCCCAAGTCTTCATGTCTTTCTCCACGGTAAACGCAGTGGAGAAATATTCATTGAGGACCTCGCCCATCTTCTGCGGTTCTACACATACTTGTCCACTTTGGTCCTTGAGAGGCCTTGTTCTCCCTCTAGTTATACATTTTCCATTTCATGTACTTGAAGAACCTCCTTGGATTCATCATAGTCTTCTCAGCCAAGGCTATCTCATGCCCCCTTTTTCACCTTCCTGATTTCCTTCTTCAGTAAACTCCTGTATCCCCTATATACGTACAGGAATTCCCTTGATCCCAGCTGCATGTACCTGAGCTATGCTTCCTCCTTTTTTTCTGGTCAAAACTTCAGTATCTCTTGTCCAAATGAAGGTATTAGGGATAGCTGCAAGGTAAATTGAGATCATTAGAGAGGTCCAGTGTGGAATGAGCACAATGGGCTGGATTTGTCTTTATGTTGGAATTTCTAATTACTGTCGTGAAGAAAAGTGTATCTCAGGCGAAGCAATTGTGGAGCACAGAAATTCTTCCTGAATTTCAGTCCAGTTAAGATTTGTAATTAGCCAAAGTTATGCGTGTGATTCTCTTGCCTATCCTTATATCCACGGTTGGGTTTGGGATGAGATACGAGAGTTTTTGTAGGATACCTTTGGGTTACTGGCCATCATTCCCTTCAATCGACCTACTGAAAACAGGTTCAGATATTAAACTTGGCCTTCTGATGTCTTAATTGAGCAAACATAATGAATTTCACAAATCATTATGATTTGTTTTTTGTTAGTGGAAACAATTTTTATTTTAATTTCAGAGAGCTCTTTTTGGGACCTATAACTCCACTGTATCTCTCCAATTTCCTGGAATGTCCTCAAAGTAGGCTTCTCTACATTATGGTCTATCACCTTGACAATTCAGAATGACTCTGTACATGGGATTTGGGATGAGGTTGATATCCTCAGCAGAAGGTGACTGAAATTCTGTCTAACTGGCCTTCCCAACCCCACCAGAGGTGGGGGTCTCCAGGATTTACTGCCAGGTGATTCCAGGAATTCAGAACAATTCATGGGCCCATTTAGGTAGTGGTTACAGAAATATCGTCAAAACATATTAAGTCTTGTGAAAATGCAACACTATATTGGTGGGTGGCACGGTGGCACAGTGGTTAGCACTGCTGCCTTGCAGCACCAGAGACCCAGGTTCAATTCCCACCTCAGGCGTCTGACTGTGTGGAGTTTGCACGTTCTCCCCGTGTCTGCGTAGGTTTCCTCCCACAGTCCAAAGATGTGCAGGTCAGGTGAATTGGCCATGCTAAATTGCCCGTAGTGTTAGCTGTAGGGGTATGGGTGGGTTGTGCTTCAGCGGGTTGGTGTGGACTTGTTGGGCCGAAGGGCCTGTTTCCACACTGTAAGTAATCTAATCTATAATAGGAAAGTTTTAAAAATGGTAAATATAATGGTTAAGCAGCTTAGAACATTGAACATCACAGCACAGTACAGGCCCTTCGGCCCTCAATGTTGCGTCAATCTATAGAACCAAACTGAAGCCCATTTATCCTACACTTTTACATTTTCATCTATATGTTTATCCAATGACAATTTAAATGCCCTTAAAGTTGGCGAATCTACTACTTTTGCAGGCAATGTTTTCCATGCCTCTACTACTACCCCCTGACATCTTTCCTATATCCATCAGCACTCAGCTTAAAACTATGTCCCCTATGTCCCATCACCATCCAAGGAAAAAGGCTCTCACTCTCCGCCCTATCTAACCCTCTGATTATCTTGTATATCTCAATTAAGTCACCTCTCAACCTTCTTCTCTCTAACGAAAACAGCCCCAAGTCCCTCAGCATTTCCTCATGCGACCTTCCCTCCTTACCAGGTAACATCCTAGTAATTCTCCTCTGAACCCTTTCCAAAGCATCCACATCCTTCCTGTAATGCAGTGACCAGAACTGTACACAATTAAACAACATCTTCCTGCTGACCACTCCATTGACAGGCTTAAGGTTACTGCAGGCTTTTGTTGGTACAGATTCAGTTGGTGTAGAACAAGATGTTACATTTTTTACAGGGACAATAAGAGGAATAGCCTGTTTACCCACAAGTATTGGGCACCTCATTATATAGTATGATAAACCTGAGAGCATAAAACATGGATTGACCAGGAAGATTTGAGAATGCAAACTGCGAAGAGATTTGAGATAAGGAAACTATACCCCATGGAAAAGAGAAGAGGATTGGGACTTTTAATGGAGTTTTCCAAAATTATGAAATTTTGACAGAGTGAATCTGGAAAAATTATTTGTCTGTTTAGGAAGCCACATGGTATAATATATTGATTAAATAAAAAATGAGTAATGAGTGAGATTAGGAGAAAAGTCATTACAGAGGTGTAGAACATGGCACAATGACTGCTAGAGATCGAGATCATTGAGCTTTTCAAACAAAAAGTGGATAAACATTCAAAGAGATACAGCCTTATGGGATGAGAACAAGTCAATCAGAATAATGTGGCTCAGTAGGCACACTGCATTCCGCATCAGAAGGTTATGGGTTCAAACCTCACTTGAGGATGATAATTCAATGCAGTACTAAGAAGTACTGCAATGTTAAATGCACTTTTGAAATATCTCTTGTCTGCTTCCTAAAGTAAACAGCAGAGATCAGTGGCGTTCCTCAGCAGGAATGATTTGCTGTTCCTTTTTGCTGATCAATATTTATCCTTGACTGACAGACTTGGCTCCCTCTCAGGTATAGAATATTCTAGAGAAAGCCATAATTCCAGGGGCAGATTGAGAATGTGCTACAGTTTTAGTAGGAGGGTTAGAGGAAGTGTGTGGATCATTTGTGAATGGTTGGTGAGCTCTTGGGAATATCTGACAGAGAACGTGGTTTTAAACCTGCTCTCCTAGGATAGTTTACGTTTTTGATCTCAGGGAGGGAGTGATCTTACGTGTCCAGTTCCCAATCCAGGCATTGATCCTTGTTCCAGGAAGTTTGCTTGTGGTGTGGAGTTAATAGTATGCCCTTGAATTTTGTGGAGATGTCTGATGGCTCGGACAGAAGGTAATGTGAGTTGAGCGAAAAGATGTCTGCTCCTCTTCTTCTATAAACTGTGTTGAAAGGCACTTAATTATTTTACGTCTTTACCTCCCTTGGATTTCCCAAGGCTGGTAGAACCTAACCATCTAGGGTAAAATCTGTAAGATAAGATAACCATGAGGTATCATGCTTCACTACATTACTTCTGAACTTCGTCACCCCAATCCCTCCTCTATTATTAAATAGAAGTGGGTGGCTTGAAGACAGACTGGGATTAGGTTTGAGCTTTTATACCCTTCCACATCCCACTACTGCCAAACTGATCCTTCTTTGTGGTTGTGTTTACTGCTTTTGAGTAAACACGTAGCTATCTTGTAACTGATTCATTAACATCAACATTATTTAATGTCTTTTGCTTTTACAGGTATGTTATATACAGCAGGAACTAATGTCTCTCCAGCTGTAATTTTTCTTACTTTGATGTGTCTTGTTTTTTTATCGTGGCACTACTAGAACCCATTAAATTGCCACTTATGGTGTATGGCCCACTCTACATGACAGGTATTCCTGCTGGATGCTTATCCTGATTATATGTACACTTGTAAATTTGAATGTCACATTTTGGGGCACAAGAGAGACTGTAATGAAGATTCAAAGTAAAGATGGAGAAGATAATAGCTCATCAATTCAAGCAAAAATCCACAAGCAGTGGAAATGCAACTCCTGCTTAATTCAATGTGCAGTTCATAACTGGACTGTAGGAAGTCATACTGTAGGAAACTCCAGAAAGATATTTTCTATTGAGATATTTTTCATTTGACTATCTGCAGAAAAGTGGTGATTCCTAGTTAGTGATCAAGCAGTTGAAGCATCCTCAGTCCCTTCTCACTGAATCCTTAGAATGCCAACACAAACGTTTTAGGCAGAGAATTACCGAGCATGTCCCAGACTCATGGTAGTCAGAGCCTCAAGACTGAACACTTTCTCCTTGCCTTCACCATCAACTTCCACAGCTCCATATCCAAGTAATTGAGCAAGCAACAAAGTGGAATAAATATTGGAGTCTTAGTTCCCAACACAGCAGATGGGTGCCACCATTACAAAATGACTACCATGGTCCATCGGCACAGGTGTATTTTCATCAGTCCTCACATTATTCAAGAGAAACGCAGTCCTTTATGTACGATTCACATGGCTCCCCCTCTAAATTGGGAGTAAACTTCAAGTGCTGAGTGTGCACAGGAGTAAATGCACAACTGTTTGTTTGATCTCTAAACAGTTAAAGAGTGGAGATTGGACTCGAAGCAGCCAAACGGTTGCCTACCTAGCCAGAAAAGTAAAAGAATAAAGTTTGGACTGCGTTGGACTAATGTTGAATGCTTCTTGTGTCCACAGCTCTAAATATTATTGGCTACCATCAACCTTAATTAATGTTTTATGTGCTGATAAATTACTGAGAGATGGCTTCTTAGTAGTAAATCTGCAACACACCATGAGGACTGAGTTTCCAGGTGGCATTCCAATATTGTGCCCTGTTCACAAGGTGCTGGCCAAAACAACAGGCATTCTCTATCTTCTTGCCATGCCCTTCTCATTCACAACTTTGTCTTCTTTCCCATCTTTATACTAGTTTTAATTAGCATTACTTGCATTTTACTGATTATAACTCTGGCTCTAAGGCCACAAACCTCAGTGGTGTGGCATCCTTTTTTTTGAAGTAAATGTCATTTCTTTGCTTCACATAGCTGAACATGAATTCATCAGATGAGGCCCAACCCACTCCCCAACCACCAACTTTACCTAAAGGGAGCATCATTTGTTTTCAGGTTAATTGCTGATCCAGTCAAAGTATTTGGTGTTTTTCTTTGCTTTTTCATGTTGTTGAAGACAGCAGGGAATGTTTGGGTATGTGATGAGGGACTTGGTTCTGACTTCAGATCCCTTTGCTCTCAGTCGTGTGTTAAGTAGTTTGCATCTATCCAGGTTTTTGCATGACGTGGAGAATGAGCAGAAGTAACAGAGTCAAAGCAAAGCTGTTCGAAGTGAGAGGAGGTGGGTGAGAAGGGCACTCAACCGGAGGCCATATCTGTCCAGATAGCACTTCTGTTCGATAAACCATAGTACAGAGCATTTCCGCAGGTGTCTCTCCTTCACTGATGATCAATTCATTGAAATCTGACAGTCACAGTCTAAACTATATCATTACAGCAGGGTAAGAATGTGAATGCTAGTGGCTATCAAAGTGGTTGTAGCCATGAAATTCGAAGCATGTGACTCCTTCCATCTTTCAGTAGGCAAGTGATATCTCGCAGTTCATGCACTGATGCATGAAAGGGGTTAATGATGTTCCATATCTCTGTGTTTCTGTCACTCTTTTTATAAAGCCAATTGTAAGGTTTTCTGCAGGGCATTTTTATTCACTCCCACCCCAATCCCCTTTCTAAGCACCTACTGATTGGCAGAAGTGTTTTGTCATTTGAAATTCTACTCCTGTGCATCAGAGTTTGTTGGGGCTTAGACAATCAGACTGAATTTCCTCACATTTTGACAAACAGCTTCCTGACACTTTTCCCCCTGCCCACGCAATGTGAGAATGATTAGAGAGACATGTAATGTGTGGCCAATCCTATTTAAGCTGCTTTACAACATTGAACAAAATTATAATTTGCCCCTGTATGAGTTTTATCTCGAATCAAGCAAATAGAATAACTCAAACAACAAGATGCATGCAAGTTATTTGCTTTGTTGCAAATATTTTCAATTGACATATTCTCCTGCTTTTCCAGTCCTCTTCACTGTGTACAATCAAATATTCAGTGGAAGAGGACCCACCACTGCAACACTGTGAGTGAAGAATAACTTCAATATTCTTTGAATTTTTAAACTGATCTGGTAGGGGGAATGATCTCATTTTTCAAGGGCAAACATCCATGGTACTTCATTTTGTGTTGTCCTTTTATGACAGAAGTTGGACTTGTACACTACAGTGATTATTTCTGAATCTCAGGCCACTTTGATCAGTCCATAGGCATTGACTTTGAAAATGTTTCTTACCTGTTGAATGGTACCTGACATCTTTAACGAGGTTTATTATGCTTCTGAAAATAAGTGCTGAAGTTCGAGCTTCTCCTGTTTCAGATGATTAATCAGCAGCTTGACTGGCTGGTTAAAGGACATGTCCAGGCTAGATATTGATGTGAAATATCCATTTGGCTAAGCCAGGAAATGAGTAATTAATCTCAAAACCAGAGTTTTCCAAAGTTAAGTCACAAACAAAAATTTTGTGCTACAAGACCTGAGACTGTGGTGCCTGTCACGGAGCTCGATGAAATTAGAAATGATGTTCCCAAACTGAGCATGCCTTGCTCCCATACTTCTTCCATTGGGGTCACAACAAATTCCAGCCTTCAAAATCAAGTCATGGAGGTCTGCAGCACACCCCCAAAGACCCTTTGGCCCATCAAGTCTACGCCAGTCAAAAACCATCATGTTAACTATTCTAATCCAATTTGCTAGCACTTGGTCCACAGCCTTCTATGGCTTGGCATCACATCCAACTACTTCTTAAATGTTATGAGGGTGTCTACTACTACCAACCTTTCAGACAGTGCACTCCAGATTCTTACTACCCTCTGGATGAAAATATTTTTTCTCACATCCCTTCTAAACCTCTGCCCTTTACCTAAAATATGTAACCCTAGTCACTGGTATCTCCATCAAGGGGAAAGATTTCTTCCTGTCTACACTATCTATGTCCCTCATAATTTTATACATCTCTATTATGACCCCCTCAGCCTCCTCTGCTCCAAGGAAAACAGCTCAACCACAAATGGGGCCACCATCGGAAAAGGTTTGGAAGGGCATTGATCATGACCAAACCAACCTCACTGGGGGGTGGTGTGTTATTTCTCTGCATTATGAATCAAATAGACAAATAAAACCACAATGATTGCACATTCTTAAATTTTTAAAGTATCATTTATGGGATGGGGGCATTGTTGCTAGAGAATAATTTATTTCCCCTGCCTCAATGCCTAGAAGATGTTTGAGAGTCAGCCACATTGCTGTGGGTCTGCAGTCATGCTGTCATCATTCGGGCAACTTTTAATTCCACAATTTTAAGTGAATTCAAGTTTTACTATCTACTATGGAGCGATTTAAACCTATATCTTAGAGCATTAGCTTGGGTTTCTGGATTACTAACCCAGTGACATTATCACAATGCTACTGGATTGAAATTGCATATTTGGGCTATTAACATTTTTTAAAAAGTTGTTCAAATAAAATATGCAGACACACAATATAATGGCAACTCAGTAAGTTACAATCCCACTACCTTTAATAAATAATGTAAAAGAGTGTACTATTCCAGTAAGCAACGCTAGTCCATTTGAAACAAATTGAAATGTAAGTAAACTGAAGTAACCTGAAATGTGCAGAAATCGTTGTTTGACTATTATATTTTCTAGGCAAAAGTGAGGACTGCAGATGCTGGAGATTAGAGTCGAGAGTGTGGTGCTGGAAAAGAACAATAGGTCAGGCAGCATCCGAGGAGCAGGCTTTCTGATGAAGGGCTTTTGCCTGAAACGTCAATTCTCCTGCTCCTTGATGCTGCTGTGCTTTTCCAGCACTACACTCTCTACTATTGTATTTTCCAGGTTGGATCTCTAACTTACAGACAAACACAGTGTCAAGAACATACTCCAGTGATGATGCAATGGAAGAGGTATAGCAGTGTTTCTGTTTGCATTCAAATGTGTTTTTTCAAACATGTAACAGACGATATCCAGAACCTATTAGCTTTTCAGCTTATCAAAAACTTTGGATTCTTTTATATTTACCAAATTTTCTGCGGTAAACATGGAGAAGAAGAATTTTATAAACCTATTCTACTTGTTCATTTCTCTCATTGGCAGACATTTTTAGAAAATTGCACACACACTCTAAAACCAAGTTATAATGCAAAAAAATGGTAATTGCTTATCCAGCAATTAGGTGCCACTAAAGAACAATATTTATTATCGTCAAATGAATAAATCTGGGGGCTGAAACCAGTCAGCTTTAAGTCATATTTTTGTAGATTCACTAAATTTATGCAAAATGACTAACATAATTTGAAAAAAAAGTTGCCATAAAATACACAAGGTAGCTATAGTCCAATTACATGAATATTTGTTGTAGAAAAAGCCATTGAATCATATTGAAATCTACTGAATGATCATGTTGGAATATTTATAGAACTTTCTGGATTTTCAAACCATTAGTGGCCCTGCCTAGTCTCACTTCCTGGGATCCTTTAATTAACGTTTCTACCTTTTTCTTCTTCTTTAAGTCTCTTCTTAAATCTATCTTCATTTTTGACCAAACTTTTGATCACCTTGCCTATTTATGATGTAGATGAAATAATAAAACCAGTTATAAGTTAGTTCAAAAAGGAAGATAATATAAAGTAAACTTGATAGAATTATTTGAGGAGATAACAGAATTGGTAATTTGAAGAAATGTGGAAATGATGTATATGGACTATTAAAAAGCCTTTGAGGAATTGTTTGGGAGATTCTTGGAGAAAGTCGATGGAAAAAGGGGTTTGGCAGGAAATCAGATTAAAAACTGATTAGAGTTGAGAGTGTGGTACTGGAAAAACACAGCAGGTCAGGCAGCATCCGATGAAGGGCTTATGCCCGAAACATCAATTCTCTTGCTCCTTGGATACTGCCTGATCTGCTGTGCTTTTCCAGCACCACACTCTCGACTCTGATCTCCAGCATCTGCAGGCCTCACTTTCTCCTAAAAACTGATTAGAAAGACACAAAACATCCTTGAACATTTTCTTACAATATATCATTGCTGTTTTGTGATAAACTTAAAGAACATGGTTACAGTAGCGATGGACAGATATGTTTGCAAAAGCATTGGGCATAAGTTAAAGATAGAGAGGTATTCATATCTTAGGAATGGAGAAACATTCATGCAGAACAAGAAATACCAGTTTTACTTCCACAATAAGATGATAGTCTATGTCATAAAGAGGTATCCAACACAAACCTAGTGACAGATTGATGACATTGCTTTCAAGATTTGCAATAAATATATAGAAGGCTGACAACTTGCAAAAGGAATTATTGTTGTATAAAAGCTTAATCATGTTCTGTGTGAGCGTCTTGAAAGTGTTATGCAAACAAGTATCAAGGAAGGTACTGCTTACCTCTCTTGTAGTATAGAATGAAACATTATTTTGGAATGAAATGATTGAAGCATACCTGAAACCTCTCAAAGAAGATAAAGTCCAAATAGAGCAGACCAAACAAGGCCTCTTGGCTTTGAGGAGCAAGATAGGTCCAGTAAAACATTTACTGTCTGTTCAATTGGATCAGAATGAGTAATATTTGGCATTTCAACGTGTAGTTTCTAAAGTAAGCTCTCAGTACCAATTCATTGTCACTTGAGGATCTCCTACTGCCAATGCTGAGTGTCACCTCCTGTCCCGGCATGTTGTCTCCAACAGAGGACTAGCCAAAGTGAAGAACCCCCTTCCTCAATCCACCATGAGGTCCGACCTCCATCATTGTTTGTCATGTGGAAATGCCGCATATTCAGCCATGAACACCACTGGTGATGGTACCAAACTAACTGACATCTCTAGGAAGCAGGGCATCCAGTTACATGCAAATGTAAGCCTTCATCTCAAGCAGTTAACAACCTGACAACAATAGAGTTTGGTTGTGAATTATTGGCCCTGTGCAGATAGTCTTGCCCTGATTTTTTCAGTGAGGGGGTTGAGACTATTACTTCTGTGAAAAATGCATACTTGATAATACTATATATAGATTGATTTTATATATATATATATATATATATATAAAACACTACTTTTTTTAAACCATCTTTTTCACCAGGCTGGTTTCACATTCATCATGATTAACTTGATATACTTATTGCGAACCTTTGTCGTACAACTGATTGCCTCTCCTATTAGAATCTCTATTCCAAGGTTCTTTATAGCAGAGAGATCGCATCTGATCAATATGTTCAGATAGATCCTTGAAAGTAGCACCATACATACACACAAATTCAGAGCAGAAATAGGCCTTGAAGCCCATTCAATATGATCACGGCTGATCTGATTGTGACCTCAACTCCATTTTGCTGCACAACCTTTAAGTCTCTTGTTAGTCAAGAATCTATCTACCTCTGCTTTAACCATACAGGTAGTTCTCCTATAATGTTGTAGCTGTGTTCCAGCAAAGCCTTACTTAATAGAAAATAGTGTAATAGAAATAATGGGACCTATGAGAAAAGTGGGGTTGGGACAGACCAGCAAAAAATACCAATTACAATTGTTCAAAAATCACCCAAAGGTCTAATACAAGGTATAGCACAGCCTGAATGAAGGCTGAAATCATATTTATGAACAAAGCAAAAGTAAGATTGGGTGGCACGGTGGCTCAGTGGTCAGCACTGCTGCCTCACAGTGCCAGGGACCTGGGTTCAATTCCAGCCTTTAGTGACTTCTTGTGTGGAGTTTAGATATTCTCCCTGTGTCTGCATGGACTTCCTCTGGGTGTTCTGGCTTATAGAACAGTACAGGCACTTCAGCCCTTGATGTTATGCTGACCTGTTGAACCAACCTGAAGCCCATCTAACCTATACTATTCCATTTTTGTCCATATGCCTATCCAATGACCATTTAAATTCTCTTAAAGTTGGTCAGTCTACTACTGTTGCAGGCAGTGTGTTCCATACCCCTACCAATTTCTGAGTAAAGAAACTACGTCTGACATCTGTCCTATATCTATCACCCCTCAATTTAAAGCTATGTCCCCTCCTGCTAGCCATTGCCACCTGAGGAAAAAGGCTCTCACTGTCCACCCTATCTAACCCTCTGATTATCTTATATGTCTCAATAAAGTCACCTCTCAACCTCTCTGATGAAAACAGCCTCAAGGCCCTCAGCCTTCCCTTGTAAGACCTTCCCTCCATACCAGGCAACATCCTAGTAAATCTCCTCTGAACCCTTTCCAGAGCTTCCACATCCTTCCTATAATGCGGTGACCAGATCTGTCCACAATACTCCAAATGTGGCCGCACCAGAGTTTTGTAAAGCTGCAGCATGATCTCATGGTTCCGAAACTCAATTCCTCTACCAATAAAAGCTAACACAACATATGTCTTCTTAACAACCCTATCAACCAGGGTGGCAACTTTCAAGGATCTATGTACATGGACATCGAGATCTCTCTGCTCATCTCCACTGCCAATAATCTTACCATTAGCCCAGTACCTGCATTCCTGTTACTCCTTCCAAAGTGAATTACCTCACACTTTTCTGCATTAATCTCCATTTGCCACTTCTCAGCCCAGCTCTGCAGTTTGTCTATGTCTCTTTGTAATCTACAACATCCTTCGTCACTATCCACAATACTACTGACCTTAGTGTCATCCGCAAATTTACTAACCTATTCTTCTACACCCTCATCCAGGTCATTTATAAAAACGACAAACAACAGTGGACCCAAAACAGATCCTTGCGGTACCCCACCAGGAACTGAACTGCAGGATGAATATTTCCCATCAACCACGATCCTCGTTCTTCTTTATGCTAGCCAATTTCTGATCCAAACCATTAAATCACCCTCAATCCCTCTGCATTTTGTGCAATAGCCTACCATGGGAACCTTATCAAATGCCTTACTGAAATCCATACACACCACATCAACCACTTTACCCTCATCCCTTTTTGGTCACCTTCTCAAAGAACTCAATAAGGTTTGTGAGGCACAATCCATTCTTCACAAAACCGTGTTAACTATCCTTAATCAACTTATTCTTCTCTAGACGATTATAAATCCTATCTCTTATAACCATTTCCAACACTTTACCCACAACTGATGTAAGATTCACAGGTCTATAATTTCTAGGGTTATCGTTACTCCCCTTCTTGAAAAAGGGAACAAATTTGATATCCCCCAGTCTTCTGTCACTATTCCTGTAGACAATGATGACATAAAGATCAAAGCGAAAGGTTCGACAATCTCCTCACTGGCTTCCCAGAGAATCCGAGGATAAATCCCATCCGCCCCAGGGCACTTATCTATTTTTACACTTTCTAGAATTGCTAACACCTCCTCCTTATGTACCTTAATCTCATCTAGTCCAGTAACCTGTATCTCAGTATTCTCCACAACCACATTGTCTTTTTTAAGACAATGGTCCGTGGTTTCCTCCCACAGTCCAAAGATGTGCAGGTTAGGCGAATTGGTGATACTAAATTGCCCATAGTGTCCAGGGATGTGTAGGTTAGGTGCATTAGTCAGGGGAAATGTAGGGTAATATGGTAGGGGAATGGGTCTGAGTGAGATATTTTCAGAGGGTCGGTATGGGTTTGTTGGGCCAAATGGCCTGTTTCCACACTATAGGGACTCTATGATTTTACGAGAAATTTAACACAGTACATCTTTAAAAATGTAAGAAAGCTTCTGTCTGTGCAGTACTTCTCACAGAATGCTGCTGTGTTGTCAGCTGACATCGGTGCATGCGTGGCCCAGCGCGAATATCGGAGCTCACATCGCACATGCACAGAACAGTACATAGACTTCGGCACATGCGCGTAATGGCATGAAGACTGGCACTGACATCATGCTTGCATGAACAGAGGCGCATGCCCAGAACAGCAAGAACACTAGCGCATGCGCAGAATGAAGCGCACAAACTGTTCCTCACTGGAATCGCGCTATTGACAATAGAGGTAAGCGTTCTCCAAAATACCGTTCCCTAATTCTTCAGCAATGTTATAGCCAAATCATGCTGCTGAAACACACGTTATCTCAGACTACCTGTATTCAATATCACCATGCCCCAAGGAAGAGAATTCCAAACACTCAAGACTTATCTTTCTCTCTTACCATAAAATACAAAAGCAGAAGAAGGCTATTTAGCCCATCAAGCCTACTCCTCGTTCAACATGAGCATGTTTAATCCTCTATCTCTATGCCATATTTACACTCTCTCCCCATACTCCTTGATGCCTTTAGTCTCTGGAAGTTAATCTTATTTTTAAAAGTATATTTCGTGACTTCATTTACACAGCGTACTATGGTAGAGAGTTCCACAGGGTCACTATGATCTAAGGGAAGAAATGACCTATCCTGTATCTTGAGACCATTACCACTGATTTAGGGTCCCCAGCCAAGTAAAACATCACCTCTGCATCCAGTCTGTCCTGTCAGAACTTAAATGCTACATTGAGATCCTCTCTAATGCACACAGTCCTTGTCGACCCAACTTCTCCTCAAATGTCAATCCTGACGCCCCAGGGATTGGTCTGGTTAACATTTGCTGAATCCTGTCTATGGCAAATATAGGAGACAAGGAGATCAAAATCACACACAATACTCCAAGTATTGATCTCACCAAGGCCATGTACCAGCTGCAATATGACTTCTTTCCACCCTCCTACAAAGTAGGTCAACACATCATTTGTCTTCCTAATTGAATGCTGCATGCTTACTTTCAGTATCTGGTGTATAAAGACACACAGGTCCTTTTGTTCATCAAAGTGGAAGACCCTTTTGTTTCAAACAGTGTCTCCTAATTTTAGTCTGTCTCACAAAGGAAAACATCCTTTCAACTTCACCTTGTTACGTCATCTCTGGATCTTAACTGTTTCAAATAGATCACATCTTTTTCCTGCACACCAATACAGTATAGGCCCAAAGTATCCAAAATCCCTCAATCCAGGTATCCTCTTTTCTGAACTGGTTCTAATGCATCTGCCCTTCCTTTAATAAGGAGCTCAAAACTGTTAAAAGTACAGGGATGTGGCCATATTGACACCCTATACAAATACAGCAAAATATCCCTACTTTTACAGTATATACCTCTTTCAGTAACAACAACATCAATTTGACTGAATCACACATTAGACCCACATGCTAATTATATGTGATTCATATACCAGAACACCCAGATCCCTTTGTATCTGAGTTTTGTGAACTCTTACCATGTAAATAACATTTTTTTGTTGTTTCTGCCAAAGTTACGAGTTCAAATTGTTTTATATTTTACTCCATTTGTCAACGTTTTGTTTACTCATTTAACCTAGCTATCTCCCTTTGAAAATTCAATATATCACCTTCACAATTTATTTTCTGACCTATCATGGTGTTATTAGCAAGTTTAGCAAACTCACATTTGGTTCATTCATTCAAGACATTAACATTGAGATAAAATTAAAATAGGGGTACAAGGATAATGGAATCCTTTCACTTGGACATGAGAGGGCAGATGGTTCTTGTGTGTAACTTCACATCTAAGTAACAGTATTTCTGATAGCATTGTATTACATCACTGCCTTTACTGTCGAATCAATTTGGGATGTTCAAATCTCTGGTATGGGGCCTGAACCCTTCACCACCTGACCCCGTCACAGGAAAGTTATCACTGAGCCATAACCAATCTAAACCAATTTGCTTTAGCACTTCCTTTGTTCAAGAAAAAGGTGTTAAGTCTTGCTGTAATTGCAATCTATTATAATTACCCAGAAGCTGGATGGAAGACCGATGAGATACATTGATCAGAATGATTGATAGTAATTGTCCTGATCACCCCTTCAATGGATTGCTACAGTTCATATTTAGTTTCAAGGTTTGAATCAATGCAAAAGACTGACTTCTGCTTTGTGAAAATTCTGTCCAACAGTCATTAGGTTACAGTTTTTAAAAATGTATTCTTTAATATCAGATTTACCAACAATCTACTAAAAAATTTACTTCAATTTACAGAATTCACACTCTCATCCATTTGCTATCATTAGCAATAGCAGAAACAACACCAAGACAAGGCGAGAAACATCTGGCTAACGACAAAAAAAAGTAAAGCCCTCCTGATTAGTCCACTGTAAGGATCTGAAAGGATTGCAACACTTCTCCATGTACAGATGTCATGATGCAAGACTCAAAATGTGTTCAACACAGGTGTTTGCACTTTTTCCCACCCTCAACCCTCCTTCAACCCATTGTTATAACTCGTACAAAAGACTTGAGACTTTGTCATAATGAAAATGTCAGCAATAGGAAATCACACAGAAATGTGATCAGGTTGGTTTGCAGGGAAGATACTGGAGACTGGTGGGAAAGAACTGTAGCTCAATGGATCTGGAGGTCAGGACAGTGGCGAGAGAATACGGGGTCCTGGAAGTAGAGGCTGGGTGAAGGGATTTGAGGGGTAGGGAGCAAAGGGTGGTGGACGGGGGAGCGCGGTCATGGCAGCCATAAAGCTTAGAGCTGGCAAATAGTGTAACTGAGCTTGAGAGAGTTTTGGATATTGACAAGAGTGAGGCTGGACGAAGAATGGGGTGTTTGGGGGGTGGGTGGGTGGAGGTTGTGGAGTCAGTAGAGATGAAATATTGGTGTCCTGATGGTTGGGGCTGTGGAAGGAGAGAAATTCAGCCATTGGAGGATGAGTGAGTTTGAGGTGGAAGGAAGGTTATGGGGCTTGAGGTGGGGGAGCAGCGAAGGAGGGAGGTTATCTTAGAGGTGAGGAATGATGTTGATCTTTCAGAAGGAAGTTTTGGATCAAGACCTGAATATTGGAGACGAAGGATCTGGGGACCAGGAGCAGTGGCTGGTGTGGCAAGAACCAAGTATTTATTACTTATTTGCTGTTTAGTCCTGATTTTCCAGAGGCCATACTTACTCTGGGAAAGTGATTTTGCAATAGGGATTTTCAGCCTCTTGCTTGCATTTCATATTAGACCACTATCAATGTCAAGGAAAGCTAAAGGTCTTCTCAAACTTGTCCTGTTATGGACCAGGCCAGACTCCCTCTAAACATTTCAAGAAAGTCGCCTAGACCCTAACTTTGTTAGTTGCTTTAAGCAGGTGTAATGCGGATATTCCAGGAGGGATGCAATTGGTCAAACCATGTAGTTTCAAACAAATCTGAATTTATTTACAAGATAACTGAATGAAACACAAACAAAAAAGAACAGAATACTGAATAACTTAGCCTATCCGAAAACCAAACAGATCTTCCCAACTTAGTGATGCTGTTCCAAATACTTGCAACAATCCCCATAAACACCCCCTGTCACAAAGGTAAAATCAAACACAGCGTCTTATGGGAGAGAAGTCAGAGAGAGAGGAGTATCAGCATGAACCTGCTTCTTTGGGCCCAGCAGCTTTTAAACTGCCTGACTGCATTCAGTGAATAGCCAGACTGCCAAAGACCAAATCAAACCAGAGAAAAGCTGAGCTGACAGATCTGGTCTCTCCCCTTTCACTGCATAGAACATAGAACAGTTCAGCACAGAACAAGCCCTTCAGCCCACGATGTTGTGCCGGCCATTATGCACAAGTGTTCTTTCTAAAAACTTGAAAGCCTTTTATCTGAGGCAGTATCTGGTAGCTATACTCAAATTGGCCCCTAAAACACATTCAAGCCCAGACTTTTCAGAACCAGTGTTTTAAAAATTTCCTGAAAAAAAACAAGGACAACATAACTTTGTTAAAGGAGTAGCATTATCACAGTCCTTATCCAAAATAACAAGAGTCATACTTCTAGTCATTATTTTGAGGTCTTAGGAACTCTGTTGTACCTGAAAAATGCACAATAAGAGACTCAATTCCAAATATTTGCAAGATTGTTAAGGATCCAATAAAAATACTCACAGATGATCCCTCAGAGAATATATAGGAATTTAAGAGGTCACTCATTGTAGTCTAATTTTCTAAATCTAATCTAAAGTCAGATCCACTGATTTTTGGATAATCAGATACCAGACATACCATGAATGATGAACATTTTGGATCTTAGGGAAGTTCCAACACATTGACTATGTGGGAAGTTTAAAATCCTAATTGACAGTTATGTGGTATCTGGAACCCTCTAAGGAAATCCCCAGCTCTGAGTTCGAGTCAAGCACTTTGAAAAAATACAACTTTCTTACCTTAAAGCTAGCCAGGACAAGATAGCAGAATGAAAACATGTTTAAACTTCTGAGAAACTATGAAACTGACTTTCTTACCACTAACTGTAAACGCTGCAATGAGTCATGACCCTGCCCCAAACACCCAACCACCCCCTCCAAAGTCGAAGATCCCTCAATTCTCTAGCTGCAAGAGAGGTGTCAGAGTACTGGTGGGCAGCCAATATGCTACCATTATTCAGGAAGGGAAGAAGAGATAAACCAGGAAATTACAAGTCAGTCAGCCTAATCTCAGCGATAGTTAAATTATTGGCAACAATTCTGTGGAAAATAATTAATCTGCACTTAGATAGGCAGGGATTAATCAGGAACAGTCAGCATGGATTTGTTCAATGGAGGTTATGTCTGATCAACTTGATTAAATCTATTGAAGTGGTGACCAGGTGCATGGATAAAGGTAATGCTTTCATGGAATCACAGAACCATCAAAGTTTACAGTATGGGAAGAGGTCATTTAGCCCATTAGTTTGTACCGGCTCCTGAAACAGTTATCCAGTTAGTCCCATTCTCCAGCCCGAGCTGCATTGCCCTTTAAATTCATCGCTTGCAAATGAAATGCATCTCACTTTTGAAACTCGCTGTGGAATCTGCTTCCACCACTATGCCAGCAGCATATTCCAAATGCTAACAACTCTCTGAGTAAAGAAGTTTGTCTTCATCTCATTTCTGGGTCTCTTGCTGATGATCTTGAAATTATGACCTCGAGTTACTGACATTTGGACTAGTGGAAACAGGGTATCCTTCTTAACCCCGTCAAAATTGTTCAAACGTTTGAACACCTCAATAAAGTCTCCTCTTGATCTTCTCTGCGCCAAGGAGAATAAGCCCAATATCTCAAATCTTTCCTTGAATTGAAAATCAGTCATTCTTTGTATCATTCTGTCCTATCTTATTTGCACTCTCTCCAGGACTTTAACATCCTTCCTTAAGCTTCCCAGAACTGAACACAATACTCTGAATATAGTCTGAGCAATGATTTATATCCTTCTTTTATACTCTGCGCCTGTGTTTATAAAACCAAGGATCATAAAAACCTTATTAACAATAGTTCCAACTTGCCTGGGCATCTTCAGTAAATTGTGCACTTGAACCCAGAGGTCCCTCTTCTCCTGTACACCCCTCACAGTTAGACCATTGCTTCTTAGTCATAGAGTCATAAAGATGTACAACACGGAAATAGACCCTTCGGTCCAACTTGTCCATGCCGACTAGATAACCCAACCCAATCTAGTCCCATTTGCCAGCATTCAGTCCATATCCCCCCAAACCTTTCCTATTCATATACCCATCCAGATGCCTTTTAAATGTTGCAATTGTACTGACTTCCACCACTTCCTCTGGCAACTCATTCCATATAGTACCACCCTCTGAGGTCTCTTTTATATCTTTCCCCCCTCACCCTAAACCTACACCCTCTAGTTCTGGACTCCCCTACCCCGAGAAAAGACTTTGTCTATTTATTCTATCCATGCCCCTCATGATTTTATAAACCTCTATAAGGTCACCCCTTAGCCTCTAACACTCCAGGGAAAACAGCCCTAGCCTATTCAACCTCTCCCTATAGCTCAAATCCTCCTACCCAGGCAACATCCTTGTAAATCTTTTCTGAACCCTTTCCAGTTTCACAACATCTTTCCTGTATTGTTTATCGATGTTTCTTCCACAAAAATGCATTATCTCACTTTTTCTGCATTGTAGGGATTAGATTCCCTACAGTATGGAAACAGACCCTTCAGCCCAACAATTCCACACTGACCCTCCAAACAGTAACCCGCCCACACTCATTCCCCTACCCTATATTTACCCCTGACACTATGGGCAATTTAGCATGGCCAATCTACCTAACATGCACATCTTTGGATTGTGGGAGGAAACCGGAGCATGTGGAGGAGACCCATGCAGACACAGGGGGAACGTGCAAACTCCACACAGACAGTCACCCGAGGCAGCAATCGAACCCAGGTCCCTGGCACCCTGGGGCAGCAGTGTTAACCACTGAGCCATTCATCTGCCAGGTGTTCGCCCTTTTGGCCAACTTGTTAGTAGATCTCCCTAACTCATCAGTATCATCCTTACATTTCACTGTTCTCCCCAGTTTAGTATCATCTGCAAATCCAAAGGTTTTTCCCTCAATGCCGATCTCCAAGTCATTTATATAAATCAGAAATAATAAGGTTTCCAGCAGTGATTCCTGTGGAACACTACTTTCAATGCCATAGAGTTAGGGTTAGGTCTCTCGTCTAAAAAATGCCAATCTATACCTACTCTCTGTTTCCTATCTCTTAGCCAATTTATAATCTATGCTGCCAAGGATCCATCAATCCCAAACATATTTCTGATTTGCTAACCAACCTGCCATGTGGTTGACTCAAGATGTCAGCAATGCTTTTGATAAGGGCCAACATGGGAGACTGATAGTGAAGGTAAAAGCTAATGGGATCCAGAATGGGCTGAATGGCAGGAAGCAGAGAGTGATGGTCAAGAGGTGATTGTGTGACTGGAAGCCTGTCTACCCTCTCTATGCCAACCAAAATCCTTATAAGACTCCAATAGCTTTGTTAAGCATGATTTGCCTTTCATAAACTTCTGCTGGCTTTGTCCTATCCCATTAAAACTTTCCAAATATTCTATTGTCACATCTTTTATACTAGATCCTAGGATTTTTCCCAACTGAAGTCAGGCTAACTGGTCTATATTCTCTGTTCCTTTTCTCTCTCTCCTCTTTTATTTTAAAATAATCAGGTTATATTTGCCACCCTCTAAATTATAGGAACTTCTCTAGAGTCTTTTGAATTTTGGAAGGTGACTGACAATGTGGTCAATATTTCCATGACCACACCCTGATGCACACTGGGATTATTAGACCCTAGTGATTTGTCAGACCTTAAGCTCATTAACTTACCCAGTACCAATTTCTTACTGACACTGATTTCCTTCAGTTCTGCTCTCTCAGTAGATTCTTGTTTCCTGAAAACCTCTGGAAGAAAATTTAAAAAGGCAGCTAAAGTATTCATAACCTCTGTAGATATGATCTATATGGACTTCAGTAAGGCGTTTGACAAGGTTCCCCATGGGAGAATCATTAGCAAGGTTAGATCTCACGGAATACAGGGAGAACTAGCCATTTGGATACAGAACTGGCTCAAAGGTAGAAGACAGAGGATGGTGGTGGATGGTTGTTTTTCAGACTGGAGGTCTGTGACCAGTGGAGTGCCACAAGGATCGGTGCTGGGCCCTCTACTTTTTGTCATTTACATAAATGATTTGGATGTGAGCATAAGAGGTACAGTTAGTAAGTTTGCAGATGACACCAAAATTGGAGGTGTAGTGGACAGCGAAGAGGGTTACCTCAGATTACAACAGGATCTGGATCAGATGGGTCAATGGGCTAAGAAGTGGCAGATGGAATTTAATTCAGATAAATGCGAGGTGCAGCATTTTGGGAAAGCAAATCTTAGCAGGACTTATACACTTAATG